>NW_006399757.1:6902984-6926268 GCF_000299155.1 Elephantulus edwardii | reverse complement strand
GCCCTAGTGGTGAGGATCTTTGCTTTCTTGACATTGAGATGCAATTAATTTTGAAGGCTACAGTCCTTGATTTTTTGCATCAAACACTTCAAATCCCCCTCAATTTCGGCAAGCAAGGTTGTGTCATTTGAGTAATGAACGTTGTTAATGAGACTTCTTCCCGTTTTTGTGTTACATTCTACTTCATAAAATTCAGCCTCCCCAATAATCTCTTTAGCATATTTATTGAATAGGTATGGACAAAGAACACTTCCCTGACACACTCCTTTCTTGATTTTAACCATGCAATGTCCCCTTGCTTTGTTTGTACAACAGCTTTCTGATTGAGGCATAGGTTTTACATAAGCATAATCAGGTGTTCTAGGGTTTCCACACTTCTCAATGTTAGCCCCAATTTGTTGTGATCCACACAGTTAAATGTCTCTGCATAGTCAGTAAATTGCAAAAAGACATCCTTTTAGTACTCTCTGCTTTCAG
The DNA here is from genome assembly GCF_000299155.1 of Elephantulus edwardii. NCBI lineage: Eukaryota > Metazoa > Chordata > Mammalia > Macroscelidea > Macroscelididae > Elephantulus > Elephantulus edwardii. Next base: position 6,925,791 of record NW_006399757.1, on the reverse strand, counting down.
TCAAGATCCACCTGACTTTGGCAATATTATCATTAAGACCACAGACTCTGCTAAACCCATCTTGTATTTATTCTGTAAACTTTAGTTATGAGACTCTTGTTTGAAATATTATTGCCAAATATATATATTTTCTAAATCTGTGACCTCTCTTTTCACTGTACAAGAGAAAATTTTTGATGCACACAAGGATTTGATTTTATGTTAAATCACATTATTGAATTTTTATTGTTGCTAGTTTTTAAGTATTTGAAATGAATATTTTTATTTGTCATATGAAATTCTATCATGCGATTGTCCACTTTATACCTGTCACTAAAACAGTATTTTCCAACCACCAATCTTTCTTTGTTTTCAAGTTTTGCTCCCAATTTTCAGTAATTCTCTATGTATCTTGATTGCATGCTTTAGCAATTTCAGAGTTCACAAAATGGTAGATATCTTCACCCTTTGCACCTTTGACTATAGTGGTCGGCGTATATACTTAAATAATGATCCTATTAAAAGATCCCTATGTATGCTGATGGTATTATCCTGCAACTGATATCATCATAAATCAAGATAGATCTTAAAGAAGAGTGGTCACTTTTATCCTATAAAGTCTTAATATATTTGAACCATTAGAGAGATATGGCCTTCAGGTTAATATAAACTCATACAAACTAAGCCTTCAGAGTATTTGAATGAGTTAATTTTTTTCTATTGGTTTGTTTTTAGCAATTACTGTGAGTAAAGATTTTTAGCAACCATAAATAGGCCATAATTCTACAAAAGGCGTAATTGTTCAAGATTTTGAGCACAAGTACAAGCAAAATATTCTATGGTTTCTCTCCTACTCTAAGGGAGGGAGTGTGAGCTTCACTTTTGGCTTTAGCAATCAATACTTAGCAGTCAAATTTCCATTTTTTTTAATAGTTTGACAACATTACGCTAATTAAGTTAGTAAAAGACTACTTAAGAAAGTCTTCAAATAGAGATTGCTCCCCTAGGAGCTACATTCATTATTCACTTTTTATTTCTTCTAAGACTTTCAGAATTAAAATAATTCTCAGTTGGAATGTTCTGTGATTTGTAATAAAGTGGAATATGAACACCAAGATTAGTTAGTCGTGAACCTTTCTTTTTAACCATGGTGGTAAGAAGCTGTATTGCAATCCCAAAGGCATGTCATGTCGTTCGAATCCACTAGGTGCTGCGTCACATGGCAGTGGCAATTTACTGCCTCTGAAAATCCACTGGAGGGTCACCCAAGGGTCAATTCTGACTTAACAGTACACAACAACAATACAATTTAATCTATCATTTATTATAATCTGCAAGGTCAAATACCTTCGCATAGTGAAGCAAGTAAACAGTTTTCTGACATCCTCTGCTTTCATGCTTTCAGAAAAGATCCATATGACATCAGCAACACTATCCCTAATTCCACAGTTTATTCTGAGCTCAGCTTGGACTTGTGAAATTTCTCTGTGGATGCACAACTCCAAAACAAGGATGGGCAATCTCCTCCCTTGTGATTAACTGCTTTTGAAAACCTGCCAGATGGTCAGTTATGGGTCAGTTCTGACTCTACGGGACACAACAACAACAGCAGCAGCAATGCACTGCTCCAGCTATTTTAGAATAATCTTTAACAAAATTTCATTTGTGAATAATGCTAATGATTTTAGAACAGGCACGAATAGACTCAGTTGTTTGATAAGTGTCTTCGAAATCCTTGGCCTGGATAAATGAGCATTATTTTGGTTGCATATATTTGTTGAAAAATGTCAATTGATGTTCCAACAATTCCTGAAATATAAAGCCAATGTATTAAACACAACTTGCACTTAGTCTTTCAATATCATTGGTCCTTGATCACATGATACTTCTTAAAATGGCTTAATGTTCACTAATTCCTTGTGATAGAGTGACTCTGTGTATTTCTTGCATTTTCCTTTGATATTTCTTATGTCATTCAATATTTTGCCTAAAGAATATTTCAGTACTTAATTGAATCCTGATGTGCTTAATTGAGTCCTGGTGGTATAGTTGCCCTGCAAACCCAAAGATGCTATTTTCCCGATGTTTCTATTCCACCAGAGGTTCCATGGGAGAAAGATGGGCAATCTCCTACTTGTATATATAGACTACAACACTCACCTGAGTGAAGAAGCCTGAGTTGATTCTAAGTGGCAATGAATTTGAGTTTGAATGCTTAAAGAGCACACAGTGTTTAAATCACTGGACTGCTAATCAAAAGTTTCATGGTTAAAATTCATCAGCTATTAGTGTTAAAATAAGTCTGGTTTTGTTGATGGTGTTTGTAAGGTAAAAAAGGGCACAGAGAACCAAATGATATGAAACAAAGGAGTTTATTATCAGCTCTTGGATGGGTTTGTTGTCTTAGGCCAGAGAAAGGTAAAGTAAGGCAGTAAAGTGGCATGTGGGAAAGCTACAGGTAAAATTTTATGTGTAGGGGGTTGGAAGTAAAGTGGTCTGTTCTGTGGTCAGCTCTCCACGGAAGATGCTGATTGGATGCCCTCTGCTTGTTCCCACACATGGAGCTACTCAGGACCCTTAGGTGAGTTGTGGTTAGGCAAGATTTGGTTGATGGCCATGCTGTGTTCTGGTTGGCTGTAGACACCTTACATCAGGCTGATTGGAATGTCTCCATGAAAGTGCAGTCCATGTGGAATGTTGCCCAACTCCCAGGTGGCCTTTCAGTGTTGTTAGTATTGATATATATTTTAATTCCTTGTAAAATGTTGGCAAATATTTTTAATGCATTCAAGCTTTTCATATTTCTTATGCTTTGCTTTTCTGTAGAGATTTGGGATGTATTTGTTCTGTTTCCAGTTTGACTTCTAGTCAGTTTTACACTTTCAAAACTATACACTATGTCTACTGTAAACTTAAAAAAAATTAATATGCCTATATCAAATGGATTTCAATGGCCGATAAACTTAAAGGTTTGCAGTTCCATTCCACAAGTGGCATCACAGAAGAAAAATAAATGGTTATCTACTTCAGAGGATAGTATAGCTGTTTGGTTTTACTTTTATAAACACATAGACCTAAAACAATATCAAATATACTATTACTAAGGGAATTCTGAACCACAGCAATTCTATAGGATAGAATTACACTACCCAAATGAGTCCTCAAGGCTGTAAAACTTAATGGGAACAGACTTCCTCATTTCTTTCCCCACAGAGCAATCAAAGAATTCAAACTACTGGTCTTTTGGTTAGCAGTTCAAAAGTTAATCCACTAATCATCAAAGTTGCTCACAGAAGCATAGTTGTCATGTGCCATTGAGTTGGAATCAATCTGTCTCCAGCGGACACACAGAGGCTGACCTCCAGTGGACACACAGAGGCTGTCAATTAAAGGAGAGGAGACTACTCATCTTTCTCTTGTGGAACAACTAGTGGATTCAAGCAGCATGCCTTTGGACTGGCACCACACCTCTTAAACACTAGGCAACCAGAGCTCTTGATAGAAGCCTCGATTAGTTGTGCCTTCGAGTAGATAATGACCTATAGCTGGCCTTTCAGCAGGTTTTCAGAGATAATTAATCATTTGAGAGGAGATTGCCCACCCTTCTTTGGCAGAGCAGCTAGTGGATTTGAGCTTTGTGCCTTTAGGATTGTAGCATTGCCTCTTACCACTAGACCCTAGTTGTTGTTGATTGTCATTGAGTTGAGAATGACTCATAGTGGCCCTAGAACAAAAGGCCTAAAGCCTTTCTAGAATTAACATCGTTTATCAAAGTTCATGGAATTTCCAGAGGCATGCTGTTTAGGAAGTGAATACTACTCCTGCTTCCAAACTAGACCATAAAGAGGGATACAAATGGAAAAGGAAAAGTTAGTGGAAAAAGAAACACAGCTGATTCTAGCAACCTAAATTCCTATTTCCAGCGGAAATTTCTGTTCTACCAGGAGAGAGTATACAAAACAGATAATCTTCAGCCACACTGTCCTCATTTTAGAAATTTCTGCCATGAGAAAAGGGGAAATGTATCTGAAGATCTTGAATTGTAGGAACAGCTTTAGTGTACAATATGGAGTTAAATTTATAGCATTTTGAGTACTCTATGTATATTTCAATGTGAAGATGGCAAAGTGCAAAATAACTTTTAGAAAAATTTGTTATGAGCTTAGATACTAGCTGTTTCAATTTACTTTCTGTGAACTCCTACTACTATTTTAAAAATGTTTTTATAAGGTTAGATAGTAATCAGTTTTGTCTTATTATAATGGAAAATATAGAAATATAGACACCTATTCCCCTTGATTAGTTTTATTTGGCACATGCAGTTTTAGAAATAGAGTATTAAATGTATAGAGTTCAAACAATGCTTCACATGAATTTGCTATATACAAAAATCATTTAAAGAAATATTAGAATGTAAAGAATATACATGTTTGTTCACAAACATGTGTGAGCTGATTGGATTGGATGGTTTTGGCTGGTAATGAGCTCTGGACTGGGGGACGTTTGTTGGACCCAATCAGGGTCTGGTGTGCTGGCCTGGGTTTTTAAAAAAATTGATTGGACTGAGTCTTCAGTTGAAGGCACATGTGTGTAGCTGTTGGATTTTAAAAAGTGAGTTCTTCCTGTGGACTGTTCAGTTGATTTTATATTGTTTACAACCATGTGTGAGCTGATCTGATTGGATGGGTTTGATTGGCAATAACCTGCGGACTGAGGGGTTCTCTTTCTGTTTGGAGCCAATCAGAGCCTGGTGCACTGGTCTGAGTTTTTTTAAAATTCAGTTGAGCTCATTTGAAATGAACAGCACTGCTCTGTCAATTTGCTGTACTGAGGAAACGGGATTTCTGTGATACTGAATGCTGTACATTGCTGTCTCAGGTGTCATAATGGTTACACATGGTGAACAGTGTTTGGTGGTGCTCCCTGCTTAAGACAGGCTTGGAAGCAGGAGTGGCATCCACTTCCTAAAAAACATGCCTTTCGAAACTTTATGAACTTAGAGAAACAATAGTTACAGAATAAGGTTAAGGTCTTTTGTTCATAGGGTCACTATTAGTCATGCTCGACTAGACAGCCCTTAAGAATAACAAGAACATTTTTGGTTAAAAACTTCTTTTAGTATATCATGAAATTTTACAAGATGACAATGTTAACCAGATTGCTGTTGTTGTTAAGTGCTGTCAAATTACTTGCGACTCGTAGTGACCATAGGTAGGACAGCTCTGAACCATGTCTATTCTGAGCCAACCTTATCGTCTGAAATACCTATTCCCATTACCCCAGTCACCGAGTCAATTCATTTTATCGAGAGTCTTCTTCTCTTCAGCTGTCACTCCATTCTCCCAAAAATGATATCCTTCTCCAAGGACTGGTCCCTCCTTTTGTCATGTCCAAAGCATGTCAGATGAAGCTTCAGAATCCTCACAAGGACGAATCTGTTTCCCTAGCAGTCCATGATATATTCAATAGTCTTCTCTCACACCATAGGTCAAAGGCATCAATTATTCTTCTATTATCCCTACTCGTTGTGCAGCAAAATGAATACTAATAATTTATGTTCATTAAATTACAGCATATCATACTAGTTATAGCAATGATAAGGCACTAACGGGTCCAATTTCTAGTTTGTTGTAAGATAATTTTTATTTATCTAGACTGAGAATCTAAAGAGGTATTTTATATTTTATTTATATTATTTTATATTCAATTTCATTTGTAGAATCTTTAAATGAGTTTATATAATCTAGCAATGGACAAAAATGCTTCCAATTTTTATTTTGGTAGGGAAGTTATATTTTAAAAGCAGAAATTATCTATTTTTGTGTGGAAAATCAAGCTTTCTTCCTTCCTCCAAAGAACATTAATTTGCTTAATACTTTTAAATGCTTATTAGATTTAATTGAATTAACATCCTGTATATTACATGGTGGTTTGTCAACAAATACACATGAAGATGTTAAAAACAATTGAAATTTCAGTAACAGTGGGTTCCCACTTACCTGAGTTTCTCAACAAGAGGCAAATGCTACAAGTGGGATTCAGAATTACTTTCAAGGGGACACAGAATCTTCTTAATAGCTCCTAATATGTAATGCTTTTATAGCTCATAAAAATACCTGAAAATTTTATTTGCAATTTCTTATTTGGTCAAATTTGTCACAGCAAGAGCAATTTCAATTATTATCTTTGCAATTTTCAAAAGCCATCATTGTGTTGCATATTTGTTATTTTAGTTTATTTGAGATTTAAAGTCACAGGAATGAGATTTCCCCACAACCGCCAATGGTACTGGTTTGGAGACTTTTAAATTGTTTTAATTGTTATTTGAGTGAAGGTTTACACAATAAATTAATTTTTCATCCAACCACTCATGGACAATTTTTTCTAGAACATGAATTTCAGTGTATGCAATGTAATTGTACTTATAATTTATTTATATCTTTCTTCCCTTTCTTTATGGAAATTGTATTTATTATCCTCTATTTTGTACTGCTTTTTCTCTCATCTATCTTACTAAATGCCCTTTATCTTTATTATCTTTTTAAAAAATTCTAGATATTTGTCTGATATTATTGATTTTCGTTTTTGTTTTGTTTTTTGAACTTTTTCTCAATCTGATAAAGATAATTTACTCTTACTCACTTTTAGTTCCTTACCTGGAATTTCCGGTTGTTGTTGTTAGGTGCTGTCAAGCCATAAATGACCCTATGAACTAAAGGCCTGAGCACTGTTCATAGAGTTTCCAGAGGCAAGCTATTTTGGAAGTAGATGCCACTCCTACTACCAAGCTTGTTTTAATCAGGAAGCTCCACCAAACACTGTCCATCGTGGGTAACCATTAGCACATTTGGCACATCAGCGTCACAATGTTTAGTATCACAGCAACCGTGAGTTGCGTCTGTACAGCAATGCACAGACCAGTCAGTGCTACACCACCTAGAGGAATGTTTGACAGAAAAACTATTTGAACCAGGCCTGTAGTATTTATCTGCCTCTTAGTACATCTTCTTTTTAAAAAATTATATACAGGTTAGTATTTATATGGATATTTTTTCACCTGAAAGATTTTCTGGTACTGCATTTTGATCACTTTATTGCTCCATCTTGTCTTATTTTTTAGTAACTTAAAGTTATCCATTGGCTGTTTAGAGATAGAGATAGATATATAAATGACTGAGCCTTAGGATTGTGTTGCACTGATAGCTAATTTTACAATTTTTAGTGTTCAAACTCCTGCCTTCTGCTAGTTGTGATGGAGATGTGTGTTTACTTTTCTGTTCACTGCTTGTGTAGAGCAGTGGAAAGCAGACTGGACCAGTGTTGATTGTAATCTTTGCTGTTCAGGTGGAACAGAGAATGGGCCAATCTTTAACCTCACCTGATGGATGAGCTTTCAAGAGATTTATATATGACTTCTTCTTGTTAGGTGCCATTGAGTCAAGTATGACTCATAGCAATCCTATGAACAGAGGATCTGAACCCTCTTCCATCCTGTGCCATTTTCACACTTCTTGACAAACTAGAGCCCACTGCAGCAGTCATCATGTCAATCCATCTGCTCAAGGGTATTCCCCCCCTCACTGTCCCTCCACCCTTCCCAGCATCATGTTAATCTCTAAGGCAAAGCCCCTTCTAGCAACAGGCCAAAATATGTGAGGTAAAGCTTCATCATCCTTGCCTCCAAAGAGCATTCTGGCTGCCCTCTTTATTTGTTCTTTTCGCAGTCAATGTGATGTTCATTGCTCATCTTCAACAGCACAACTCAAAGGAACCAATTCTTCTTCTGTCATCCCTATTCATTGTCCAGCTCTCACATGCAAAGCAAGTGGTTAGAAAGACCATGGCCTGAATCAGGCATACCTTAGTCCTCAAACTGACATCACTACTCACCGATAATGTGGACAGGTCCCTAATTGCAGATTTCCACAAAACATCTCCTGATTTCTTGGGTCCTTGTTCCAAGTGTGTTAATTATGTATACAGTTATTATCTGTCATCAGATTACAAAAACAGTGAAAAACAAAACAACCAAAAAGCCAAAATAAGAGTAGAAGCTAAAATAAAAATAAAAAATAGAAAATAAAAATTAGAAGTGGTACAACAGGAAGAAGACCCAGAACAAAAAGGCAGGAAGGAGGAAAAAGAAAATGAAAGAGTAGGGGAAAGAGAGTGAGTCTACTACCAAGAAATCCACCAGCAAGAAAAAAGAAAAAAAAGGAAAAATAAACCAATACCAAAAATCTAAAGAGATAAAAAGAATGAAGAAGAAAATAATAATAATAACCTACACAAAATACAGCAACAAGAAGAATAAAAGTTAAATACCTGATAATACAGCCCAAGAACAATATAAAACAAACAAGCAAATAAAAATCCAATAAGTGATGAGAAATAACAAATAAGAGTAAAAAGAGGAGCTCAGGAAGAAGGTAGACTAGGAACCTGGTTGATTCTCTTCCCCTTGCTGTAACCTGTAAAGGTAATGTATCATTCCTGGGCTAGTGTCAGTAAATCCAGCAATAGGTTGGGATTGAGTGCCCATTCAAGTCAGTTTCTGCTTGTCTGAAAGGGAACTGAAGCTCTACGAAGTAAGCCAGACTATGGATAACTTCCTTTTCAATCTAGTAGTCTGTCCAGTACACAGAGTTTTTGACCTCAGAGGACACTGAGGTTGTCTCCATTGACATATGTTTGTTGGTGGTGGGTGTGGGTATCCAGAGTTGGCTAGTATAAAATATGTTGTTGTTGTTGTTATGTGCCGTAGAGTCATTTTCGACTCATAACGACCCTATGTACAACAGCCCTAAACCCCACTCTATCCTGTGGCAATCACATGGCCTCTGACACACCCACTCCGATTACCCCAGTCACTGAATCAATCCACCTCATAGAGGGGCTTCCCCTCCTGTGCTGTCCCTCCACCTTACCAAGCATGATGTCCCTCTCCAAGGACCTGTCCCTCCTTACAACATGTCCAAAGCATTTCAGACGAAGCTCCAGAATCCTTGCCTCCAAGAAGTAGCCTGGTTTAACCCTCTCCAGAATGAATCTGATTCTACTGAAGATTATCCAAAAACTGGAACAACACATCAGCAGAGAACTGCCGAAAATCCAGGCTGAATTTAGAAGGGGTCGTGTACTAGGGATATTGTAGCTGATGTTAGATGGATCTTAACTGAAAGCAGGAATACCAGAAGAATGTCTATCTTTGTTTCATTGATTATGCAAAGGTGTTTGACTATGTGGATCATAACAAACTGTGGCTGACTCTGAGAAGAATGGGAATCCCAGTATAAAACATATTCCATGTCAAATTGAGATGGTCCAAGATGACGGTATTCAGTACTATTTAATCTTCACTAATTTTTGGTGGATAGAAAGTTATGCTACCAAGTCAAAGTAGGTGATTTTAATCTGCGGCCCTCAGGCCTGGTTTTAATTGGTTTTGGTCAAAAGTCTTCTAAGTGGTATAGCACTGGTCTGTCCATTTGCTGTACAGAGATAACTCATGGTTGCTGTAATGATGTTCAAATGGGATGATGGTGTTTGGTAGAGCTCCCTGATTAAAGCAAGCCTGGAAGCAAGAGTGGCATCCACTTCTGAAACAGCTTGCCTCCAGAAACTCTATGAGCTTGAAGAAATCCTGAAAGTTATACAATTGTTCAGGTCTTTTGCTCATAGGGTCATTACGAGTCATCTATGACTTGACGGCACTTAATAAAAACAACAACAGTAACCAAAATAATTCCATAAGAAAGAAAAGTCCTCATTAAGAATATCAACAGCTTAAAAAAAAAAAACCCAAAAACAAAAACCCAACAAAACTAAAACAATTGTACACTTGTGTCTTTAAAAAAAAAAAAAAACACAACAAAACTAAAACAATTGTACACTTGTGTCTTTAAAAAAAAAAAAAACACCAACAAAGAATATCAACAGCACAATTCTAACACAACTGTCCCTTCAATGCTCACATGAATTTACTACCAGATTCACCAATTAGTTTTAAGGTATTCAGAGAACTAAAAAGCAATATTTATGATTATGAGACTTATTTGGGATGTAACAAGTTACAATTCCATTTGGAAAATATCAGGATACAATTCTTCAATCAGTATACCTTCTTCTCAAGCATATCCTCAGCCAGATTTCTCGCTGACTCTTGGTTTGTTGGTTTGGATTCTGCCTTGTGATAGTGCAAGCATTAAAAAGCTCTTTTAACTTTGTCTCTTCTGACCATCCAAACTCCCTACATACTCACTTTCACTTGCCAGTAAGCCTAGGCCAAGGTATTAATCTCTAAATCTGTGAAGTAACAGATTGACTTTAGCTCTTTCCATCATCATTATTTGGTTCTCTGCCACTCTACTGCTATTGCTACGGCTGCTGATGTTGCTACTGCTGCACAGTCTTCCTTGTCTTATTCTCATTCCATCTAGAAATCTATGATTCAAAGAATCTCTGTGATCTTTTTTTTTCCTTAGTGGTACTGAAATTATATATTTAATTGTTCTCCGTCTGAACTTGCTTTATTTAAACCTAGAAGGATAGTAAAAATAAACCCATCCCACTTTATTTGTAAATACACACCCCAAAGGTGTTCCTTACTTTGTTTATAACTGTTTAGTAATAACAAACTATAGTTAACAGCAAGAAGAATGAGAATCCTAGAAGACCAAATCATGCTCACATGAAACCTTTCTAGACCAAGAAACTGTTGTATCGACAGAGTAAAAGAACACTGTATGGTTTAAAATCAAGAAATGTATGTATTAGGGCTCTATTATTTCTTTGTACCTATTTAATCTGTTTATTGAGCAAATTATTCAAGAAGCTAGATTTGATGAAGAAAAATGTGGCATCAGGTTAGGAGAAAGACTCATCAAAAACATGCATTATGAAGCATTTGCTGCAGAAGATCAAAGACTTACATCTCAACATCAAGAAGACAGAAGAAACTCTTACCACTGGCCAATAGGTAACATCATGGTATTGGAGAAAAGACTGAACTTATCAATAACTTCTCTTGCTTGGATTTATAATCATCAGCCTTGGTACTATTTGTCAAGACTCAAAGGAAATATTGCATTTGGAAAATCTGCTGTCAAGGACTCCTGAAAAGTCCTGATTAGCATTAATGTCTGTTTGAAGACTAGAGTGAGTCTGACTCAAAGAAAGATCTTTTCAATTATTTATTCTGAGTCTGAGAGCTGGAGAATGAGTAAGAATGTCAGAAAAGGAATTAATGCCTTTGAGTCATAGTATTGGGAAAGTATATTAAATATCCCATGGACTATCAAAATTTAAAAAAAAAAATGTCTCAGAGAAGGGGCAACCAAAGTGCTCGTTGGAGGCAAGGAGGTGAAACTTTGTCTCACATACTTTGGGCAAGTTGTTAGAATGCATTATTTCTTGGAAAGGTATAACACTTTTGGAAAGGTGGAGGACCTGTGAAAGACAAAGAAACCCTCAATGAGATGGATTGGCATAGTGACTGCAATAACGAGTTTAAGTATTTCAGAGGTGATGAGGACTTCCCAGGATAGGCAAAGGTTCAGGCTCATAGGATACAGGTGTTCCTAGTGTCATATTCAACTCAACGCGTAACAACAACCCTTTGTTGCTATTTATTTACAATGAAAACTATCCAATCTCAATGATGGAAACTAACACCTCACTTTTGCATATTCTACTCACAGTCAAGTCAATGACTAGGAAACCAGTATGGAATAATCTATTATAACACAGCAACTTCATTCATAATACTAACTTTGAAGAAAATATTAAAATATTTTGTCACATTTGGCTTTGGAAGAATTTTTTAATGTACATTTTATTTGGCTCTTTGCCAAAATTTACAATATTTTTCTTGTTATCTGAGCATCATTAAAATTCTTCCAATTCTAGGTGTTTTGTAATGTGGGATTCAAGGTCTTTAGAACATAATTTGGTATATTTCAAAGTGAACTTCAACTTAATGAATTTTAAATACTTTTGGTAAAGAAGTATGTAAAATACTGGCAATAATTTCAAGGAAACAGTATCTAACTTTAATTGTATTTTCATCTAGAAGAATATCACTGTAGTGTGTAAACAATTTTCAAATCTATATTATCTCTGATATAAGAGTTGGACAATGACTAGGGAAGATAGAAGGAGAATTGATGCCTTTGAACTGTGGTGCTGGAGAAGAGTATTGAATGTACCATGGACTGCAAAGAAAACAAACAGATTCAGCCTGGAGAGGGTTAAACCAGGCTACTCCTTGGAGGCAAGGATTCTGGGGCTTTGTTTGACATACTTTGGACATGTTGTAAGGAGGGTACAGGCCCTTGGAAAGGGACATCATGCTTGGGAGTTTGGAGGGCAGGCACAGGAGGGGAAGACCCTCTATAAGGTGGATTGATTCAGTGACTGAGGTAATCAGGATGGGTGTGTCAGAGGCAGTGTGATTGGCACAGGATAGAGCAGGGTTTAGGGCTGTTGTACATAGGGTTGCTATGGGTCGCAAACGACCTGATGGCACATAAACTTTGTAGAGTTATAAAAAGTACTCATGTGTTATCTGTAAACAAAATGTAAACTCTTAAGAGCTAAGGGATTAGACCAATCCTCAGTTTCAGCAAGCAGGCTGTGTCATCTGCATAACACAGATTGTTAATAGATCTTCACTAATCCTGATGCCACACTTCTCATAGAACCCAGCCTCTCGAATAATCTGCTCTGCATGCAGGTTGAATAGGTATGGAGATAGGACATATGCCTGGCGTACACCCTTCCCAATTTTGAACCATGCGGTGTTACCCTGCTCTGGTCTGATGACTGCCTCTTGGTCCAAGTATAGGTTTCGCATTAGCATGATTAAATGTTCTGGGATTCCCATTCTTCTCAGAGTCAGCCACAGTTTGTTATGATCCACACAGTCAACCGCCTTTGTATAATCAATGAAACACATATAGACATTCTTTATATGCAAATATATTTCTTTCAATAATAAAGATAATTTTCAAAATAGATTTTTTTACAAGAAGGTTTTTATCATTGTTCTATGTGGTTTCCCCAGAGATTGAACAATTTCAAGGAAAAAATGATTTACTTGTAAGATCTTTAGACTATTTCAAGAAGATTTATACTAGTTTTACTAATTTTATTTTGTTTTTATATTGCTCACTCAAGAAAACACAAAATGCAACAAAGAAAGAAACAAATATAAAATATAATAAATTTAAAATCCCTTTACCCCCACAATAACTCTTGTTAATAGTAAAGCATTTTTGGTAGGTGTGATTTGAGTAGTTTTCTCATCTTCTGGCTTTCCCCTTCAAAGTAGCAAATGTTCATTTAAACTCACTGACAAAGCTTAGAGGGATTACTTGAGGATGTCATTTCTTCTTTGGCTTCCAACAATAAGGACAAATTGGAGTTTCATTTTACTTGTAAAAGCTCTGTGTGTGTGTGTGTGTGTGTGTGTATCTTTTTTTTCTTTTGTGAGCACAATTTAGAGTTCTGGAATCCCCATTCTTCTTAATGTTATTTATAGTTTGTTGAGATCCACATGATTAAATGCCTTTGCATAGTCATTAACAATAACCAAGGATGACAGAAGAAGAATTGGTGCCTTTTAATTATGGTGCTGGAAAAGAGTTTTGAATTTACCATGGATTGCCAAGTGAACCAATAAATCTGTCCTGGAGAGGGTGAAGCCAAGCTGCTTCTTGGAAGCAAGGATTTTGAGACTCCATCTCAGACTTCAGGTATGTTGGGAAAAGGGAATAAGAATCAGCAGTAAGAAAACATGAATTTGGTGACAGAAATGAGAGTGGAGATAGAATGATGAAATTCTGTGCAATCAATGATTTATTCAGTGCAAATATTTTTTATAAGAAACATAAACACTGACTATGCAAATAGAGTTCACCTGATGATATGCACAAGAATCATAGAGATTTCATCTGTGAAAAGAATGTTAGAGAAGCTCAATATCAGCTGTGAAAACTAGGCCAAGGTGCTGATTTTGGAACAGACCATCAACTACACATATGGTAGTTCAAATTAAAGCTAAAACAGGTGAAATCAAATCACAGGAACAAAATTTGATTTTGAGTCTATCCCATGTGAATGTCAAAATGTTTTCACGAGAAGGTTTGAGGCCTTGAACGCTAATGAGTGAAGACCAGACAAGCTGTGGGAATATATCAAGAATATCATCCATGAGGAATGCAAAAGATCATTACAAATACAGAGGAGGAAGACAAAGAAGGATGTCAGAAGATACTCTGAATATTGTAATAGAGTGCTGCAAAGCCAAAGCAAAGGGAAGAAATCAAGAAGTAAAGGAGCTGAACAGAAGATTTCAAAGGGCAGCATGTGAAGACAAAGCAAAATATAATGTAACCTGAAAAGTACTGGAGTCAGAAAATCAAAATAGCTGAATGTGCTTGGTATCTCTTAAAGTAAATAAACTGAAGAACAAATTCAACCTCTAGTTTCAATATTTAAGGACGTATAATATTAAATAATCCAGGAATCATTAAAAGAAGATGGGACGTATACACAGAGTCACTGTACAAAAGCAATTGACTGACAAAAAAGAACTTCATGAAACAACATATGATCAAGAGGCAATGGTGATGAAGGAAGAAACAACATATGATCAAGAGGCAATGGTGATAAAGGAAGAAGTTCAAGCTGCTCAGAAATAATTGGCAAATAAAAAGGCTCCAGGAATTGACCGTATACCATTTGGCATATTTCAACAAGCAGATACTGCTCTGAACATGCTCATCAGATTGTGCCAAGAAATCTGGAGGACAATCATGAGGCCAAATGATTGAAGGAGATGATATTTATTCCTATCCCCAAACAAGTGATCTGACAGAGTGTGGAAATTATCAAACAATATCACTAATATCACAAGCAAAGTCCTGCTGAAGATTATCCAAAAGCAACTGAAACAGTATATTAACTACTGAAAATACAAGCTGGTTTTAGAAGAAGTCATAGCACTATAGACATTATCACCAATGCCAGATGAATCTTGGCAGGAAGCATAATGTACCAGAGGAATGTCTATCAGTGCTTCATTAACTATGTAAAGACATTTGACTGTGTGGATCACAACAAATTGTGGCTAATCTTGAGAAGAATGGTAATGTCAGAACACCTAATTGTGCTCATGTGAATCCTAAACTTGGACCAAGAGGCAGTTGTCAGAACAGAGAAAGGAAACACTGAATCATACAAAATTAGGAAAAGTGTGCATCAGGGATGCATCCTACCTTCATACATTTTCATATATAGAAAGTATATACAAAACAGACCATTTGAGAAACTGGACTTTATGAGGAGGAGTGTGGCATCAGGATTGGAAGAAGACTCGTCAACAACATACAGTATGCAGACGACACAATCTTGCTTGCTGAAACTGAGGAGGAACTGAAGGATTTGTTGCAGAAGGTCAATGACTGTAGTCATCAATATGGATTTAAACGTAAGTTAAGAGAAGACAAAGATTCTCACCACTAGGCCACTTGGCAGTAACATGATGGATAAAGAAGAGATTGTGGTTGTTAACAATTTCAGCTTACTTGGCTCCACAATCAACATTCTTGTCACCAACAGTCAGCAAATCAAAAGATAAATTGCCTTGGGGAAGTCTGCTGTCAGGGACTACTCCTGACTGCTGAGGAGCAATGATTTCAGTCTAGAAACTAAGGTGCACCCGACATAGGCCGTGGTCTTTGCATTTACATGCAACAATAACTAAGGATGATAGAAAAAGAATTGATGCCTTTGAGCTGTGGTGCTGGAGAAGAGTATTGAACATATGATGAACAGACAGAAGAACAAATATGTCTCTTAAGAGAGTAAAACCAAGTTTCTTCTTGGAAGCAAGGAATTTGTCTCACATACTTTGGGCATGTGGCCAGGAAAAGGACATCATTCTTGAAAGGGCAGAGGGAAAGCACAGGAAAGGAAGACCCTGGATGAGATGGAGTGACATGATAACAGAACAATAGGATTAGGTGTATCTGAGTCAGTGAGACTAGATCAGGATAGGGCAGACTTCAGGGTTGTTGTACAGAGGGTTGCTTTGAGTGACAGATGACTTGAAGGCGCATAACAACAACAGCAAGGAGGGACCAGTTTTTGGAGAAGGATATCATGCTTGGAAGAGTCAAGGGACAGAGTAATAGAAGAAGAGCCTGAATGCTATAGATTGACACAGTAACTGGAGTAATGAAGGTGGGTTTGTCAGAGGAAGTGAGACTGATTCAGGGTAGAACAGGTTTCAGAACTATTTTGCATAGGTTCACTAAGAGTCCTGGTTGACTTAACAGTACATGACAACAACAGCAATAGCAACTTGAAGATTGAGTTACTTTTTCATTTAATTCCATTTAAGATGAGTTGAATGTGTTTTTTCCTTGTGGTTTTCTAACTTCAGGAATTTTTAATATTTTTATAATACTTAGCTTTGAAATCTTCTGTTCAACTGTTTACTCAATCCTATTTATATTAGCTTCTCTATAGCAAATTTTAGAGTCTCTTCTGCTATCTATTTTGGCCTTTCATTTATCTCTTGCTTTTTTAATTGGAGTGTGTTGGTTTGTTTTACCATAGTGGTTTGTGTTTAATGTGACAGTGCAAGCTACACTGTCAGTGTTTCAAATATCGCCAGAGCCACTCATGCTGGACAGGATCAGTAGAGCTTCCAGACTAAGACAACTTTACCTCATTAATTTTTTCATTTGTTCTAGCTCTTTTTATTCTACACCAAATTCCACCAAGAAGCAGAGCTAGTCATCGACTTTTAAAACAATGGCACACTGAAAACTTCATTAGTAATAATGAATAACTATGCTGGAAGAAAAGATTCTCAGATTAGAAAACACTAAAAAATGCAATGTGAAAAGAGCTCTCTCCTCAAATTATGGAATTAGTGGAACAAAGCTGGATTCAGGAGAAGTCGTAGGCATGATGCTGATATGCTATCTATCATTAATGATATTGTAAAATGGACTTTAGTTGAAAGCAGAGAACATTAGAAATGGTCACTTGTGTTTTATTGACTATGCATTGACATTCAATTGTGTGAATCATGATATATTATGGACAACATTGAAAATGAGAAGACTATACATAGACCAAGAAATAATTGTTTAAACAAAACAAGAGAATATTATATGGTTTGAAATGAGGAAAAGTGCATGTCAAGGTGGTATCTTTTCTCTATATAGTCAATCAATACATTGAAAAAATAATTAAAAAATTTGGACTCTATAAAGAAGAATGTGATATCATGATTGAAAGACTCATCAATAACATACTTGACACAGATGGCACAATATTGCTTACAGAGTATGAAGAAGAAGCATTTACTGTTGCATATGTTGTTATCATCTACTTGAGCGTGACTCATAGTGACCCTATGAATAAAAGGCCTGAAGCCTTTCTATAACTATCAACATTTATTAAAGTTCAGTTTCTAGAGGCATGTTGTTTAGGAAGTGGATACCACTGTAGAACATTCAAAACCTGCAGCCTTCAGACTTTGACAAAAACAAACAAGCAAACAAACAGAAAACACACAAAATTCCTCTTCATTGTGTCAATAAACAGCTTGATGGTTGTTGTTATTGTTGATTGCAGTCGAGCCAAGCATGATTCATAGTGACACTATGAAGAAAATACCTAAGGCCTTTCCATAACTATCGTTATTTCTCCAAGTTCGTAGATTTCCAGAGACATTTGGTTTAGGAAATGGATGTCACTCGTGCTTCCAGACCTGTTTTACAAATGGGAGCTCCACAAAACACTGTCCAAATTGGGAAACCATTCTGCTATTTGATAACCCAATTGTACAAATTTCAGCATCACAACAACCCAGGCTACTTCATCCTGCTTGTTGACAAAGAGTGATGTACAAAGCGGAAGAGTGTTCCTCAAGATATAACAGCACTAGTTTCACTCAGCAGTGGTTAAGTGTCATCAACTTGAAGATGACTGAGAGTAAGTTTTGTACAAAAAACCGTAAACTCTGTTCTAAAACTAACACCATTCCTGTACAGAACTCTGCTCTATAACTTCCATCATTTCTGTACATTTATAGTTTAGAGAGTTTGTAGAGTTTCCAGAGGCATCTAGTTTAGGAAGTGGATGCCACTCCTGCTTCCCAGCATAAATCAGTCTCGAAGCTCATCCAAACACTGTACATAATAGGTAACCATTTTGGTATTTGACAAGGCTATGAAACACTGTGCAGCATCACAGCAACACCAAGTTGTTCAGTTCAGCAAATAGACAAAAGATTGCTGTGTCATTAAAGGAACTTTCATTTAAAAATTAATAAATTTTCAGTCCAAACCCCTCCCCTGCAGGATTTTAAAGCCAATGCCTTTGAACAGACCTCCACCCTAGGCAAAGGCTCAAGGACACACACTCTTGGGGGGAAAAGAGCAGTAATATACAACAAATATGACCCCAAAAACTTCCCTTTACTTGTCTATCAGGACCACCATCCAAAAGCAGCAAATACCATACTCCCAGAGTGGATTCTCCAGGCTTCTGCCAGCATCATGGTAAGTAGATAAAGATTGAGGTTGTCAACAATTTAACTTTACTTGGATCTACAATTAGCACCCACATTAGCAGCAGTTAAGAAATTAAAATACATTGTGCTTTGGGAAAAAGCTACTATCATGGATATCTTCAAAGTGCTAAAGAGCATTGAAATCAGTGTAAAGACTAAGGTGCATTTGATCCAAGCCATGGCATTTTCAGTTGTTTTTATGGCCCTTGATGTTGGATAACAAATAAGAAAGACTGAAAAAGAATTAATGTCTTTGAATTGTGGTATCATCAAAGAGTATTAAATATCCTATGGACTGTCAAAAGAACACATAGACCTATTTTAGAAGTGCAACCAAGCTGCTCCTTAAAGGGAAGGATGGTTAACTTTGTTTCATATACTTTGGGCATATTTTCAGGAAGGGTCAGCTCTTGGAAAAAGATATCCTGCTGACTAAATAGAGGATCAGAAAAAGTGAAAAAGATCCACAAAGAAAACCTTGACAGTGACTACAACAATAAGCTTGAGCATAGCTGAGATGATGGTGATGGTGCATGATACAGGAAGGTTGTGATTTGTTGTTAGCAGGCTTGCTGTGAGTTGTGGTCTACTCAGTGTCTAATAACAACAACAATGACAATGTGTGTGTGTGTGTGTGAGTGTACAAAAGATTACAGATACACATTTGAGTATTATCAAATTGAATATGCAGACATTATATCGACTACATATGTGACAATGAATAAGAATGACAGAAGATGAATTGATGCCTTTGAACTTGGATGTTGGAGAAGACTGTCAAATATCCCATGGACTGTCAAAAGAAAAAAAAAACAACAGATATGTCTTGGAGAAAGTACCGGCAGAGTGTTCCTTGGAGGCAAGGATGGTGAAGCTTTGTCTCACATACTCTGGTCATGTTAGTAGAAAATTTTTTCCTTGGAAAGGGTCAACATATTTGGTAATGTGGAGAGATGGTAAAGAAGAGGAAGAGAAGATTGATACAGTCATTGTGGCAGTGAGTGTGAGTATGTCAGAAAGTGTGAGAATGGTACAGGGGAGGAGACAGTTAAGATCTATTGTTCATGGGGTCGGTATGAGTCATGTTCAACTCGTTGGTACCTAACAACAACAACAACCATATGTGGAAAAGGAACCTATGGAGAAGCTCAATATGAAAGAAGTAAAATGCAACCTTGAGTGTGGTTAGAGGGTCTTTAAAGAATTGATGTGATACAGTAAACACTAATGATAGAAGACAAGATGAGTCATGGGGTGACATACACAAAAACTTGTGCTGAAACTCAAATGCCATTAAAAAGACAAGTAATACTAATCCTCATGAGTCTGACACATTTTTACATTCCTTCCTATATTCTTTGGTGAATATTGTCTTGACAAAGAATGAAAGTGTACCTAAGGCAAGCATCCTCAACAGTTATGCAATGTCAGGCCAAAATCTGTTATATCCAGAATTCAGGGTGAATATTAACTTTTAGAATTAATAACTAGACTGATTCTTCAGTACTCAGACCTTGACATTGATTGTTTGTTTTTTGTTATATTTCTCTAGGTTCAAGAATTTGACAATAGTGTTTTACATGTATAATTCTTCCAGCCCTTTGTTGTTAATACTTAGGTTTGGTCAAGAATGTCCAGAACAATTTGGGAGATAGAAACGCGTGTTTATTAGCTTGGTTTTTTTTCAGTCCTAGGTGACGTAAGAGTTACTCACTCTTGTTAGTCATGGAGTCATTTACCAGTCTTGATGCATCTCCTAATAATTCTAAACTGTGTAAACAATACCTTCATTAACTGTCTCCAATTATAATCTCTCTGACCATAAATCTATATCTTCTTGCATTCATCCTAAAAGAGAACGTCATAACAGATTTCTTGAAACATATTTGGTAGAACTATACTTTAGAACGGTGTCAAAGCTTCTTGACACAGGTCATTGGTAGAGCTACTGGAACTGATTAAAACAAGCAAAAATAACTTCTCAAAAGGAAGTAATTGTTTTCTTAAATAGTACAAGTTATACTATGTTCTGGGTCTTCAGGATCTCCAAGGTTGATTTATAAGGGCAACCATCAGAATCTCTGATATTTTTTTTTCTCCTTCAACATGAGAAGTGGTCTGAAAGACATTATTTGTGAGACATTTCTTCTAACAACTTAATATCTTGGGCAGAATTGCAAATTACTCTCAGTATTTACTGCTGTTGTTGTGTACTGTCGAGTTGGAACAGACACATAGTTGACTCTCCAGCAGGTTTTCAGAGACAGTATATTGCACGGGAGGAGATAACCCATTCTGTCCCCACAGAGTAGTTGCTGGATTCAAACCATATGCCTTTGGGGTTGCAGCACAGTTTCTTACCACTTGGCCACCAGAGCTCCAATATATTTTGAGCACAGTTTAAAGTGGGAATTGTGAATCTGAGCTCTATTACAGAATGCTAAAATAAATGAGGTAAAATATTGAGTAAGCTACAGTTACTTATGAATTTTATCAAATGAGGTGTGTTCCAGAAATTTTACAGTGAAACTTTAAATTATATATACATTTTTCTAATAAAATTTTATAACATCATAACTTATCTCTGTCTTACTACTAAACACACTGTTCCTAAGAATTTACTTAAAGCCATTCAACAAGTGGCAAAAGTAGTTTAAATTCATTTCACTTTGGCTTAAATTGGTTAACAATTATGGAGAAACTGCTATTTTCTCTGATACCAAATATGAGAAATCATCTTTCAACAGCTTTGTTGTTGTTAATTATATGTTGTTGGGCTGCCTGTAACCCATAGGGATCCTATGTACAGCAGCTCTGAACCCTGCCCTGTCCTCAGCCAGTTTCAATAATTACAGCACGTCAACCCCCATCTCATCTGGGGTCTTCCTTTCCTCTGTTGTCTCTCCATCCTTACAAACATGATGTCCTTCTCCAAGGACAGGTGTCTCTTGGCCACATGCCCAAAGTATGTGAGACGGAATTTCAAAATCCTAGCCTCCAAGGAGAAACTTGATTTCACACTCTCCAAGACAGATCTATTTGTTTTCTTGGCAGTCCATGGCATGTTCAATACTCTTCTCCAGCACCACAACATGAAGGCATTGATTCTTCTTCTGTTATCCTTAGTAATTAATTGTCCAGCTCTCTGAAGCATAACAAGTAATTGTGAAGATCATAGCCTGGATGAAGTGTACCTTAGTCTCTAGACTGACATCATTGCTTTTAAGCACTCTGGAGAGGTTCCTGGCAGCTGATTTTCCCAATGAAATCTGTCTTTTGATTTCCTGCCTGCTAGCATTGAGAGTGTTGATTGTGGAGCCCAGCAAGCTGTAATTATTAACCTCAATCTCTTCTCCACCCATCATGATTCTGTCAATTGGCCCAGTGGTGAAAATCTTCATCTTCTTGATGTTGAGCTTCGATCCATATTGAAGATTACAGTCCTTGACCTTTTGCAGCAAGTGCTTCAGGTCTTTTTCAGTTTCAGCAAGCTAAGTTGTGTAATCTGCATAAAGTAGGTTGTTGATGAGTCTCCCTTCAATTTTGATGCTACGTTCTTCCTCATAAAGCCCTGCTTCCCCAATTATCTGCTCTGCATATAGATTGAAAAGGTAAGGAAAATGTGTGGATACAGGCTTCATCCCAGGCGCACTCCTTTCCTGATTTAGAATCACGCAGTGTTTCCCTGCTCTCTTCCAAGGACTGCTTCCTGCTCCAAGTATAGGTTTTCATAAGCACAATCAAGTGTTCTGGGATTCCCATTATCCTCAAGGTTAACTACAATTTGTTGTGATCTACACAGTCAAATAAATGCCTTTGCATAGTTAACAAAACACAGACATTCTTTTGGTACTCTTTGTTTTTGCCAAGATCTATCTGACCAACAGTCTTAACTTAAAATCTACTTCACAGGAAAAAAAGATTTAATTTTTTTTTCTTGTGATTTTTTTTTGTTGTTGTTGTTCAAGGGATTGAGAAGAACTCAGCTGGGTGTTTATTGTCTCACCCACGTGATGTCAGGTAGAACAATTGGAGTTATACACTTTCAAAATTACTTCTTTCATCACCTACCTGGTACCTCAGTGCTCTGTGGCTTCTTCCCATTCCTTATATCATAATAGTTTCAAGATATTCATACTTCTTTTTTGTTTGTTTGTTTGTTTTAATTTAGGTTGTTTATTTTTCATTTCAATGAACATCTACAGAGATTTTGGAATTCCATTCATTCATTGTTGC
>NW_006399757.1:6892830-6897611 GCF_000299155.1 Elephantulus edwardii | reverse complement strand
TAATCAGGATGGGATTGTCAGAGACAGTGCGATTGGCACAGGACAGAGTAGGGTTTAGGGCTGTTGTACATATGGTCGCTATGAGTCGCAAGCGACTTGACAGCACAAAACAACACAACAACAACAGCTCAGGTATTTATACAGGTGTCCTCAATTCGTGTTTTAGATACTTTGATTCCTACAGTCGGGGCCTTGATTCTAGAAAACTACCAACATTGAGCCATTATATCTCTTCAATGTCAAATGTTTGTTAATTAAAATGTACTTTCTAGCCAATGATCAACTTTTTCTTTTGTGCTGAAGTATTTCCTGTAATAAGGAGAGTGTTACTAGAGGCTTAAATAAGCTCATGGACCTCTCTTTCTTTTTAGGATGCCTGCTTTCCTGCTACACTGCAAGTGATAGTATACAATACCCAACAGTCTCTGTAAAAGCAGCCTGCATGTCTATAATAGAATAAGTCATTTCCCCTATGGGGAATGACCTTCCAGCAAACCCCTGAACCCAAAGGACATACAGGAATGAGGGAAATGATAGAGAGACTGTTGATGTTGGAATCATGAAGTTATATGGGAAATCATGCATCTAAGACAATGTATAGA
This sequence comes from Elephantulus edwardii, assembly GCF_000299155.1. Classification (NCBI taxonomy): domain Eukaryota; kingdom Metazoa; phylum Chordata; class Mammalia; order Macroscelidea; family Macroscelididae; genus Elephantulus; species Elephantulus edwardii. Next base: position 6,897,009 of record NW_006399757.1, on the reverse strand, counting down.
GGGACTGTTGATGTTGAAATCATGAAGTTATATGGGAAATCATGCATTTAGGACAATGTTTTACTCTGTAATCCTTATAAATGTTCTGCTACTAATCTTAGCAGAACAAATTATGAATATGCTATCTCTTGAGCTCCACTATACAAGTGAAAAATTTCAGAACCTACTCCTCAACTCTGTTTACTCTCAACTGTAGGAGACAGAGGCTTCCCCATAAGCCTAATCTTTAGATGTTTATTAAGTTCGCATCTTCCTATAATCCCTCTGAAAGGAATAAATATCACTTAGTAATTGCCAACTAACTTTCCTATTCTTGTAGGTATATATTTCAAACAGCAGTGTCCTTATACCAATTCAAGAGGAGATTTAAGCAATCTAAGTAAAGCAGAATCTACCACCAATATAGAATGCTTTCAATATTTATTTCTTAAATTGCATCGTTTCACTGGTGTGTCAATTAAACTCTAAAGAAATAGATAATTCCAATGTTACATAAATTTTCTCAGAACTTGGAGACAGAACATAAGTGTCCTAATCTCTTTATAATTTAAAACCAAAATTTAACAAAAAGTGTCTTTTTTAGTGAATTCTTTGAGAAATGCAATTCAAGAGTTTATTAAACAAATGGTTTCAAATGAATAATTGTAGTTCAGAATTGTGGTGGTGCATTGTGTAAACACTTGGCTACCAACTAAAAGGTCAGTCATTCAAATCCACCAGACACCACAGAAAAAAGTAGCGTTTTGTTTCTATAAAGATTGGAACTTTGGAAACTATGAAGAAATTCTACTCTGCCTATAAAGGTCAATAAGAGTTGGAATTGACTTGGCAGCATAGAAATTTTGGAGTTCTCAATTTTTGGGTACATTTTTATTTTGTTTGTGATAGTATATCGTTTCAGGGAGAATACTAGGAAGATTCATAACTAAGATGCTATATTGTTTGTTCAAATTTTTACATGTCCTTCTATTTTCATCTCTCTAGGGTTCAAAACAGTCTGAAATGTTTTAATCATGGCCAATAAAAAAAGAAGCAGTATACTTGTTTCTCTGCAATCAAATCTCTTCAGCATCAATCAGTCTTAGACAAAAGTAGAAAAAGGTAGTGTTGCCTAACTGAAAGATGGTTTCCACGAGCTTCACTTCTTTCTTTGTGGTACTTGAGATCCCATCTCTCTTCAGGCCCTAGGAGATAGAAAATAGTGAGGTAAAATCCAACATCCTTTCCTGACTAAAACATTCAAAAAGTAGGAAAATTTCCTCAACACAGTGAAAAATATATATGAAAAAGCAAGAGCCAACATCATTCTCAATGGAGAGAGATGAAAGACATTTCCTTTGAGAACAGGAACTAGGCAAATATGCCTATTATCCTATTAAATATTGTATTGGAATTTTTAGTGACAGCAAAAAGGCAAGAGAAGGAAATAAGAGGTATCCAAATTAGCAAAGAGCAAGTAAAATTATCTCTATATGCATATGATATGACAGTATATGTAGAAAACCTGAATGACTTAGCAAGAAAACTACTAGAAGTGGTCGACCAAATCAGCAAAGTGGCAGGACACAAGACCAACATGCAAAAACCAGTTGGATTTCTACACAGTGACAAAGAGAATACAGAACTGGAGCTAAGAAAAATAATACCCACCACAATAGCTAGCCATAAGATTAAATATTTGGAAGGAAATATAACTAGGAGCACAAAAGACCATCTTCAAAGAAAATGGCAAAGCCCTCGGCCCTCTGCCCGGGGTGGGCTGCCCTCAGCCCCCGGCTCGGGGCAAGCCGTCCCAGCCCTCTGCCCGGGGTGGGCTGCCCTTGGCCCCTGGCTGGGGGCGAGCCGTCGCGACCCTCAGGGTGAGCTCCTCAGTCCCCAGATTGTGCCATCTGACCCTGGTTGGGGAAGGAGAAGAAAAAAAAAAAGAATGCCTAGGGTATCCAGAGAATGTTACCTAGGCCACCTTCTGCCACCCTCCCCACCAGTAAACCTGAAAGCAACACTCTCAAAGCCTTTCTATTTGTAACTCACAAGTTTGTTCTTTCTAGGTTTGCTCCCTTTCCTATAGGTAACATTAACTCTGAGTTTTACTCCAGAATTGACCCTGAACCCAGTGCCAGTGATAAAAAGGAAATACAACTGACAGCTAAGGAAGCAAAGGAGGATGGAGCCTCTGGGTTCAACCAGCCATCCCCACTGGACCCACCTGGAAGAACACTTTGCAGTCCAGTGGGGAGCAAATAACAGGAAAATATCTTCTAACAGAGCAAGAAGGCAAGCAGCTTTAACCCAAGACCACCAGTAAGGTGATAAAGTGTCCTCCCTTCCCCCCTTTACATCTATGCCCCTGTTCAGCATGAAGAAGCCAGAGAGTCGGCATCCAATTCCCAAATCAATAAGACAGTTGGTTTAATTACTATTGGAAAATGCTTGTCATTCCTCTGTAGCATCTGGTCCCCACTGGACCCTCATTATTTCCTTCACCTGCTCCCCACACCGACTAAACTGTGCAGCTCTGCAACTGCATCCTGGCCCATCCTCACCCTTCTGCCCCCAACCCTCACCTCCTTGCACCCCCAATATGTTTTTCCCAATAAAAAAATTAAAAAAAGAAAAAAAAGAGACCTAGAGAAATGGGAAAATATAGCATGCTCATGGATAGGAAGACTCAAAATTGTTAAAATGACAATTTTACCAAAAGCAATCTATAAGTTCAGTACAATCCCAATACAAACACCAATTCCATTTTTAAACCAGATGGAAAATGCAATGTTTAATTTCATTTTAAATGGAAAGAGGCCCCAAATAAGCAAAGCACTCTTAAAAAGAGAAATAGGTCGGAAGTATCACATGCCCTGATTTCAAATTCTACTACACTGCCATGGTGGTCAAGAGAGCATCGTACTCAGACAGATAGATTCATGGAATATAATTGAGAACCCAGAAATCAGCTCATCTACCTATGGTCAACTGATTTTTGACAAGGAGATGAAATCAGTTAAGTAGAGAAATGAAAGCCTCTTTAACAAATGTTGTAGGCAAAATTGGAAAACTATCTGTAAAAAAATTCAAGTAAGACCCACACAAAAGGTAATGCAAAGTTGATCAATGACCTAGAAATAAAACCAAGGACTATAAACTTCATAAGACAAAAAGCTTAGAAGAACTCTAGAAGTGCTAATCCAGAATATGAACAATATCCCAAGCATCTTGAAAAAAGAACCAGGGAAGAATAAAATAGATGAAAGGGAACTTCTAAGAATCAAATCCCTATGCACATCAAAAAAACTTCTTCCACAGAGTAAAAAAGAAAGCCACAGACTGGGAAAAATATTTGGTAATAATATATCTGATAAGGAAGTTTTATCTAAAATTTATGAAATACTCTAACACTTCCACAGACAAAGGTAAACAACCAAATCACAGAATAAGCACAGAACATGAATAGACATTTCACCAAAGAAGACATTTAGATGGCAAGCACATGTTAATATAAACAAATGTTAGAAATCCCTATCTCTAAGAGAGGTGCAAATCAAAACAACTATGAAATATAATCTCACCCCAGTAAAAATAGCAAAATTTAACAGAACAACAAACATCAAATGCTGGTGAGGTTGCAGAGAAACTGGAACCCTTATTCACTGTTGGTGGGAGTATAAAATGATGCAACCACTATGGAAGGCGCTATGGTGCTTTCTCAAAAAGTTGGAAATAGAAATATCATTTGACCCAGAAATTCCACTACTGGGAATATGTTCTAAAGAAACTAGGACTGCCACACAAGCAGATATATGCCCACTCATGTTTAGTGCAGCTTTATTCAATAGGAAAAGAGATAGAAACAACCCAAGTGCCATCAATAAATGAATGGAGAAGCTGTGGAATATTTGCACAGTGGAATATTATGCTGCACTGAAAAAGAAGGAACTCATGAAATATTATCCAAAATGGATGACCCTGTAGGACATTATGCTGCATGAAATATCTCAGTCACAAAAAGGACAAATACTGCATAATGCCACTCTTATAAAGCAGGACTGACTTGGAGTTGGGAGGAAACTGATGTTGTTGTTGTTATGTGCCGTCGAGTCACCTGCGACTCATAGCGACCCTATGTACAACAGCCCTAAACTCCGCTCTGTCCTGTGCCAATCGCACTGTCTCTGACACTCCCAT
>NW_006399757.1:6891066-6892730 GCF_000299155.1 Elephantulus edwardii | reverse complement strand
CATATCCTGTGCCCATTTTTCAATTGGATTATTCTCCTTTATCTTGTTGTGGTGCTCGAGTATTTTGTAAATTCTAGATATAAGTCCCCTGTCTGACATGTCATTACCAAACACTTTTTCCCAGTCTGTGGCTTCCCTTTTTACCCTGTTAGAGAAGTTTCTGGATGCTCATAGGGATATTCATACTTCTTACACAGCGCCTTACACTGAGGTGTGAGCTCATCATATCATCTATGTTTTCTTGATGGTCTTCATAATAGTACGTGTTCAGAGTCCTTAAGGAATAGAGTTCTCTAGAGGGTTTTTGGCATCATATTGACTTCAATGTTACCATGTTATTTTATTTCTTCTCCTGTCACTTGGAAGGATAACACAGGTATTTTCACTTGTCTCAGCACCTGATTCAGGCTTCTTGGATCCATCTTAACAGCTTGTTTATCCCATCCCCTGGGTTCCTTGTCAGAGTGTTAAAGCAATTTTCCTGAGCAAGTATTCCAAACCAATTGATTTTTTTGCATAACTATTCTTATATTCAGAGCCTCTTGGGCACAGATACCTCTCACTGGTGCTGGTTTTGAGCAGAGTCCCCCAACTCAGTGCCATCTTGAATTGCATCCAACTCAAAGCTACACAGAGCAGAACTACTCCAAAAGCTTCCCAAGACTATAAATCTTTACTAAAACAGTCTGCCACATATTTCTTTAATGAAGTGGTTAGTGGGTTACAGCCACAAAGTTTTTAGTTCAAATTAATAATTTCAACCACTAGGTCATTAGAATTCTTTCTCAGTACTCTCAAACTCACTGTCTTCAAGTTGGTTTAACTCTTAGCAAGTCTCTATGAAGTTTTCAAGGTTGTAAATTGCAATGGAGGGGATTGCCCTTCTTCCTTCTGCAGAGCTGCTGGTCGATTCAAAGCATCAGAGAGGCTCAGCCTTTGCATTAGCAGCACCACCATGGCTCCCTTCCTTTGCGGTATGTATCAGCTAACTTTTACGGCGGTTTCAGGGTGCAAACTCATTACTCTCTCAACAAGTCCAGTCTGCCTTCAGCTGGGCTAAACACCCAGTCTAGAGAAGAGAAGGTGACATCTTGTGGAGAATAGGCCTCTGAAGCATTTTCCTGCATAGGGAAAGTTCTGACTATTACTGGCTACAGTTAAGCTGCCTCTTTAAGTTTTGAGTTGTGGTGAATGAAGAATTAGTTTTCAAAATCTGACCAGCTGAAAGCTGGGCAGCTTAGAGGCCCGTCACAGTCCCCGCCCATCTTCCCAGATAATCGAAGACTCCAGAAAACCATGCGACATTCGTTCCAGCCCTCAGGCCTGCGGCCCTCCAGCCAAGAAAAGCCTATCTACACACCAGTTCTACAGGATGCATCACCTTTGCTCAGGAAACATTACGACTAAACTTCAGAGACATTGGTACCAACATAAGGAACTACCAGCAGCTGAAGTGTTTGGAATCACAGATGCCAAGGAAGCTTCATATATAAGTTATTAGATGGAGGGCTGGTCAAAGGGAGATAGATGTGAAGGGAGGGGGTAGAAGTGGATGGGTATCCTGGTGGATGGTGGAGCAGGGAAATAAGTGGGTAAAGACGTGTGTGAGAAAGGCAGGGACAACACTGACACAAAAGTTAACTCCACAATAAGGGATATAACTT
>NW_006399757.1:6870835-6880991 GCF_000299155.1 Elephantulus edwardii | reverse complement strand
TATGGTGAAGCAGGAAATAAGTGCATAAAGGTGCATGTGAGAAAGGCAGGGACAACACTGACACTAAAGTTAACTCCGCAAGAAGGGATATACCTTTAACTTGCTGGTGTGTCTAATACGTCTCTTAATCTGAACATTCACATTAAGACAGACTAGGAAGAAGGATTGGCCATCCACTTCTGAAATAGCAGGTCTCTGAAAACCCTATGTACTAATAACCCTATGGGAGGAAACTAGAAGGGATAAATAATGTATACAGCATTGAAACAGATGAGGGAGAGAACTGTTTAGGAGGAATTTATTATTAGGTTTTATTGTCAAGACAAGAGCCCAAAATGAAAGCTGCCTTGTGGAGCAGATGGGACAGGGGAGGTTGTATAACAATATACTTTTTTCCTACTTTTCAAGAAGAAAAGTGAACTGAGGGGAGGGTGGGCAGGGAGGAAAATGTGCAACTATGAATGAATGGAAATCCACACTTTGTAAACTTTCATTCAAATAAATAAAAAAAAGTCCAGCTTCTTCAATTATTTTTTCAGCATACTGATTGAATAGACATAGGGGAAGAATAAAGCCCTGAAACATAATTTTCTTCATCTTAAATCAAGATCTTAGTCTTTGGTGGCTTAGAGGTAAGGAATTATACTGGTCATCCTAATAACATATGAATCTACCAAAGAATCTACCATTTATATCAAGGGAGAAAGATGGGCAATCTCTTCCCATGTGATTTACTGTCTCCGAAACCCTGCTGTTTTTTACTGTCTAGTTGAAACTGACCTACAGCTGATCTCTCCAGATTTTCAGAGGCAGTTAATTACACCTGGGGAGATTGTTCATCTTTCTTTTGCAGAGTAGCTTGTGGATTTGAACTACATGCCTTAAGGATTGTAGCATGGTTTCTTACCACTAGACAAGATACTAGAGCTCCCCTGAAACTCCACTAGAGTCACTTTTAAATTGGTTCTAACCTGAGGATGTGAAAACACTAACAAACCATGTTTTGAGATGACACCAACTCAGTACATGACACCATTCAAAACTAAGACCATTATAGAACATGTATGAAGATTAAAAGGGGGCACGGGGGAGCAGAGGGATGAGGATTTGGGGGGGGGTAATCACAGAGTCACACAATTTGATGGGTTGCATCAGGGATAGGTAAAGGAAATGAGAAAAGATCTGGTGTGAAAAACAACGTATATGAACTTCATAAGTAAACCAGTATAAAATAAAAATTTTATCTTTAAAAAATTAATTGGAGTAGATCAATAGTAATTAATTCTATGTAATACAATGTATATGAATGAGTATATTTACATAATGCAAATGAAATATTGTAGAAAACACAATGTACATGAATGAAACACATTATATATGAATTCAGGTATGAAAACTAATTACTAAAGGAGAAAAAAAACCAACCACACACATACACGCTCACACAAACATAAAACAGCATAGTTAGTGGCCATTTTTTAGTAGGCCACTCCAGTTCTGTGTTGTTATTGTTGGTAGGCACTATCGAGTCAACTACAATTCATAGCAATACTAAGAATAACAGATCTGAAGCTTGCTCTGTCCTTCACTATTCTCAAGATCGCAAGTGAAATTCTGACACTGAAGCTATATGATTGCTTTACAATGTACATGCTGTCCTTGATTCTCTAGGTTATGGCTGAATTAGGGTAAAACTCTGACTTTTTTGTTAGCTGCTGAATTTTGAGCCTTAGTGATCTCGTGTGTGTAGAGCAAAGCTATTCCATAGGGATTTTGGAAACACTTCCAGACCCGTCTTCCAAACCTCCCCTGGGTAGATTTAAACTTCCAACTTTCTAGCTAGTGGATGAGGGCTTAATAGTTTGTTCCACACAGAAAGTGCTGCCTTAAAATAAAAGTGTTTAGCTAACAAAAGGTGAATCTTCTCCCTTAAATACAAGTTGTTGTTGTTATGTGCCATCAAGTCACTTGTGACTCATAGTGACCCTATATACAACAGCCCTGAAACCTTCTCTATCTGATGCCAACTTTTCTGTCTCTGACACATTAATAGGCATAGATCAATACTAATTAATTCTGTATAATACAATGCATGTTAATGAATGTATGAAACATAATGTAAATGAAAGATTGTATAGAACACAATGTATGTGAATGAAACCTACCCTCATTATCCCAGTCACTGTATCAATCAATCCATCTCATCAATTATTTCCCTCTTTTTCTCCATCCCTCCACCCTTCCAAGCATGATGTTGCTCTTTAAGGACTGGTGCCTCCTTGCAATATACCCAAATTATTTCTGTCAAAGCCTCAGAATCCTTGCCTCCATGGAGCAGGTTGGCTTCACCCTCTCTAAGATGAAGATGTTTGCTCTCCTGACAGTCCATGTCTTTCTGGCATCCCTAATCATTGTCCAGCTCTCTGACACATAGCAAGCAATTGAAAACTATGGCTTAGATCAGGCACAACTTAGTCTCCAGATTGATGCTGTTCTTTTCCAGTACTCTAGAAAGGTTCCTGACAGCTGACATTCCCAAAGCAATTTGTCTCCTGATTTTGTGGCTCCTGGTACCAAGAGTGTTGATTGTGGAGCCAAGCAAACTAAAGGCGTTAACAATCTCAATTTCTTCACTATCTATAATGATGCTCTCAATTAGCCCAGTGGTGAGAATTTCCATTTTCTTGACATTGAGCTTCAATCCATATTGAAGACTGCAGTCCTTGACCTTCTGCAGCAAGCGCTTCAGGTCTTCCTTAGTTTCAGTAAGTAGGATTGTGTTATCTGTATACCACAGGCTGTTGAAGAATCTTCCTCAAATTCTGATGCCACATTCATTCTCATACAGCCCAGCTTCCTGGGTGATCTGTTCAGCATATAGATTGAAAAGGTATGGAGATAGAATGCACATCTGGCATACACTTCTCCCAATTTTGAACCATGTATTGTTTTCTTTCTCTGTCTGATGCCTCCTAGTCCAAGTATAGATTTCACATAAGCACCATCAAATGTTCTAAGATCCCTATTCTTCTCAGAGTCAGCCACAGTTTGTTGTGGTCCACACAGTGAAATGTCTTTGCATTGTCAGTGAAACAAAAATAGGCATTCCTCTGGAATGGTATCAATAAATTAATGACTCTGGGCATCATATTATCTTTAAATAAAGCTTTTTCCTTAAGATTAGAACTGCTTTTCTCAACCAAGGCTGTTTCTTACCATTATTATTCATAACTATATTGGAGGTTTCAGTTAGTACAATAAAACAAGGGGGAAGGAAAGGATACATTTTGCAAATAATAATTCTTAACTAACTGATAATCACCTTGACTGAAATGAGAAAAAGAGTAAGTGAATGAATGAATTAGTTAAACAACTAAATAAAATTCTATTTTCCAGTAACATGATATTCAATGACTAATACCACAAATAATCTTTGTGTATGTTCTTGGAGTAGTCAGCAATCATAACAAGCTACCAATAAAAAGGATAATATACAGAATAAGTTTCTTTCTTAGATGCTAACAATGTACTATTTAAAATATAATTAAATACTAAAATATTTACATATTTCTATAAATATGTATGTAAATAAATATGAATATCTATTTAATAATATGTAATTTAAAATGTTGTTGTTGATGAGTGCCATTGAGTTGAGCATGGCTCACAGGGCTCTATGAACAAAAGGCCTGAAGTCTTTGTATAAATATCATCATTTATTAAAGTCCATAGAGTTTCCAGAGGTGTGTTGTTTAGGAAGTGGATGCCACTTCTGCTTCCAAACCTGTCTTAAACTGGGAGCTCCACCGAACACTGTCCACCAAAGGTAACCATTATGGCATTTAACATCCCAGTGGCACAAGGTTCAGGATCACAGCAACCTCAGTTTACCTTAGTAGAGCATATTGATAGAAGAGTGATGTATCACTTAGAAGAATATTCCTCTAAAATATAATAACAACCAACTTGTAAATACAAAAGCCTTACCAAAGGTCTTGTTGATTCTAAACAAGAGGCTTAAATGAAACAACCAATATAGTATGTTTTTGTTGTTATGTGCCATTGATTCACCTAACCAGGTCATGTTGTTGTTGTTATGTGCCATCAAGTCATTTGCGACTCATAGCGACCCTATGCACAACAGCCCTTCAACCCTGCTCTATCCTGCGCCAACCGCACTGCCTCTGACACACCCATCCCGATTACCCCAGTCACCAAATCAATCCATCTCATAGAGGGTCTTCCCCTCCTGCGCCGTCATAGTCTTCTCAATTATTTATTTTGCTTCAGAAAGCTGGGCAATTACTAAGGATGACAGAAGAAGAATAGATGTTTTTGAGTTTTGGTGCTGCAGAAGAGTCTTGAACATACTATCGACTGCCAAGAAAACAAATAGTTCTGTCTTGGAGACGGTGAAAGCAAGTTTCTCTTTGGAGGCTAGAATTTTGAAGCTCCATCTCACATACTTTGGACAATGGCTAAGAAAGACCTGTCCCTGGAGAAGGACATCATGCTCGGAAGGGTGGAAGGACATCACAGGAGAGGAAGAGCCCTGATGAGTTGGATTGATACAGTGTCTGGGGCATTGGGGGTTGGTGTGTCAGAATTAGTGAGACTGGCTCAGGACAGGGAAGTGTTCAGAGTTGCTGTACATAGGGTCTCTATGCATCGCAGGCAACTCAGTGGCACATATAACAATTGAAAATACTGAAAATAAATGGCCGTTTACAATAACATCCTAAAAAATAATTTGATGTATATTTAAAACTTTATGTATTGAATTTAAATCAATAAAATAACAAAATACTAATGAGAAAATTAAATAAGTAGACTAATATTACATGTTTATGAATTTGAAGCCTCGCTTTTGTTAAAAGATTCCTTCTTCCTAAATTCTTATACATTTGAAATATTATCAAATTCCTATTAAGATATTTTGTGAATATTGATAAACTAATTCCAAAGTTTACATGAGAAGGCAAGAGACCTAGTAAAAACAAAACAGAGAAACAAAGTTTAAAAATCACATTATTAAATACCAAAATTTACTATAAAAATTACAATAGCATGGCACTGGTAAACAAATAGACATGAAGGTCTGATCGAACCAGATCTTTTAAATAGACACACATATAATAAATCGATTTTTGACAAAGATACAAAAGCAGTTTGATGGAAGGAAAACTTAGTATTGTCAAAAATCATACTGGGAATATGAGAAATGATATTTTAAAAACAAAAGTAAAATAGATCTTTCACAAAACCATAAAATGGATCAGAGATCTACATTTAAAGTACAGAACTACAAAACCATTAGAAGAATGCTGATGCAACTTTGATCTCTTGATGGCCCTTTTAGAGTTAACATCATAACTAATATTTTTTCAATTAAAAAATAAGGAAGAAATTCCTAATGCATTTTTCAACAAAATGAATGATTAAATTAAACTTGATACTTACTGATTTAAACTATTCTCTTCCTTTCCTGCCTGCTTGATAAGACATGTTTTCTTAGATGTACTGTCAACTTCCCCACATGATGCTCTTATCTGTCTGTGTTAATTGGTATTGTTATTTTTCTTAGATGCCTTTGAGTCAAGTCCCACTCATAGTGACTCTATGAACAACAGACCAGAAACATGTCCTGTCCTTTGTCATCCTCACTATCTCTGACACACCTGAGCCATTGCAGTGTACTTGTGTGGCAAGAAATAAAGACCCCATGGTGTTAGTAGTGCCATGGAATTGATAGAATAACAACTGACATTTTTCAACAAAAAGATGCTGCCTCAGATGTGCTCACCAGGTAATGCCAAGAGACCAGGAGAACAACCACCTGACCAACTGACTGGAAGAGATCTGTATTTATTGTTATTCCAAAAAAAGGTGACCCAATTGAGTATGGAAATTATCAAACAATATCACTAATATCACATGCAACCAAGATCCTGCTGAAGATTATCCAGAAATAATGAAATAAAACATTGAATAAAATTAAATAAAACATTAGAAGAGAATTGCCAGATGTGTAGGCTGGGTGTAGAAGAGTCTGTGGCACTTGGGACACCATTGCCAATAGTAAATGGATCTTGGCTGAAAGCAGAGAGTACTAGAGGAATATATATCTGTGTTTCATTGACTAGACAAAGATATTTGACCGTATGGATCACAATAGATTTTGGCTAACCTTGAGAAGAATGGGGATCCAGAACACTTACTTGTACTCATGTGAAACCTATACTTGAACATGGGAACAGTAGTCTGAATAGAGCAGGGAAACACTGTATGATTCAGGATCATGAAAGGTGTGCATCAGAGATGCATCCTTTCTTCATACTTTTTAATCTATATGCAGAACAGATCATCTGGAGGTTGGACTCTATGCAGAGAAATGTGGCATTGAGATTGGAGGGAAACTCGTCAACAGTCTGTGTTATGTAGATGACACAATATTGCTCACTAAAACTGAGGAGGACCTGAAGTGCTTGCTGCAGAAGGTCGAGGATTGCAATCTTCAATATGGCTTGAAGTTCAACATCAGGAAAACAAAGATCCTCACCACAGGGCCAATTAGCAACTTCACAATGGATAGAGATTGAGATTGTTGATAACTTCAGCTTGCTTAGTTTCACAATAAGTGCTCTTAGCACCAGCAGTAAGAAAATCAAATGATAAATCGCACTGGGAAAATCTACAATCAGGGATCTTTCTAGGGTACTGAAGAGCAACAATGTTGGTTTGGATACTAAGGTTCATCAGATCCAGACCATGGTCTTCACAATTATTTGTGATGTACCCAAGAGCTGTGCAATAACTAAGGATGATAGAAGAAGGATCAATGCCTTTGACTTGCGGTGCTAGAAAAAAAAATAATGAACATACTTTAGAGTGGCAGGAGAACAAACAGGTCTGTCCTATAGAGGGTAAAACCAGACCGCTCCCTGGAGGCAAGGATTTGGAAGCTCCATCTCACATACTTTGGGTACATGGCCAGAAGGGACCAATCCTTGGAGATGGACATCCTACTTGGAAGTGTGGAGGGACAGTACGGGAGAGGAAGACCCGGGATGAGATGGATCAACTCACTGCCTGGGGAAATGGGATTAAGTCTATTAGAGAAGACGAGATTGGCTCAGGATAGGGCAGATTTCAGAGCCAGTGTATATATGGTCACCATGAGTCACAGGTAATTCGACAGCACATAACCATACTTGTACTACCGATTGCCACGGAATTGATCTCACTTCATGGAGACCTCATATGTTTTGAGTTGAATTGCCCCATGAATTTTTTTTTAAATTTTGATTTTGATTTTTGCTTTGTTTGATAATCTCTATGAAAGCTGGTCACCACTTTTCTCCAACAGTCAAAGGATGGATTCCACTGGGTGAGCTTTAAGTTAGAAGCTAAACAGAAACCATTTGTACTATCCAAGTACCTTCAAGGGGTAAATTCAACTCATTTCTACATGGCATCTAGCTTACTTTTTAACACTACCAAATACCAATAACTTGATAATTTTTCCCCCCTTCTGCTAAAAACATTCAAATACCAACTTGGAAATATCAAGGATTTTTGCTTATCTGTCTTTTATATTAACTTTGATGCATAGAAACATTATCACACTTTTATATGTGCATTATTTATTTTTAACTAAAAGCATTGAGGGATTCAATTTAAAATTATTATTACTTTTATTTCTGAAAATTTTTCTTTTTGTGTTTTTTTTTCAATTTTTTTTTTTTAATCCAGGAAACAAAGTTTTCAAAGAAAAGAGAAAATCTGGTGGTTGGCTTATGCCCTAATGGGCGTTCCTTACTCACCTTTTATCAACTTTTCAAAGTTCTTTTATATACTTCAATAGAGATCACAGATTCTGGTCTTCTGAAGTTCTCTCAAATTTAAAATATATTTTCAAATGAAAAATTATCAAATCAGTATCTGAAGACAGTGATCCTGACAATGCAAAAGTCTTTCTTTCATGCCAAACATCACTTCCTGGAGCCAACAGCCTATATCCAAAGGCAAATTAGAATATTTTCTGCTCACATTGGTATTATTTTATTTTTAGGATCTTTTGATTACCATAAAAAAATTCTTACGTAAGCAGTGATCAGTGGCATTGGTCAATCTTCCCTTTCATATTGTAAAGTATGTAATATGAAAATAATCTTTACTTTCTTTGACTGTCCTTTCCAAAGTGCAAGTCAAGTTTATATTAAATAAAGCTACACAGAGTGGATTTGAACCACCAAACTTTTGGTTAGCAGCTGAGTGTCAAGATCCTCTGACAGTGTTAAAACTGAAATGAAGATATATTTATTTTCCCATGCCATTGTTGTGTGCTGTCTGGTCAGAACTTACTCATAGATGACCCTCCAGTTGATTTTCAGAGGCAGGAAATCACATGGGAGGAGAGACTACCTTTACTCCTCCTGAGGAACTGCTGGTGGTTTCGAACCATGTGCCTTTGTGATTGCAGTGCTATTTCTTACCATTAGCCTACCACTGTCACCATCATAGATTATCATATATTATGCAAAACTGTTTGCTCGTTTCATAGACAAAAATTACCTCACATTTCTTTAACTATCATAGCTCATATTTCTCCTGCAATTAGACAGTTTTCATATGCTGATTAATAATTAGTGTCTCTTCTTTCATGAACAACCTATTCATGTTTTGCCCTCCCCTTTTTTACTGGCTTCTTCTTAGTTTTAATTTAAAAATATTTTTCTCTTTTCAATATTTTTAGCTCTTTAATATTATTTTTGAGGTAGGTAAAGCACACACATCCATAGCTGTACATATATATTTTTTAAATCAAGAAAAGAATATTATTCATTTACCAAATTTTCAAAGCAGCTATTACCAACTCTTACGTTGTGCTTAATATTTTAATCTTATACTCAAATTTGCATTTTATTATCCATTTTGTTATTTACTAAAGGCATATATTTGCTTCATTTAGTTTGTGTCTGAATAGAAAATAACATTCACTTTGAGAATATAAAGTTTTGGGAAAGTGTTTCCAAATTGGTTAAGGTTTTTTTCATTTCTTTGTCTTTTTTTATTATTATTTTAATTCCTAGGTGGATATTTTACATTGGGGGCTTGCAGCAGAGCCCAAGGAAGGACATGCATATATGTAGTTTGTTTAGGTAAGTGATCTTAAAGAGAAAATCGTAAAGGACTAAGAAGCATGGAATAAGGAAGAAATTAAAACTAACAGATTTGCATTATCAAGTTGATTAAGGAGTCCAATGCCTCCAGTACATCCTGAGAAATAAAAGAATGCATTTAAAAATTGTCTGTCCAAAGAAGAACAGTTGAAAGAGTATCCACTAATTCAGTCAGTCTGTTTTTCTAATGTTGCCCAGGATGATCACTCCCTATATTTCTGGGAAATTACTAAGAGCAAGGCCAATTCCCCTACGTACTCGTAGCATCACAGAATGTAGCATGCACTGAGGTGAGGTGCTGTCAGGACAAAACTGATCAAGTCCCCAGTGAAACCACTTTCTGCTCCTCAGCGGGGAATAGAGGCAAGGCCAAATGATAGGTTACAGAGCATTGCACAAGTGCTATGATAAAGTAACTACTGTAATTTCCCCCTCTATTCAGTCTCATGTGTTGTCAGCTGTCCTCAAGTTACCTCTAACTCATGCACAATAAAATGTAAAACTTTCTCGTGTTACACCATCCTTCTCATGACTGCTTGTGCATTGGACCTTTGTGATCCTATCTATGATTTACTTACATAAGAAGTTTAATGCCAAAATTTCCTTAGTCTATCTCAGTGTGAAAGCGCTGTTAAAACCTGTGCTGAAAAAAAAAAAGCAAACCAAAACCTGTTCTGCATCCTAAAAAGCTGTCTCTATTGAGAGATAGGTGATGACTGAGTATGAGTCATCATAACCTGGAACTGAACTTGGAAGGAAAGAATTCTACCTCTGAACTGCCAATGTTTTCTCTTATATTTATCTTCAATATTGTAAGTACAAGGCTAGGAGTGACTATTCAGTTTTGCCTTTTGTGGCAATTATTGAACAATATCATTAATATCTCATAAAGCAAAATATCTGCGTTATGCAGATGACACAACCCTGCTTGCTGAAACTGAGGAGGACCTGAAGCACCTGCTGCAGAGGGTCAA
>NW_006399757.1:6868588-6870090 GCF_000299155.1 Elephantulus edwardii | reverse complement strand
ATTGATAAGAAACTTTCAGAGTTTTAGACTGGCTTTAGAAAAGGCCAATGGCACCAGAGATATATCACTGCCAGTGCCAGATGGATACTGGCTGAAAGCAGAGAATACTAGAATAATCTATATGTGTGTCTTATTGATTATGCAAATATATTTGACTATGTGAGCTTTGATGGTCTCATGGCAAGAAGCTGTGCTGAATCTTGAAGACACATGGTTCAAATCCACCAACTGCTCCACAGGAAAAGGATGGGCCATCTCCTTCTGAGTGACTAACTGCCTCTTAAAATCTGCCAGAGGGTCAGCTATGGGTCAGGTCTGACTGAACGGTACACAACAACAGCAACAACAACTTTTGACTGTGTGGATCATAACAAGTTACACCCAATAAAAAAGAATGGGAATCTTAGAACAGTGACTAGTGCTCGTAATGAATCTATACCTTAGACCCAGAAGCTGTTGTCTGACCAGAACAATGGAATACTGCATGGTTTAAAATCAGGATGGATGTGCTTGAGGGTGGCATCCTTTCTTTGTTACTGTTGTTGCTGTTGTGTACCTTTGAGTTTAAACTGACCCATAGCTGACCATCTAGCAGGTTTTCAGAGGCAGTTAATTGCATTGGAGGAAATTGCCCATCCTTCTGCAGAGCAGCTGGTGGATTCAAATTATGTGCCCTTGGATTGTAGCCACCAGAGCTCCCTAATAATCTGTATGATGAGCAAATAATTTGTGAAGCTGGACTCTATGAAGAAGAGTGTGGCATTAGTACTGAAGAAGACTCATTAACAGCATGCATTATGCAGATGACACAACCTTGCTTGCTGAAAGTGAGAAGATAGATGAAACACTTGCTGCAGAAAAGTCAAGGACTACAGCTTTCAGTATGGATTGCATCTCAACATCAAGAGTACAGAGATCCTCACCATAAGCTCAACAGTCAATATTAAGATAGATGGAGAAAGAATTGTATCAACAATGAACACCCTTCATATCAGCAGTCAGAAAATCGGGATATGCATTGTATTGAATAAATTTGCTGTCAAGGACCTCTCCAAGGTGCTGAAGAGCAACAATGTCCATTTGAAGACTAAGGGATTATTGATTCAGTCTGTGGTCTTCTCAATAACCTGCTGTGCAATAGAGAGTTGGACAATGAATAAGGATGACAGTAGAAGAACTAATGCCTTTAAACTGTGATGTTGGAAAGGAATACTGAAAATCCCATGTTGTTGTTATGTGCCATCGAGTCGTTTGCGACTCATAGAGACCTTAAGCACAACAGCCCAAACCCTGCTCTATCCTGCGCCAACTGCACTGCCTCTGACACACCAATCCCGATTACCCCAGTCACCGAATCAATCCATCTTATAGAGGATCTTCCCCTCCTGCGCCGTCCCTTCACCCTCCCAGGCATGATGTCCCTCTCCAAGGACCCGTCCCTCCTGGCAACATGTCCAAAGTATGTCAGATGAAGCCCCAGGATCCTTGCCTCCAAGGAGTAG
>NW_006399757.1:6865939-6867488 GCF_000299155.1 Elephantulus edwardii | reverse complement strand
CTAGACATGTAGCTAGGTGAGGCTTTTTCTTGAAAAGGGAGATAATGCTTAGAAAAAAAAGGCTAAGCAAAGGAGTAAAAAGCCCTCAATTAATATAGTTTGTTAAGGTGATTAAAAGAATGAGTTTTAGTGTGTTGAGATGATGAGGATGACAATGATGAGATGATGAGAATAGGGC
This sequence comes from Elephantulus edwardii, assembly GCF_000299155.1. NCBI lineage: Eukaryota > Metazoa > Chordata > Mammalia > Macroscelidea > Macroscelididae > Elephantulus > Elephantulus edwardii. Next base: position 6,867,310 of record NW_006399757.1, on the reverse strand, counting down.
AAGGTTCTGATTGGCTGTTCATAGAGTTGCTATGAGTCATACTATACTCATTGGAACCGAACAAAAACAACAATAACAACAGCATTATTCAATTTTTTATGTAGAGCTGGTTTTGATTGAACTGTCCTCAGAAAGGTAGGTTATAAATCCTAATTTCTATGTTTGTGGTAAGGAGCTGTTCTGCAATCCTAAAGGCATGTGTTCAGGTCTATCACAGGCCCCATGGGAAAAGGATAGAAAATCTATAATCTGATTAATTGCCTCTGAGAACACATTAGATAGTCAGCTGTGAGTCAGTTCCAACTGAACAGCAAACAAACAATATGCATATGGTTAAGAATTCCTGGTGACCTAGTAAGTGGAGGAGAGTTCTGGTGGCTTAGTGGTAAAACACTGCACTGTGAGTGCAAAGTACATGGTTTGAATCCACCAGCTGCTCCACAGGAGAAAGATGTGCAGCTCCCTCTTATGTGATATACTGCCTCTGAAAAATCACTGGAGAGTCAGCTATGGGTCAGTTCTAACACTATAGAACACAACAAAAACAATGGGTACACGTGTGCTGGTAACCTAAAGGTGGTACGTTACTGGTGGTTCCAATTTACCAGGGACTCTGAAGGAGAAAAAGGCAACTTATAGCCTCTGAAAACTCACTGGAGTGTCAGCTATAAGGTAGTTTTAACAGGAGGGTATGGGGGCTTGGGTTTTTTTTAGTGTGTTTTGTTTTGTTTTAGATAACTTATTGGAGGGTAAACTATGAGTCTGCTTAGTTGCTGTGATGCTGGCAGCTCTATTCTCCTTTGCGAAGGGGTTGTCTTTGTTACATTAGTGAGTCAGCATTAGGATAGAGTATGTCTTGATTCCATTTCTTTTGAACAAAAGAGGTTAAATGCAAGCCAGCTAACAGAGATGGGGGAGAGGATTATGTAAAAAATATCCAGGAGCAGAGGCTCAGAAGAGGAAAGGACATTCTTATAGACCTAACTCAGGGAGAAAGCATTCCCTTGGAGTGGAGATAATCAATTTAGAATCACAGACTATTAAATTATGAAAAAAGAAACGTCTACTTCTTTCTCTTAAATATTTTAGAGGCATCTATGAGAGCAGATTTGCCCAGTGCAACCTGTTTTGGTTCCTTGACTACTGAGTGTTGATTGTGTACACATATAAAGTGAAATCATGGACAACTTGGTTCTTTTCTTCACCAATCATACAGTAGCCTGTTGGCAAAGTTGTGAGGATTTTTATACTACAGAACAATCTCACGGATTTCACATGCAAGCAAGATTTTACTGAAGATTATCCAAAAACGACTGGAACAGCACATCAACAGAGAACTACCAAAAATCCAGACTGGGTTTAGAAGGGGTC
>NW_006399757.1:6863702-6864734 GCF_000299155.1 Elephantulus edwardii | reverse complement strand
GGCACATAACAACAACAACAAATAGTGATTTTCATGTTACTTCAATACTGAGAATTATCTCACTGAAGTTTCAAAATCCATCAGGACCACTCAAAGTAGGCAGGTTTCAGGAGAGGTTCCATACTAAGACAGACTAAGAATCAAACTGGCCATCTACTTTAGGAATAACAAGGCTTTGAAATCAACATTTTTTGTGGTAGTAGCACTAAATAATTAAGACAAGCTTTATGTTGTCATTGGTCGTGGTGTTTGGTGCGTTGAGTACAGTTCATAGCAATCCTATGAACAATTGATCTGAACAATGTCCAATCTCATACCATCTCCACAATCTCTAACACACTAAAGCCCATTGCTACAGTCACCATGTCAATCCATTTGGTTGAAGATCTTCCTCTCTTTTGCCACTACTCCTCCTTCTCAAGCATGATGTCCTTCTTCAAGGAATAACCTCTCTTAACAACATGCCCAAAGTATGCGAGATAAAGCTCCATTATTTTTGCCTTTAAGGAGCACTCTGGCTGCACCTTCTCCCAGACATATCATTTTTTTCTTATGGTATTCCGTGAGATCTTTGGCTCTCTTCTCCACCATCATATTTCAGAGGCACCAATTCTTCTTCTGCCATCTTTTGCCATTTTTCAGCTTTCAGATGTATTGCAAGAGATTGAAAAGACCATGGTCTGAATCAAACACATCTTTGTTCTCAAACTGACATCATACTCCTCAATAATTTGGAGCAGTCTTTGACAGCAGACTTCCCCAGTAGGGTACAATAGACAGCATTATTTTAAAAATACATATTTCATTTTGGGGATAATATTCATTTGATACATTTTAAGATACTTTATTTCTTGTAGTAAAGGTCATGTAGACTAGACTATAAATTGTTTAAGAAAAAGGAAACATGGTTAGACCTTAAAATTCATTACATATATCTATTGTAATTAGCGATATAAAACAAAACATCTATGAATGATTGAATTAGAACAAAATGTTGTTTGCAAGCTTTCATTCAAATTATATATATATACA
>NW_006399757.1:6859108-6863282 GCF_000299155.1 Elephantulus edwardii | reverse complement strand
TCAGCAGTCAGGAAATCAAAAGATTAATTGCATTGGAAGAATCTGCTGTCATGGATCTCTCCAGAGTGCTGAAGAGCAACAATGTCAGTGTAGAGACAAAATTCTTCTCAATTACTTGTTATGCTTCAGAGAGCTGGACAATGACTAAGGATGACAGAAGAACAGATGCTTTCAAGTTGTGGTACTAGAGAAGATTCTTGAACATACCATGGACAGCAGAGAAAACCAATGAGTCTGTCTTGGCGAGTGTGAAACCAAGTCTCTCCTTGGAGGCTAGGATTTTGAAGTTCTGCCCCACTTAATTTGGGTACATGGCCAGGAAAGATCAGTCCTTGGAGAAGGACATCATGCTCAGAAGGGTAGATGGATAGTACAGGAGAGGGAAACCCCAGATTAGATGGATTGATTTGATATCTGGGGCAATGGGAGTTGGTGTGTTGTACTTAGTGAGACTTGCTCTGGACAGGGAAGGGTTCAGATCTACTATATGTAGTGTTGCTATATATCGCAGGTGACTAAATGACACATAACAACAATAACACATTATGACAGGTTTGGAAGCAGGAATGGCATCCACTTCCTAAACAACATGCCTCTGGAAACTCTATGAACTTTGATAAATGTTGATAGTTGTAGAGGAACATCAGGCCTTTTGTTCCTAGGGTCATAATGAGTTATGCTCAACTCGAAGGCAATCAACAACAACATATTTCCACGTAGCTGTCAATCTGATCTGGAATATATAATGTGCTTATTTTAGCAGTTGACAACCAAGTAACTTTTTCACTTATTTGATAATACAATTTTGTGTTTATTTTTAACAAATAAGAATTGATGCGTTTATCTCTGTTCATGCACGAATTCTGTGCCTAGTTTGGCAGGTCTTATAGTCACAACTTCACAACATTTGCACTAGGAAGATTCCTTTTCTTTAGGTTTAGGCTCATTGTCCCGCTTCTCTTTCTTTTGTGTCCAGAGTTACCGGTGAACTGCTGACCAAGATGATGCAGAACGGCTGACTAGAGGGATGGGTGCACTACTACCTTAGTCTGGATTCCTAACTAAGGATGGAAATAAATGAATATGGAAATGGCTGATGCAATTGTGAGAGGTGGCAAGAGTTAAATGAGGAGCTGAAGATCTTTTCTGGTTCCTGTGGGTGCAGGAGATGTAATATCCAAAATCTCCAGGTAAGGGGCAAGAAGAGCACAGGATTCAAAAAGAACAAGTTCCCCTCCAATTGATTGGCTTCTAACATCAGAAAGCAATATAAAAGAGAATTACATATGGTTTGCCAAACCACTGACAGAAAGAGCTTGGCCAAACTGGCTCCTAGTGTTAACCATTGCAACTACTAACTAGGACAATAACGAGAAAAAGTTAGCTGAATGGGGAAAAGAAGTTTTTCTAATTGTTCTCTAAACTAGGTTGAGTGAAGGTTCTGGTTGTGACAAGTATACAGTAGAGCAAGGGAAATTAGATGTTCAAAATTTACTAAAAAAGGTAGATAGATTTAAATTCTCTATGCCCTGATTTCTCTGCCCATAAAATCCTAATCATAGGGGTTTTTTTAAAAGATTAAATAATTTTGATATAAGAACTAAAATAATACCTGCACATTAGAATTCGACACAAATTAGCTATTATGATTAGTCCCCCCAAGCCTTACTTACCTTATTTTTTATATTTTTTAGAAGCAAATAATACTGTTACCACAAATGTAATTAAAAAATTAAAGTTATATTAAATAAATATATGATAGTTTTATTGGGAACAATAATTAAACATTCCTTTGGGTTATATTTTCTCATTATTTAAATTAGTTATGATTAATACCTTTAATAAGCGTGGATGCTAAAAAACCCTTTAAATAATAGCTGCTCAATAAATACTTGTTAAAACTCTCTATAACTCAGAAACTCAATGATTAATGAGGGAAAGCATAGGTCTTTTATGATTCATAAAATAAAAAATGGGAGATGGTTTACTTTTAAATAAAACTTGTGCAAGAACTTTTCTGTTAGTACAATTTGTATGCATGTTTCCTTAAAGAATTTGTATGACTAAGTAGAAGGTGCTGTAGATAAATTGAAGTAGTGTTTTCTTGCCATCTATTGTTATTATTATGCTAATTTTATTTTATTTTAGAAGGGAGAAAAACATAGGAAAATATACCAGAGATGAAGTTCAAGAAATTTATTTTTCCTTCTCTAGCTCTAAAGATAATTTGAAGCCAAAACTAATCTTAGACTTTAAAAAATACTTTAAGTATAGCCCTGGATGTGATTCTACATTTAACAACCTCACCTAGAAATACAGAATCCTGACATCAAGATAAATGAACAACAAATGGAAAAGGCCATAGAAAGGGTCAAATCCATTTGATGTGCAGACAGTTGTAAAAAAAAAGTTGAGTTTTCTATTTTTTTAAGACTAGTTCTTTTTTATTTTTAACTATAGAGTAAATATCAGTTTCTAGAAACATTTCTTGATGTTTCAACTAAGCAGATGACCATAGGCCTTTATTCCCTATATTATTTTGGTAATCATAAAATACTCTGAAACATTACTTTGTTAAAGAAATTAAGAAAGCCATGGTAAGCCATTTTTTGAGCTTTCCTTAGAAAAGCAAAAATAACTTATAACAAGTAAAAATCTGGAATTGAGCAAGTTTCCACTAAGTAATTTACAATGGTGAGAATGTTGTGAGATTATATTTATTCAAATGAATTTGACACTTTTCTTTTAAATTGCTCCGAATAAACCCTTGGTCCACATGCATAAATAATTTATTTTGAAAAGATTAGTACAAAACTGTTCTTATGGAGTGGAGGTTTATTTATCTTCTCACTGTGGAGAAAATTCGAAGAGTCACAAATGCTTGATTTTTTTCTATACTTTTCTTAGCATTCTCTAGACATCAACTATTCCTTCTCCCTATGTCCTCCAGCTCCTTATGTCTTTTGGCTTCAAAGTTTATCTTGATGTCACACAGACATTTAAAAGCCATCATGGAAATAGCTCATGTGGTTGAGGAGGCTGGTAGGTCCCAAACTCATAGCTGAGGCTTGTTTGCAAGGCAGCTACAGGCAATACTGGCTTGAAAGACAGCCAATATTCATGGTTACAGAGGTTGGTGAAGTATAAACCAGGCTCCGGCAGGTTGAAGTTCTCAGCTATCAGCTCTCAAGAGTAACAGAATCAAGTTAGACGCTGTGTTGAGAAAAAAGGCGGCAGAGGAAAAACCCTTCCAAGAGCATTCCTCCATATAAAATCTCAGACTATTAAACATTCCACCAATAAGATCATAAGAGTGGTGACTTGGACCACACTTCTAGTAAGATAGGGATTCAAGACACTTGAAGAGCAACCATGTCAGTGTAGACACAAAGGTACACATGATCCAGGCTATGGTCTTCGCAATTACTTGCTTTGCATCAGAGAGTTGTACAATGATTAAACATGAATTGATGCCTTTGAATTGTAGTGCTGGAGAAGAGTATTGAACATACAGGGACTTCCAAGAGAACACGCAGGTCTGACTTGAAGAGAGTTAAATCAAGCTTCTCCTTCGAGGTAAGGATTTTGAACCTTTATCTGACATAATTTGGACAGGTGGCCATGAAGCACCAGTCCATGGAGAAGGACATCAAGCTTGGAAAGGGGGAGGGACAGCATAGGAGAGGAAGGCCCTGAATGAGATGGATTGACACAGTGACTGGAGCATTGGGGGTAGGTATGCTGGAAACAGTGAGATTAGCTCAGGATAGGGCAAGGTTAAGAGCTACTGAGATAGGTTTGATATGAGTCATAGTTCACTGAATGGGCTAATAACAAAAATAATCCTACCCCGTGAACACAACAAACAACTTGCTTCAGAATAAAATTGCAAAGCCTAGAATTTACAGTACATTATAATACATTACGGTACATTTATAATACATTACAAATGGGAGACTGGTTTAATTAACTGAAATAATGGTATTATTTTATTTATTAGATATTAGATTTCTCACTGTGGAGAAACTTAAAATAGTTTATGTAATACTTTAAGCTTGTTAATGTAACAAGCTTAAAATAGACAGAAAAATACTTTTTAAATGGATGCATAATTTCTTTTTTTTCTATAATTATATTTTATTCATTTTCATAAACATTTACAGAGATTTTGGGT
>NW_006399757.1:6856948-6858299 GCF_000299155.1 Elephantulus edwardii | reverse complement strand
ATGGGCACTTAGGTTGTTTCCAACTCCTTGCTATTGTGAACAAAACTGCAATAAATTTCCATTTAAGAGTTTTGTGATGTCAAGCGTTGTCACTCCATAAAGAGAAATTTGGTTGAGTGGTTGTTTTATAGGTCTCTCGTGGAGGACCTGTCTCTCTTCCTTTCAAAGCTATTGGGCTGACTGTTTAGCAAGTTTCCAAAAGCTGTAAATGCAGAAGAGGAGACTTAACATTTATTACCACACAACAGCTGGTTGTTTTGAACCACCTGGTTCTGGATCAGCAGTTCAATTCATACCCAATAAACCAATCATCATTGAAAGAGTGAAAAGAGATGATTCCAGCAAGTGTTTCTCATGCTGTCAAATTGATTCTTGGTCATGGCGACCCAATGGTGAAGAGCACAGTTGCTCCATAGGATTTTCAAAGCTGTGGCCTTTGGAAGCTACTAGCCATGCATGTCTTCTGAGGCTTCTCATGGTGAGTTAAACCGTCAACCTTTCAGATAGTAGTTGAGCACATAACCGTTTGCCACTGAGGGACTTCAGGTAGTACAAAGCCAAAAAAGGTCAACAAGAGAATTAGATAGACAAATTTCATTCTATATTATACATCACTCTTCTAACTCCATCCCTTCCACCAACATTCCCCATATATACACCACATAAATCAAGCATAAATCAAAATATATTCTTGTTTTGAAAGCTTATCAGCAAATTAAGTCCCCTGGATCCATCCAAGTGTGTTGCTGCCTCCAAACCGAACTTAAAAGAAACAAAAATGAACAAACAAAAACTCCTCTGTAGTAGCCTCGTCCATATGAAGTTGCACTGCTTTCTTAAAAGGGGCACCTCTCTGGTGGTTCAAATCCACCAGCTCTTATTCAGGAGAAAGGTGGACAAACTCCTACCAAGAAAGTTAGAGTTGCTGAAAACCCACTGGAGGGTCAGCAGTAAATTGCTGCTAATTCGACAGGACTGAGGTGGGGGTTGTTTTTGTTTTTTTAATCCTATTTCAGTGCTATTAAAAACAAATTGGAGGCAGCATTTTTTAAGAATGTTAATTTCTTTGCAATATTGTAATTCCTGTAAGAAGCAGATCAGTAAATGTTCACTGAGAGTCCATAAATCTAGAGAGATTAGAAATTCAAAAGTGGTCTAGTTGTTGGTGTAGGAACAATGATTGACAACCCATTTTAGATTGTGTTTTAGTAGTAGAAATAGAGGCTTTAAAAGAAAAAAATAATCTTTAAGAAAACTAAGTGTCACGTTAATTTTTATTAGCTTTGTTAGTCCCTGGTAGAGAAATTTAGAGATGTGAAGGTTATGTATATGTGTGTGTGTGTATATATAT
>NW_006399757.1:6853625-6855453 GCF_000299155.1 Elephantulus edwardii | reverse complement strand
AGGATTTCTTGATGTGCTTTCCAGGGGAGTGAAAACCATAGGTGCACTCTAAAAGCTTTGCGTCAGAAAAATGCCACTTCTAATGCAGTTTGCTAGGAATTCAAAGTATCCGATAATGTGAAACAAAACATTTTCAAAGCTATGCCTGCTGGCTTTTAATCCTCTCATGTACTTATTACTTTTATGTTGTTTACATCTTCCAAGTCCCTTCACATTCTACCTCCTTTAAATCTCTGTTAGTATTACTAATAAACAATGATATCATTTTGGTTTTCTATTAAGGCTGTGAACTTGAAAATAAACAGAGAAAAAAAGATGTCAAATACTTGGGGGGAAAAAGAAAATTCACAAATTTTTGTACCAAAATACATGCATGTAACTAAAAGGCAAGTGTCTTTCATTCTTTAATTATTTTAGACAATGAGCTGGTCAATGCTAAATGTTTACTAATAAATAAGCCAACACTAATTTAGCTCTATAACCTCAAAATAAAACAAAATGTTGAAGCTGTATGAAAGTGTTATATATTGAAAAGAATCATATAGCTACTGTCATTAGAATTTATTATCTGATGCTTTAGTTCATGGTACATTTGAAATAGAACATGAGAAAGTGATGAGAATATTAATGTCAGGGACCTAATCAGCCAAAAGAATTGACAGCTGAAAACACTCTGATTAGGAAGGTGAAAATCCATAAAAGTAGACTGCAAGAACAGAGGAAAGACTACAGAGAATTTTTGAGGCATGGTGTAAATTTGATTCCACCTCATAGTGACAGGGTAGAGTTTTCAGAAAGGATGTTCTTGTCTCATATTTATGCAGAGGCCTCTCTGTGGGGAGTTTGATTGCTTACCCAAAGGCTGTACCTCTCCAGGTGTTTTACATCACCAGCAACTCTGGAAGAAAGTACAGTCTCTCAAGTAGTCTACAGATTTAAAAACTCATGGAGGGTTAGCTATGAGTTAGTTCCGATTCAACTCAATGAAAGAGAATTTTTATGGAAGCTGAAATATTTTCTCCTATGCAGTTGTTGGGTGGATACAAACCGCTAACTTTTTGATTATCAGTCAAACTCTTTGCACCACCAGAACTCCTTTCACACACCAAAAAAATTTCAAAATTGTATTCCTGTTCATATTTTGTATTGTTTATAACACTGACTATAAATGTGTGTACAGAGATTAAATTACCGGCATCTTATTCAAAAAAGGAGGGCATGGATTCAAGAACTGGGCTTTTCTAGTTTTGCCTTCTTACCATTTCTGTATCTTATTGCTTGTATGACTTATTCTCAACTCAGTGACCTCCCTACCCTCAGATTTTCTACCGTCAGTGATGTACACATTTATGTCAAAATATTTGACTGCTTTCAAGAGGAAACTCCAGCTAACTAAATCAGCTTACTTAGAACGTCTTATCTACTAGAAGTGCCAGCTAAAGGCCAGGTTGTGGCTTAGGAGGTGAAAGCCATGCTATATAGCTTCATGATAAGTCCTAGTTTTGTCTTTTTAACCTTGAAAAGCCAAGTTTTAACACAGTTAATTAGTTTGGTATTTTCATTTATACCATGTTTGATTAACACTAACAAAGTCAACTGTGTAGGTAGTAACTTGAAAAATGAAACAAACGTAAATTTAGAAACTGTTCTAGGATGAAAACATTTTTGTTCAAGTGATTAGTCTACTTACCCTGTGTTCATTTTGCTATTAAGGTGGCATAGTGTATAGCACACTGTGCTGCTAATTAAAGACAATACACGTTGGTAGTTCAAATCTGCCAACTCCTCCACTTGAGAAAGATAGAAAATCTCCTATTATGACTTACAA
>NW_006399757.1:6808202-6851480 GCF_000299155.1 Elephantulus edwardii | reverse complement strand
TAGGGTAAAAAGGGAAGCCACTGACTGGGAAAAAGTATTTGGAGTTTGCTCTTTCAAGCAAAACTACTCAGACGGATTTTCCATTATTGTATCAGCCAATCTTTGAAAGATAATTTCTTCTTTCTGACAATAAACAGATTTTTGTTGATCTAGAAATAGTGTTGTAAGATTCAGACAACTTTCTCTTAAAAAGTCCTTAATTCAAAGTGTAGATATCATCAAACATATCACTGATATCACACACAAGCAAAATCCCACTGAAGATTATCTAAAAGCAACTGAAAGGGTACATCGACATAGAACTATCAGAAGTACAGGCCAGGTTTAGAAGAGGCTGTGGTACCAGAGACATTATTGTCAATCTCAGAGCTTGGCTGAAAGCAAATAGTACCAGAGGAATTGCTGAGTTTCATTGTCTATGCAGAGGAATTTGAGTATGTGAATCACAACAGAGTGTGGCCAATATAAAGAAGAATGGGAATTCCAGAATATTTGATTGTGCTTATGTGAAAACTATACTTGGGCAGAAAGCAGTCCTCATTACAGAGCAAAGAAACACTGCATGGCTCAAAATTAGGAAAAGAATATTTCATGATGTATCTTGCCTCCATACTTTTTCAATCTATATATAGAACAGATTACCCAGCAGGCTGGACTTTATGAGAAGTGTGGCATCAGGATCATCTATAACGTGTGCTATGCAAATGATACAACCTTGCTCTGAGAAACTAAGGAGGACCTGAGACATTTGCTGTAGAAGGTCAAAGACTAGAGTCTCCAGTATGACTTGAAGTTCAACATCAAGAAGACAAAGATTCTCATCACTGGGCCAAATGACAGCATCATTATAGATGGAGAAGAGATTGAGGTAGTTAATTTCAGCTTGCTCGGCTCCACAATCAACACTCTGGACACCAGCACTCAAGATATCAAAAGACTAATTGCTCTGGGGGAGGTCTACTGTCAAGGACCTCTCAAAAGTGCTGAAGATCAATAATATAGCTCTGGTAACTAAGGTACTCTTGATTAAGCCTATGGTCTTCACAATTAATTGCTATGCATCAGAGAACTGGACAATGACCAAAGATTACAGAATTGATGTCTTTGAGTATGCTAGAGAAGCGTGTTGAAAATACCATGGACTTTCAAGAGAATAAGCAGATATAACCTTGAGAGAGTGAAGCCAAGCTGCTCCTCGGAGGCAAGGAGTTTGTAGCTCCATCTCACGTATTTTGAACATGTTGTTAGGAAGAACCAGTTCTTGGAGAAGGATTTCATGCTTGGAAATGTGGGTGCACAGCGTAGGAGAGGAAGATCCTGGCTGAGATGAACTGACACAGTAACTGGGATGATGGAGGTAGATGTGTCAGAGACAGTGTAACAGGATAGATCAGAGTTCAGAGCTATTGTACATGGGGTTTCCCTGAGCTGCAGATGACTCAATGGCATGTAACAACAACAATTCAAAGTTTGTGCCATATTGTTTCTGCTTAATAATATCTGGTCATCTACATCTGAGCAATCAACCATGGAAAAATCTATAGAATAAAATTCTATTCTGACACACACAGAGGTCATGTGTTGCTTATTTTGTTAGAAGCCTGCTAGTTTTTCAAATCATTTTTCTTACTCCCAAATAAAAAGTAACTGTGTGTATGAAAAATAGCCCTCTTCCTCCTTCTTGTGTATCCTTAAATCCTTTTACTTTGTTATGATTCATTTCATTATAGTTTGTTTGTAATAAATGATATTGTAATATAATTAAACTTAGTTCTCTCTTATTGTCTAGTCAGATCCAACCTGTAACTGATCTTCGATTTGGTTTCTGAAGTTTCAACATGTTCTTGAGGTGATTATTGATCTTTCTCCATCAGAGAAGCTTGAACCAGAGTGGTTCAAGTTAACCTCTAGATTAGCATTGGAGACGTCTTCTATTAGAGACCTCTCCATAGTGCTGGGGAACAATGAAGTAACTGGAGATTAAGGTGCACCTTATGCAGGCCAAGGTCTTCACAATTATATGTTATGCATCAGAGAGCTAGGCAATGAATAAGGATTATAGGGGGGGGGATATGCCTTTGAGTTATGGTGCTGGAGAAGAGTACTGAACATACCATTGATGGCCAGGAGAACAAATATGTGTCTTGGAGAGAGTGAAACCAAGTTTGTCCTTGGAGACAAGGACTTTGAAACTCCATCTCACGTACTTTGGGCACACAGCCAGGAGAGACCAGTCTTAGGAGTAAGACCTCGTGTTTAGAAGGGTGGACGACTTGCACAAGAGAGGAAAACCCCAGATGAGATGCACTGACATGGTAACTGGGGCAATGGAATTAGCTTTGTCAGACTCAGGGAGATAGGCTGAGGACAGGGCAGGGTTCAGAGCTGTTGTACATAGATAGGGTTGCTATAAGTCACAGGCAACTCGATGGCACATAAAATTTTTTTTTTTTTAATTAACAGCATAGACCAAGTGATTAAAGCAGGAGGTGAGGTCAGAAGCTGAGTGCTTTATGTCTATTAAGACTGAACAATTCCATTTAATATTAAAAAGTAATCTTGTGCATTTTAATTTGCCCAATCACAAGCTCTACCATTATTTTTCCTATTTGTAAAGGAATTTTTAGCATCAGTTGACAATATTTTAAGGTTGTCAGGTAGGTTTCCCAAATGTAAACTCCAAGTTAGCGGTGAGATGGAGACAGCAAATTGCCTTGGGATAAATCTATTAGACTCATTCTGCCCCTCTTTATTTGGCCATGGCTTTCACGATGTAAGATCAACATTCCTATGCTTAAACTGTTAATATAAATGAGAATACAACTAATTTAGAATTCACAAGTGAACATATGTAGTTTAAGCTGACTTTTTGACTATGACAAGTTTTACTCTTGAGACACATTTCATTTACTGATTCCCAAACCAATTATTTAGAATTTTTAAATTTTCTCGGAGATCTCAAAAAGGCCCAACTAAGTAAAGCATACTTTTTCCTCCTAGTTATAGACTTTTGGGAAATATATTAACTTGCAGTTATGTAGTGCTGATCCCTTGGGCACCCCACTAGCAAGTTCTTTGTGTCCTGAGAATTGCCCAATTATTCCTTTCCTTTGTTGTCTATCTTTTAATCAGACTTTAACTTCTTTCCCTATGATTTCCTTGGTTTTGTTAATGGAACTGCGTAAAAACGTATTCAAAATTCTCTTTTTCATGTTTAAACAAATTAAACCTGCTTTTCTTCATATATAAATTATCTTTTATGTTTTTCCACCTTTGTATGGTGATCATGCAAAAAACCAAATTTATATTACAGATTCAAAAAATCAAGAGATTATAGACATGAAGGTGCACTCATTTATCCTTGTTAATATTATTCTTTTTAATTTAAAAAAACATTGTTAATATTCTTTTTTCAGGATGACCTTTTATGTTTACGTATTTATTTATGATTTTATTATAAGCTTGACATAGCTCATAGGGATTCGGCTGCTAACCCAAAGGCCAAGACTCTCTGGTGTTTAAATTCATCAGCAACTCCTCTGGAGAAAGATAGTTAATCTCCTGAACGATTTGCAACCTTGGCATTCTGCTAGAGGGACAGCTCCGAGTCACTTCTGATTCCATAGCAATGACTTTAAATGAGTATATTTTATTGGAGCTAGGGGGGAAAAACCAGATAAAAAGTATAGATTGTATCAATCATGCAATAAAACTATTAACATCTAACAATATCTATTTGTTTAAGATCTAACAATATCTATTTGTAAAGTAGCATTTCATTGTCAAATAAAATATCAAAGTGTATTTTTATATTGGTTTGAGATTCACCAAGAAACAATTTAATAATTAAGTTGAGCTCAGATGTGCAAATATTATTATTTTCTAAATTTCATTAAGGAAACTTTCTTGGCTTAGTGGTAAGGAATTGTGCTGCCAATCTAAAGGAATGTGGTTCAAATTCATCAGTTGCTCCATGCAAGAAAGATGGGCAATTTCTTCTTGTCTGATTTACTGTCTTTGAAAACCCATTGGAGGGTCAAGTCTGAGTCAGTTACCACTGAAAGATACTCAACAAAAAGATTTCCTTATATTAAAATTTAAAAAAAGGCTCAGTTAATTATTTTAACTAAATTATTGATGAAGATAATTAATTTATTTGTAATGCACAATGACTTGAAGATTTGATTGGTTATTATGACTTTTGTTAGCATTATAGGCTTTGTATCTAATATTGTTATGCCAAGAACTCTGAAGAAGGTGAGATTTACACTACTTGAAAGAAAACAAGTTTGCTTCATTTTCACACTTACTAGAAGGAAAGATAAAACTCCTTCAAAAGAGACAGGGCTTTGTAACTTGTAGAAAAGAAGGTGGCATAAAATTTATATTCTTGTCAATTATTCTTACCTCTAACTTCCACAGGAGTATGACAGGCAGGTCCAGGTTAACATACTGTGAGTGTATGCTAGTCCTGTTAGTGTATGCAAGAAATTAATAATCCTGAATCTTATAATCTTATAATGGAACTACTGTTAAACTTGTCCAAACATTCTTCCTAAAGGAAAGATTTATTTTATTTTAAATCTTGGGCAGGAAACAAATCTGTCCTCTGCTCTGGAGGGAAAGATTATTCTTAACTTTTAAAGACTGTGTACTATGTAAACATACATGTGTTGTGTTGTACATAGGGTTTTCAGAGGCCTACCATTTCAGAAGTGGATGGCCAATCCTTCTTCCTAGTCTGTCTTATTCTGAATGTTTAGATTTAGAGGAGTATCTGACAGACAGCAATTTGTGGAGTAGTGAAAGATAAATCCCTCATTTTGGAGTTGATCCTTAGTTACAGTGTAGTCCCTGCCCTTAGCCCAGTGCCTTGACCCACTTATTTCCCAGCTCCACCCTCCAACAGGATACCACTTCACTTCTGCCAAATGCCTTCAGAATTAATCTCCCATTGTCCGACCCATGCTGGGTAGAGTAGAGGGACAGCGCAGGAGGTGAAGACCCTTTACGGGGTGGATTGATTCAGTGACTGGGGTAATCGGGATGGGTGTGTCAGAGGCAATGAGATTGGCACAGGATAGAGCAGGGTTTAGGGCTGTTGTACATAGATAGGGTCGCTATGAGTCGCAAACGACTCGATGGCACATAACAACAACAACAGCTATGTAAACATCCTTGACAAGACATTTCAAAAGGAAAGCTAATATGGCATAATTCAACACCATGGAGAATTGCTACTTAATGTGCATAACTAGTAGATTAAAAAAATTATATTTGTGTCAATGATATTGCATTATACATATATAAAATACACTTATTTATACCAATAGAATTCTATGAAAATTGTCAGCTATTTGTAGAAAGTGTATCGGCTCTCCAGTCAACCAACTGGTTCTACCTAGAGAGCCTGATACATGTTTATATTGCTAAATTGATTTAGATTCATTTATAATATCAGTTATATGCTGAGTAATCATGGACAATTCAGAAGGACAAATTGAAGCCTCAAATGTTGCCTTTTCAAATCCGTGCTGTAAGTACTCTCAGCGAGATCTATTTCAAACAAATTAAACTATGTTACTGATCAGAGAGATGAGAAAATATTTGCCTTTCTCTGCCACAAGTAGGCTTTAGTTTTTATTTTTTGCTTTAATTTTTTTCTATAATTATAAAGGACTAGCATTCTTATTGTTGGAGAGGATTGTATCTCACTAAACTCTGGGGTCCTAATGGGTAAAGAGTTGTGCTGCCATCTCAGAGGCAGGTGGCTTAACTTTACCAGCTGCTAGTTGGGAGAAAGATGGGCAATTCCCTCCTGTTTGACTTACAGCCTTTAGAAACTTACAGCCTTTAGAAACTGGAAGGTCAGTTATGAGTCAGTTCTGACTGAAAAGCACATAATGATAATAACAACATTTATAAATTAATAGCAACTAGACTAAATTCTATGGAAATAATTAAATATACTATTTCACAGAGTTTAACTAGAACCTGGAATAGAAACATAGGTGGAAAATTCTAGCTATATAAACTTTCATCATAATTATAATAATAATCCCTTTTAGCTCACCTATGTTGTTTTCTTATTTTATTTTTATCCATTTAAAATAGAGAACGTTTACAAATAATTGTCTACTCTTAAGCAAAAAAAAGTACCTGACTAGTATATTGTACCAGATATACCCTCCCAATATGACAAAGAACAGTGTATCTTGACTTAAAAGAGGAACTGTTAGTATAAAAGTAGAGACTCTGAACATTTTAAATAGTTGTAAATTCTCAAATCCCAAACTCAAATTCACTGTCTGTTAGTTGTTTCTGACTCATGGTGACCCTCTATTGAATTTGCAAACCTGTAGGTAATAAGACAGCATATTGTTCCTCTGAGGAACTACTGGTGGGTTCTAACATGGATTCGATCCACTGGAGACATATGGCCCTGGGATTACTAAGGATTTCTCCAAGAGCTCCCTAACTGTAAATTAGTGTAATGAAATTCATTAACCTTCCTTTGCTCCTTTGGAATCTCTGGGTGTCTGTCTGAGAGTGCTTTATAAAATGGTTGATAGCTACAGTCTGAGATATAGACTGACACTCTCTGCGACAGCAGTCATGAGTGAGTTATTTCAATCTGTGCCAGTGCGGCTGGAAAATTTACCTTCACACAGCTAGAATTCCATCCCAGTCTGTCATGATACACTACACTGCTCCTGCCTCTTCGAGCCAGAACATCAGAGCAATGTGGCCACTAGATTTCTAACCTCTCAAATATAGTCACGTCAGCCAAATATCAAAAGGAAGAGAGAGACTTAAAGAATAATAAATGAAGAAGAAAATAAGATCTTTTTATGAGAATGGAAATCAGATGGCTAGACGTGCTAAAAAATAAAAGCATAAACATTGTATATTTTCAATTATTTTTTATATTTCTAAAAAAAGATTATTTGAGATTTCCATACTCCTTATTTTTCACAACTTTAAAAAATATATTAGTGCAATAAAAATTTACTCTTTATCTAGGATGATAAGTAAATATAATATAGATATTTGGTTAATTATGTAAAGATGATATTGAGCCATTCAAAAAAGAAGTATATTTTTAAATGATTGTCATTAAATTACTTCAGTATTAATTTCCCTTTTTAATTTTAAGTTAACTTTTGTGGCATAGTTCATAGAGTATTGTACTGCTAACCCAAAGTGGACACCTCTATGGTGGTTTCAACCCACCAGCAGCTCCAGTGGGCATTTGGAGTCTCAGAAAACCCACTGATACATCAGCTATAAGTTGATTTCAGCCTGTCAGCAATGAGTTGTTGATACTGTTGCTACTAGTAGTACAGTGGCTAGAAAATTTGGTTGTCAACCAAAAGGACAGGGAGACAGATATACCAGTTACTCTGATGGAGAAAGATGAGATCTTGGAAAGCCTAGACACAGTTCCACTCTGTCCTAAAGGGTAATTAAGAGTCAGCAGTAGCTTAGTAGGTTTAGTTGCTAGACCTCAGAGTAAGAAGCTAAGGTGGCATAGTGGCTAAAACACTCAGAAACTAAGAAAAACATTGGCAGCTTGATTCTATCAGCTGCCCTGGGAGGAGAGAGGTAGTAGTTAACTTTTGTAAAGATTATAGCCGTGGGAAGCCCCTAAAGCAGCTCTATTTTGCCCTATAGGGTGTCAAGGAGACAGAATCTACTAATATCAATGGATTGGAATGACTATAAAGTATGCAGATTGGCCTCTTTGGATTAATGTTGTTGTTGTTGTTAGTAGTAGTAGTTACTGAGTGGATTACAATTTAACAGATTTAGACCTTACTCTATCGTCGTACATCTCATGATCTCTGTTATGCTTAAGTCCATTGCTACAGTTATTGTCAATCCATCTTGTTGAAAGTTTTCCTCTCTCACGGACCTTCTAACTGTCCCAACATTATATCATTTTCGAAGGATGGGCACCTTGTGAGAACCCTTGTAAAGTATGGAAGGCAAAGTTTCACCAGCCTTGCCTCTAAGGAGTAACCTGGTTGCACTTCCTCCAAGACAGACTTACTTGTTCTTTTTGGGAGTCCATGGGTTATTTTTCTTTAACACCATAAAAGATGTGCACATGTGTTTGGTGGAGCTCCCCGAATAAAACAAGCTTGAAAGCAGGAGTGGCATCCACTTCTGTAATAGCTTGCCTCTGGAAACCCTATGAACCTGGAGAAAGGATGGAAATCACACAAGTGTTGAGGACTTTCATTCAGAGGATCACTATGAGTCACCTACGACTCTACAGCACTTAACAACAACAACCATAACTAAAGATACCCATGTTCTATCATCCTAATTCATTATCCAGCTTTCAGATGTAAAAGAAGTATTTTAAAAGACCATGGCTTGCTTTAGGTGCACTATATATAGTCTTTGAACAGACACTGTCTCTCTTCAGTACTTTGGAGAGATCTTGAGAGCTTATTTTCCCAGCATGAGAATTGTTAAAAGATATGCACATGTATGTAGATGTGAGAATACTTACATATGTAGCTGAAAAATATTCCTTACCATTCTGGAAATAAGGAGATGCATTTCACTGGGAAAATCTGCAGTTAGGGACCTTTCCAAATTATTGAATAATAATGATGTCAGTTTAAGAACTAAGGTGCATCTGATTCAGGGAATAATCTTTCCAATTACTAGCTGTTCATCTGATAGCTGAGCAATGAATAAGGATAACAGAAAAAAACTGATGACTTTGAACTGTGGTGCTGGAGAAGAGCACTGAACATCCCATGGATGGCCAAGGGAACAAACAGATATGGCTTGGAGAAGGTGCAGCCAGAGTACTACTCGTTGGAGGTAGAAATGACCAGTGTTCACTTCACATACTTCAGGCATGTTGCTAGGATGGGCTGTTCCTTGGAGAAAAACTTGGTTCTGGGAAGAGTGGAGGGTCAGAGAAGAAGAGGAATACCCTCAACCAGGTGAATTGACTGTATGACTCCTGCAATGGGCTCTTGTGTGTAAGGAAGTGTGAGGATGAAACAGAGTAGAACAAGGTTCAGATTGCTATGAGTCGTACTAGACTTAATGGAACCTAACAATTACAATATGTTTTGTGATCTTTTTTAAGTTGGGAACCAATATTGGAGGAATTAAAAGGATAGAAGAGGTGTGCACATATGTAGCCCCCCCCACTATAACTACTAACTATGCATTGCTACCAAGTTGACATAAGACCATTTTTCCTTCTGTCTAGGCCAGTGGAAGAATCTAGGATAAGTTGTTCTTATTGTTATGTGCCATCGAGTCCCTGAGACTTATAGTGACCCTATATACAACAGCTCTAAACCCTGCTCTATCCTTTACCAATCTCATAGTCTCTGACACACCTGCATCCATTATCCCAGTCACTGAATCAATCCATTTCATCAAGGATCCTCCTCTCCTGCTCTGCCCCTCCACCTTCCCTAGCATGACCAAGAAATAGCTACAGGAAAAATAAAACTGACAAGTATTATTGACTTCTAAACACTCATTTCTCTGAAGTTGGAACCAACTCATAACTGACTCTCCACTGAGAGTCCAAGGCTGTAAATCACAAGTGAAGAGATTGTCTATCTTTCTTCTTTGGTTCAATTTCCTAATGGACTCTCAGAACAGAGTCATCAGAACTCTGTAACATTATCAACAGAAGAGGCTGATAAATAGCATTATCAACAGAATGACTGATTATCAGCAGAAGAGGTTGGTAGCTAAGTGTCCTAGATGACAATTAAGACCAAAATAGTAACAATGGAGGAGAAAAAAAAAAGAATAATTACAGCCTGAATGAGGAAAAACCTTTTAAGAAATAAGAAATTCCTGCTAAGAAACAAGAAAGTCTTGTTAAAAAAAGGAGATGAGAATAAAAAGGAAACAAAAGATGATGTATAGACACAAATAGAAGAACATATATCAGTAAATATTAAAGCAAAACTGTTCATTTAAAGTTATGTAAAATATCAACACTGATTCACAAAAATATTTATTTTAAATTTTTATTGTTAACTCAGATTTTGATTCTGACATTCATCTCTAGCCCAGAATGTGACAGAATCAATCTTCCTTTATTTGTTCTTAGACATATTTTTATATTTTACATTGGTATATGAATTAGTAGAACTGTGCTATGATGTCTGCAGTTCTCTTTTAGTTTGTTATTCTGTGATGATTTATCTATTGCTGTGCTGCTAGAGGCTATAAAACCATTATTTAAAATGCCACAAGAGTTGTCTAAGCAAACATATCTCAGCAGTGTTTTTAGACTAAGACAAAGTAAGGAGTGGGACTGGTGATTTGCAATAATGGGCCCGAAGAGTCAGTCCTTGGAAAAAAGAAAACAAAAAAATTACACAAAGAATGTTGGAGAGGAAGAGAAAGAACAAAAGACCCTCAACAAGATAGATTGACGCAATCAGTAAAAATGGGCTCAAGCTTAATGTGAGTTCAAGAGAACATGGGAACGGCACAAGATAGGACAAAATTCAGATTTGTTGTTCACAAGACTTCTATGCTTCGAGGGTGACTTGATAACACCCAACAACAATGACAACAAGGAGTCCTGATTCCATACTGCTTAGCAGACCAGGCTGTTAGCTACAAGGTTGGGCAGTTTAAATCCATTAGGCATTAAGCCGAGAGATGATAGGTAGCTCCCTCCTATAAAGACTTACAGTCTTGAAGCTGGATGGAAAATCATGATCAGTCTGAGCTCACTCAACAACAGTGAGTTTGAGTTTGGTTAAAAGCTCTTTGAATAAGAACAAAACATTGTCGTACACAGTGCCAGAAAATGGCGTCCTCAGATTCAAGATACTAAAACTTTGTCTAAGTGAAGACTTGCCTCATCAAAATAAAGACGATTTTAATAATGTGGATAGAATAAA
This sequence comes from Elephantulus edwardii, assembly GCF_000299155.1. Lineage (NCBI taxonomy): Eukaryota > Metazoa > Chordata > Mammalia > Macroscelidea > Macroscelididae > Elephantulus > Elephantulus edwardii. The sequence continues at coordinate 6,840,570 of NW_006399757.1, read as the reverse complement.
GCCAATGAAGGACCATTGACTGCTGATGTGGCGCATTTTTAAATTGAAGAGACAGAACTGCAAACATCCATTAATAACTGGAACCTGGAATACATCCAATAGGCATATAGGAAAATTGGAAGTTGATAATAAGTAGAATGCATAAAGATAGAACTTGTAACATTGTTGTTTATTATGTGCTATTGTGTCAGACCCACCCATTGCTGACCCTCCAGTAGACTTTATGAATCTATAATTTACATGATACCTGGGGCCCTCTTTGTAGCTCCTCAGCCTCAAGGCCTCCTCGTGCTGAGGCCTAGGAGCCTCAGAGACGGTCTCAGCTACCGCAGCCCACCCCGCCCCCAAGCCTTAGCTCAGGGCCTAGGAGTAGCAGAAGACCCCAGTCCCCATTGTCTCACCTCCCATGGGCATTAGCTCAGTGTCTAGGAGCAGTACAGGTCTCCAGTCACCATCACATTACTACTGTTGGCATCAATAGAAACCCAAGGGGGCATTCTCATACCATGGCATTATTAAGCCAGCTTATTTTATGATTTTCTCTTAGGGGTACAACTGTCTTTTGTTTGTTGTGTTGAGGGGATGATTTCTATGTTGCTACTTATTTTCTTACTTAGGTGGATAAATGTTCACTTGTTTATATTTTATAAGTAAAGCACTTGTCTGTCGTTTTCTGATCTGGAATAACCCAGTGTTTCAACTGGGAGTGTTTCAGCAGAGTCACCAGGGTGGATAGATTTCAACCTAGCTCCCAAATTAAGATAGACTAAGAAGAAGGATTGGTCATTCACTTCTGAAGTAAAAGGCCTTCTAAAACCTGATGAACAATAGAGGATCACAATGAGATACAGTTTTGGAAGCAAAGCCCAAACTGGAAGTCATTAAGAGTGAAGAGATCAATTGTAAACACTCAATAATAATTGGGATATGGATGGTACGAAGTATGAAAAACAGTCAAAAATGAAATGGAACTCATAGACATTCTAGCTACCAGTTAGCTGAGATATACTAGCATTGAACACTTTGAACCAGACTATATGATTTTTCTGGGAATGAAAATTTAAGGAAGAATAGTGGTGCTATAGGCAAAATTTTGAAAGATTAAAGAAACATCAAAAAATATGGAGGTCCAAAAGTGATTGAGTTTATAAACATAATGCATGGAAATGATTGTATGAAACACTTATATTGTGTTATAAAGAATATTGTGAAACACAATATATAACAAACTTTGTAAGCAAGCCAATACAAGATAAAATTTAAATAATGTATATGACTAGGGATGAAGAAAGAGATTTGATACTTTTGAGCTGTGGTGCCAGAGAAGAGTGTTGAATATACCATGGACTACTAGGAAAACAAGCAAGTCCATTCTGAAGAAGGTAAAGCCAGAATACTCCTTGGAGTCAAGGATTCTGAAGCTTCGTTTGACATACTTTGGGTATGTTGCAAGGAGAGACTGGTCCTTGGAGAGGGACATCATGTTTAGGAGGGTGGAGAGATGGAGCAGGAGAGGGAGACCCTCAATGAGATAGATCAGTTCTGTGAGTGCGGTGGTGGGAAAGAGTGTGTCAGAGATGGCGAGGCTGGCAAGGATAGAGCAGCATTTAGGGCTCTTGTACTTAGGGTCGCTATGAGTCACAAGCGACTCAACGGCACATAATAACAAGATGTGAAAATATGAAAAAATTTAAGAAGATGGAGGGGATACAGTCACCATACCAAAATTAATTGCCTAATTGGAGCTATTTAAAAAAATAACATGTGGTTAAAAAACCAGTGGTAATGAAGGAAGTAGTTGCAGTGAAAGCATTAGCAAAAAATAATGCCCCAGGAATTAATGTAATACCAATGTGCATTCCTGGATATACTTACTAGTCTATGTCCAGAAAACTGGAAGATAACTATCTGGTCAATGGGTTAGAGGAGAAACATATTTATTCCCATTCCCCCCAAAACCCATAATTCAACAGAGTGAGGTAATTATTAAACAGTAATATTAAGAACACATGCAAGTAAAATCTTGGTGAAGATTATCCAAAATTGACTGAAACACTACAGCAAGATGATCCTTGACAAGGTGCACTGTGACTATTACTAAGGTTCAAATGTATCAGAGATGGTGCGGATGACACAACATAGGGCAAGGCTTAGCTCTGTTGTGGCTAGGGTCACTATGAAGTATTCAGATAGATTACAGCTAACAATAACAGCAAATTTCACAGCAAAGAGCACTTTTCTCCTAAGATCTTGGGCACTAGTGGCCTGAAATGGACGGGTAATGTCTATTTTGAATCAATTGATCTTTTATGCTAGAAATTGCAAATTTACAAAGAATGATGTTATAACCATCTTTTAAAAAGAATACTTTGAGATCTACCTTAAAGTGCAAAGCTATTAGTAATTTCATAATATTGATAGTCCTACAAGGAAAATCTACTAATTCAACTATTTTCAAATATAATCTTCAATCATTAAAGCTGAAGATGAAGGAATTGAGGATTTCTACCAGCCTCAAGAGTTTGAAATTAATTGAAGATGCAATCAAAATGAATTAATAATAATTAAATTCCAATGTAAAAGTTGGAAATATGGCACTGCTGACAAAATGAGACTAGAAATCACATGGTAGAATATTGTTCTATTAGTGACTTAATCAAGTGCAAATTACTTTTTAAAAAATAATAAACAGTGAATATATACATGACTATATACATTATCTTATCTGATTTAATACACAGAAAATAAATTGACTACATTATGGAATGACAAAGTGAAAAGACCCATATGAAAAATAAGAAGGAGACCAGGATCTGACTATGGAATAAAAAAATCATTATTCATATGCGAGTTCAAATTGACGTTGAAGAGATTGAAAACAATGCAAGCATAGTTAAAATATCATCTTAAACAAAACAAGAATGAAACCCTCGTTGTCATCAAATAGGAACAGATTCACAGCTTTTCAGAGACTAAATTGTATGGAAGGAGAGTGTTAATCTTTCTCCCATGAAGCAACAGGTAGATTTGAACTGCTTGCCTTTGAGTTAGCAGAGCAACTATTTCTTACTAGCCCAAACTCCTTATATATTGTTAGTTGCCTTCAATTTGACCATAACTTATATCCTTACCATATACTACACCATCACCATGATCTCTGATATTCTTGAAGTTTTCTGGCAGTCAGTATGTCAATTCATCTTGTTAAGAAGTTGAGGCCTTCCTGTCTTTCTATGACCCTGTACTTTCTCCAGTATGATATCTTTTTACAAGTACTGGCCCCTCTGACAAATAGGTCAAACTATATTTCACCATCTTTGCCTCTGTAGAGCTCACTGATATTTTCTTCAAATCAACTCATTTGTAGTTTTGGCAATTCATGGGATATTCTATATTCTTCTCCAACACCACAATTCAAAAGCATCAATTCTTCTCCTATTATCTTTATTCATTTTCCTATTTTCAGATTTATAGGAAGCAATTAAAAATACTATGGTTTGCCTCAAGTGAACCATTTTCTTTTAACTAGCATTCTGTTCTCTAGTACTTTGGAAAGAGCTTTAATAGCATATCTTCCCAGTGCACACACCTTTTGATTTCTTGAATACTATGGGCTGGGTGTTGGTTGTATATCCAAGTAAATGAGATGAGGATTTTTAACTCTTCCCTCTCTTGTTCTATGCTCACAATATCGCCTGTGCTTATTATTGTCAATCTATCTCTTTGAAGGTCCTCTTCTCACTTTTCCTACCATGATGTCCTTTTCCAAGACTTGACCCTCCTGGTAATGTGATCAAAGCATATGCGACAAAGTCTCACTATCATTGCCTCTAAAGAGTACCCTAGATGCGTCTTATATTTTTATTCCCAGGCTCCTTAGGAATATTATACCATGCTAATGTTACGACTTAATGCCTTCGTGATGAAAAAGTATGTGAAATTGAATTCTGGACTGTACCAAGTTGTTCTTCTTGACTTGCCATTTATTTGTGATTGTTGTAGTTATGTACTGTAGAATGGAGCTGACTCATAGCTGACCCTCCAGTGGATTTTCAAAAGCATTAAACCACACACGAGGTGATTGCCAATCTTTCTCCCACTGAGAAGCTAATGGATTTGAACAGTGAGCCTTTTCTGTTGGCAGTAACAACCCCTTAATATTAAACCCCTAGAGATTCCTTTATTTGTGGTCACAAGTACTATTTTTCCTCTATATATCAAAACAGAATGTTTAATCTTTATAACATTTAGTATTCTGTGTTGTTGGGTCAACTATGACTTATTCAGACCCTTTGAACAATGGCTCTGAACATTGTTCTATTTTTAAAATATTTTTATACAGTGAAAGCTGAGCTTGAGGTCTCCTTTTATTAATTTAGTTGCAAGTAGAGGTAACTAAAGTGTTTGATTTGGAAGTCAAGAGAAGTCTTCACACACTTATTCTTTTTATTCACTTCCCTGAAGGAATCTTAAATAAACCAAGACTAGAAGAAGGATCATATGCTTCATATGTGGTTGCAAACAACTTGTGCTAGTTTGAAAGCTTGCTTCTAATATTTGTTCTCCCCCTCCACTGTTGAGCAGTTTTAATACTTGAAGCTATGTAAAAACAGAAGTCCCCCATCTGACCCTTCAAATAAAATTAATAATTGTCACAGTAGAAATATCTGTACTTGAGGAGACCTGAAAATTCCCATCCTCTACAAGAAGATGTTCCTAAGCCCCTCTTTCTTTAGAGTGATTGTGGCTTCACTTTTGTATGAATTCTGTGATATTACAGCTGAAAAATAGGAATTGGCATCCTAAAAAGATCCCAAATAGAGATTTCAGTAGGCATTTATGTCTGGTCTCTATTTAATAACTTTCACTTTTGTACATTTCAATTTCTGTGTGTGAATGCTGAGATAAATAGCTGGAGTCTTTAAGCAAAGGAGACAACACCAAAAAACAACAAAGAAACTTGTTCAGGAACAGCTACTGTGATATATAGATCTTTACAAAAGTAGAAGTTGCATTGCAAAAGCAATGATAAATGTGAATCTATAATTTCTGAATACAGTGGTAATAAACAGAAAAAGTGTGGTTCTCAGATAAGCACGTGAAGCATACTCTACATTTGACCAAAAATTGAAGTTCATATATTTTGTGAACTGGAGAGTCTTTTTCAAAGAAGCAGATTCATAACCAAGTAACTTCCTGAATTATCTGAATTAATATATTATCAATAGAATATTTTAATTAAAACATATATCACAATTAGTGTATAAGTTTCCCCTTTTGCATTATTTTACAGTGTCTCAGATAAGAATGAAAATAATTACTTCCCTATCCTGTAAAATTTCCAACATAATATATAATACTTTTTCTAATTGCCAATGACTTATTTATTTCCAAACACCCTTATGTGCTTAACCATCACATTTTTCAAAGGGCATTTATTATTTGTTAAATGGTATTGCCTTTGTGGATAAAAGAAGAATTTTAAAGAAAGAGAAATATTTATTATGTTTTTCTACTTGTAATGTGTAATTACAATATATTAATTTATTATATTCCTAAATGAGCATTCAAAAGTAACTAGATATGATCAAGGCAAAAATCCTCAGAAATTTTTTCTATTTTATGACTGCATTTCCTTTAGTCAATTTCCCTTAAGATTCCTAAAAGTGAAAGTGTCAGTGTAATAAATAGTTATGTTGTTGTTATAATGCACCATAGGGCTGACTATAACTCATAGCAACCCGCTGAACAACAGCTCTGAACCTTGCCCTGTCCTGCATCCCTCACCATCTCCAACAAAATTGAGTCTACATTCTTAAAATTCTAGGTGCAAATGCCCCACACACTTGAGTGCTAACTGAGATGTTTGAGGTAAAAGTCTGTCCAGAGATGCTTTGAAAGAAGGATCTGACTACTCTAAACCCCCCCCCCTGTTGTTCTTGTTATGTGTTGTCAAGTCGCCTGCAATCCATAGCGATCCTCTGTAGAACACCTCAACACCTCTGAACACGTTCCTGTCCTAGTGACCAGTCTCACTAATTCCAGCACACCAACTCTCATTGCCCCAGTTATTGTATCAAACCATCTCATCTGGTATCTCCCTCTCCTGCACTGTCCCTTCACCCTTCCAAGCATGATGTCCTTCTTCAAGGACCGGTCTTCTCTGGCCATGTGCTCAAAGTATGTGAAACAGAGCTTCAAAATTCTTGCCTCCAGGGAGAAGTTTGGTATCACCCTCTCCATAGCAGACCTATTTGTTTTCTTGGCACTCCACGCTATGTTCAAGATTCTTCTCCAGCACCATAACTCAAAGGCATTGATTTTTCTTCTGACATTGGAAATCCATTGGAGCAGTTCTACTGTAACACACAGTTCATGGATTAAAATTGTTGTAACAGCAACTAGTTTACTTTTTTTGAACATCAAGCTTTACTTAACTCATTCATTCATTGTCCAGAATTGGGACCAACTCAGCACTGACAAGCCAAAGGGTTTTTAGAGGCTGTAAATCACATGAGAGGAGATTGCACATCTTTTTCCTACAGTCATCCAACTCTTCAAATGGTCAGAAAGGTGCCACATTCAGGTTAGCAGTTCAGCTCTTTATTGATTATGCCACAAGGACTTTCTCTAGCTTTGCTTAACAAGGTAAAAAATCAACAATTTTTAAATAAAATTTATGTTTTACCCAATAAATATGTTAACAACAATATTTTATTGTTGTTATGTACTGTCAAGTTGCTTGAGATTCATAGCGACCCTATGCACAATATATCTGAAAACTCTGCTCTATTCTGAGCCAATCTCACTGTTTCTGTCACACCCTCATTACAATCATTTTAACACCTTCCCTCATTACAATAGTTATTAGATCTTCTTCTCCTGTGCTGTCCCTCCATGCTTCCAAGCGTGATATCCCTATCCAAAGATTGGGCCCTCATGACTACGTGACTAAAGTATATGAGGCAGATGCAGGTAATTGTCCTTTAGATTTCTTGGCACAGCCTGTGACCACTTCCAGGGCTACAAATGTTTGTTGAAATATGTCAATTCCTGAGTTTGATTTTTGACATTTTGTTTATGCCACTCTAGGTTTAGGGGTGTTTTTTGTAAATGAATAAGTCAATTTCTTTCTGTTTTATAGCTCACCTCGAAAAGAATGGGAATCCCAGAACACTTTATTGTGGTCATGTGAAATCTATATTTGAATCGGGAGGCAGTCATTAGATCATAGCAATGAAAAATTTCATGCTTCAAAATTAAGAAGACAGTGTGTCCTGTCTCTCTATATTTCAATCTGTATGTGGAACAGATCATTTGGGAGGCTGGACTTTACGAAGAGTGTGTCACCAGAATTGAGGGGAGACTCATCAGCAACCTGCATTATTCAGATGATATAACTTTGATTGGTGAAACTGTGGAAGACCTGATGTGTTTGCTGCAGATGGTAAAGGACTGTAGTATTCAATGTTGATTGAAGCTTAACATCAAGAAAACAAAGATTCTCACCACTGCTGCCAATTGGCAGCACCAAATGGATGGAGAAGATATTGAGGTTGTTAGCAATTTCAGTTTGCTTTGCTCTACAATCAACATTCTTTGCATCAGCAATCAGGAAATAAAAAAATGAATCACACTTAAAATCTGTCAGGGATATTTCCAAAGTGCTAAAGATCAATTAATTCAGTCCAGAGACTAAGATGCCCAAACTAGGTCATGGTCTTTGCAATTACTTGCTATGCACTAGGTAGCTGGAAAATGACTAAGGATGACAGAAGAAGAATTGGTGACTTTGAATTGTGGTGTTGGAGAAGAGTATTGAACATATCATGGGCTGCTGGGAGAACAAATAAGCCTGTTTTGGAGAAGGTGAAACCAAATCCTTGGAGCTCCAACTCATAGTCTTTGGCCATGTAGTGAGAAAAAAACCAGTCCTTGGAGAAGGACAACATACATGGATGGGTGGAGGGACAGCACAGGAGAGGAAGACCCCGTGTGAAATAGATTGACACAATAACTAAGGAAATGGGTGTAGGTGTGTCGGAGATAGTGACACAGGCTTAGGATAGAGCAGGCACCTGACATCAGCAATGATACCTCTGGTGTTGCAGACTCTTCTAAAACCAACTTGTTCTTCTGTTCTCTGTCAGTGTATTTTTCAAGCCATTTTTGGATGATCTTCAACTATATTTTGCATGTATAAAATGCTAATTATATTGTTTGATAGTACTAGTTTTAGGGGATTTTCCCCCCTCTTAGTATTCAAAAGGAAGAATTTTCTTTAGAATCTCTAGACCTGGTGACATTTCTCAGGCATCACTATGTATCTTGGCTGTCTCTTGTGTTAAGGAGTTTCCCACCACAGGGGCTGAGGCCTAAAGGGCATGTTTCGCTCATGGTCTTCTTTCTTGGAGATTTAACTTAAGTCCTCATTTTTATTCTCTTACTTTCTCCTTTTATCTCATTAAAAAAGAAAAAAAAGACTACATTATTATACAGCTTTCTTTTAACATCATATTGTTATTGCTGCTTGTTGTGTTGTCATATTCCAACCTATAAGATTACTATTTACAAAAGATTGAAACCCTGACTAACCATGGCTTTAGTCACCATATCAATACATCTCATTGAGGCTCTTCCTCTCCTTTGCCACCTCTACTTTCCCAAATACATATGTACTATTATTGAGGCTGTGATTTAACACATGAAATAATTGCATTACATTGAAAATCTTGGCCTAAACACGTTGACATATGTTTTGAGGGGGACACATTTCAATCTAAAAGTAACTGAGGAAGATTTTGAGAAAGTGTTTTTGAGAAGAGCCTGCCAATGGCCAGGAGGACCACGGAGGTGTTGGAAGCACTCAGGTGGTGGTTACTTCTGCTCCCATCTACTGAAACACGCTAAAGCAAAGTGCTACTGCAATCGGAGAGCTGGGAGTAACTTGCGGTAAGGTCTGCAGCAGAAGCTGACCACCCCTCCTCCCACTCAATTCCTTCTAGTTTCTAGGCTCTCACTCCCCCAATACTAGCAATGCCGTTGCTAGTTTTCATTGAATTCTCCATGGCCTATACTATATGGCAGAAGAATACTGGAGGGTATATCTAAGGGTGGAGACCTAACAGAGGCAGTAATCCTTATGAAGCATCTTAGCTTCCAGTCCCACTGATTGCCCAAGTTTCAAAGACACCAAGTGTGTTTCTAGTTTAGCCACCAGATTCCAGTCCACTCAAGTGTCAACCTCAGTGACAGGGACTTGGGATCTAGAGTACAGCTGTTTTTGACTCAGCAGTTTTGGGGTTGAAGCCTGAAGGTAGAGGGTTCTTCCATAACCTTTTTCTCACATAAGGGCGATGTACATAATGAATAATCTTTGTAACCTAGTCTATCAATAAGTGAATTAGTCACTTCGAACACAGAAAGTTGATAAAGGAAAGGATAGTGAAGTTAAAGGAAGGAAAGGAAGATCTAAAATAGAAGTCAAAGACCAGAGAAGAGAAGAGAATGGGGTGGGTTTGGGCTCTTGAATGACAGTACTTAAAAATGAACAGGTTTCTGAGTGTGAATCTGACCTAAATGTAACACCATGTTTTATCCTGTAAGAGATATAGAAGAAATATATGAAAGTAGCAAACAGCAAAGGAAAAACAGTAACTACAGCTGACCTGTACTCAGCACTAAGGAAACTATACTTCTAGTCAATCAATGTAGCTAATACAAATCCTGATGGATACATTTCTGTTGAATCCTCACAGCAAAATCTTATACTAGCACCACTTCCACCTACAGTTTTATTCTTCACAGAATCTGTTCCACTTCATGCAATATCTTCCATATAATCTTTCTTTTACTGAGACTAACAGTTTTATTTCAGAATTCATGTATTTTGCACTAATAAAATAACTGACTTTTGGCTGGGTGAAAACCCCATTGCAATTTTTTTTATCTCAAATTTCCAATCTTTGTCAAGTAATCTGACTCTCTTTAATTGCTATAAAATATAACGTATTATTTTTATACCAAATGGCTAATTATCTCCAAATCCACCTCCCTTAAAGTCATGGCTAGTATGGATGGCTAATTTTATAGCTAGAGACAAGGATTAAAGCTTGGTGTCACCTCACTGTACTCATTTAAATATGGAGATAGCAAAAAAAATTGTTAGGCTTGTTCTAGATGTTAAATTAAAGAATATATTAGATACCTAGAGTAGTATTTGATACATATGTCAAACTGGTGCTGGAGTGGCATCCACTTCGTAAATAACATGGGTCCAGAAATTCTATGAACTTTGATAAATGTCAATAGCTGTAGAGGGGCTTCAAGCCTTTTGTTCATAGGATCACTGAGTTGTGCTCAACTCGAAGACAATCAACAACATTTAGTGTTATTGCTGGTATTTCTTCTTAAAGTAAAGAATATGACTTTACATTGTATGTGTTGTGCACCCTTTTCTAACAACATTTTTGCCTAAGATGAATAATTCTTTATAAATAAAGAACAGTTTATTCCCTTGTGTATTCTTTTAGAAAGGTATGTCTTTCAGCTTTAGGGTGGATGCAAGGAGAAATTTTGCAGGAAATCGTGGGCTTGATAATACAAAAACGTACTTTCCCACTGAGAAAAATGAAAATGCATTAATGCACAACTGTCCTTTAAATTTCAGAGGTTATAAAGCTGAGGTTAGTAAGCATTTGAATTACTGTTCTCCCACTAGGAAGCCAATTTTTTTACAGCTCCCTATGTGTGCCCTCAAAACAAAAACTTCAAACCTACAATACTTCAAAATTAAAAACCTTCTAAATTAAATTCCATGCCTGGCCAGGCAGTTTTCACAGATACGTTTGTTTTAATGACTGAAAATGCATAAAGCTTTTCAAGTACTTTTGTGTACATTTAACATGTTATTTCTTAAAACAAAAGCTATTAATAATTTAAAGAAGATTGTTATAAATAGTACATCACAAGCTAATGAAAAGATGCCAAGTTACACAAATAATATTTTCCTATAAATTTAGCAAATAATAGCAACATACCATTCCTTTCATAACCTAGAATACTACTGGGAACATTATTAATTTAAAATATTCCTATTTACTCAATGAAAGTGTTATTAAATATATATTTCATTTCTGTAAGGGCCTCACGTAAGTCACATACACTTCCATGTGACATGTTTTAGTACTGTATTCACATATTTTGGTATTATATTTTAATTCTAGTCATTACATTGACAGAGAATACAGTTAATTCAGACCAAAAATAACCAAACTATCAAAAATAATTAAGATGTAGAAAAAATAAAACTGCTAAAGTAAAGGCCACGCCTCTCTGACAGTTTGGATCTACTAGTAGCTCTGCTAAAGATATTTGGACAATCTTTACCTGTGTGGTTTACAGCTTATAAACCCTGTAATGGGTCAGGTGTGTGTCAGTTCTGTCTTCAAAATTGTCACAGCTACTGAAAACATTATGAAGTTGCCATGAGTCAAAATATATTTAATGGTACATACCTGAGGTATTAGCCTAAAATTTGGCTCTTTTAGTCATTCTAGTCATTATAACCATTATAGTCAGCCCCCTCTGGTCTCCACTTACCTTAACTGCAGACACATGGTCTTGCAAATCAGCATGGTCTTACAAATTATCTACAGCTACAGAACTGGAATAATAGAAAGAGTGCTTTCCACACTGAGCTGCAAGACTTGAGGAGAGAAAGACTTGAGGGATACTGGAACTACACTCTGTTGAGAAAAAGATCTCTTGACAAGGTCCTGGTGGTGGTGGTGGTGGTGGTGGTAGAGAGACTATAACATTTCTGTTGAGAAATTGTATCCAGGAAAACCAGAGGAATTCTGAGATAAAGGTCATAGTTAAAGAATTTTGGTCTTCCTGACTTTGATGATGGAAAGAAAAGTGGCTTGAAGAACTAAAACCAGAGCCTGGACTAATTGAGGAATTGTGCCTTGGGACTGCTTGGCTAAAAATTAGTTTTTCATTGGATGATATTCTTTGCCTTCCCCACTCTCCAGTTTACTTCCATAACAAACCCCTTTCTCAGTATCACAACTAGGAGTCTATGAGTTAACAATGATTAAATGAACCTCTTGCACTTGGTGTGTTGGTGTAGCTCTAGAAGCATCCTGGGACTGGTCTAAGGGCTCTTTATCTGCTTTATGCTCTGGGACAGTGAGGGGTTGTGCTATTTTTTTTACTCCTTGCCCTTTCAGAAAGACTCTCATGGCTTTGTTCCCAAATAGACTATTTTCTCCTATTTAGACAATATCATTTGTGGATTATTAGACATTTAGTTTTATTTTTTAATTCATGTTCTATTTCATAATTACATTTTTAAAATTGGAAGAGAGTAATTTTTTTTCCAATTTGTAATTATTCTTTCTAGGGCAATCAGAATAGTATTTAGACAATAATGACTAAAATACTGAATTATAAAAAAAAAATCTTCCCCACAAAGAATTCGTCCATTATTATAATTGTTTTAGAGTTTCATCATTAGAAAACATAAGACTATTAGCAAGTTATACTTTTGAATTCTCTTATTTTCTGTTATGTGATCTTTACCCAAACTACTGTCTAGCTCTGGTGGCCTAGTGGCAAGACGCTGTGTTGCAATCCCAAAGGCACATAGTTTGAGGCCACCACTGTTCCATGAGAGAAGGATGGGCAATTTTCTCCTGTGTGATTAACTGCCTCTGAAAACCTGCTGGAGGGTCAGCTATGGATCAGTTCCAACTCGATGGTACACAACAGCAACATTTATCTTGAAAGCAGACATGTAGCTTGTATTATAGGAATGACAGAGGTAAGTTAGAGGAAATACTTTCAGTAATGTTTATTTTTGGTGAGGCAAATTGAATAGATTACAGTCAAAAGAACAAAATCTTTCTTGGAGGAAGTACAGTCATTTTACTTTTTAGAATTGAAGATAGTGAAACTTCATCTCTGCACTCTTGGGCATGTTAACAATAAGGCCTACTTTTTGGAGAAAGACATCATGCTTGGAAAAATAGAAACTCAGGGGGAAAGACTCTCAATGAGATAAATTTACACAGTGATTACAACAATGGATTTATGAACAGCAAAAATTGTGGAAGTCACTGGACTGGGCAGAGTTTTGTTTTGTTGTAAATAGTGTCATTGTGACTCAGAGTTGCCTTGATATCATCTAACAACATTTCAATACTTGGAACATTGGAAGCACTCCATTATATATTAATATTCATTACAATTTTTCTTTCAACATTTCCTTGCCAAATATGAAATTAATGTATTAAAAATGAGAAATCAGTTTCCATTTTTTACTTGCTTTCTTACAGTCCTAATGTAATGCAGCTGTGTGGATTCCTTTTCCTTCTCATCTCCAATAGACTATGATAAATTTTTAAGAATATATGAATCTGAGAGCTGGGTAACAAATAAAGATGACAGAACTGATGCTTTTGAGCTGTGGTGTTGGAGAAGAGGACTGAACATCACATGGACTGCCAGAAGATCAAACAGATACGTCTTAGGAGAGGGTGCAGCCAGAGTGCTCTTTGCAGGCCAGAATGATGAGACGAGACTTCACGTACTTCAGGCATGTTGCTAGGAGGAGCTATTCCTTGGAGAGGGACATGATGTTCAGAAAGGTGGATGATCGGCAAAGAAGACAAAGATCAGCAACCAGGTGATTGACATGGTGAGTGACACAACATGCTCTAATATGTCAGGAAGTCTGAGGATGGCTCAGGATAGGGCAGGGTTCAGATCTGTTTTTCATAGGGTTACAATAGGTTGTACTTGACTTCATGGCACCTAACAAGATCTTATAAAAAGTGGTTTTTTTATACAACACAAAGTTTTTACTGCTTTCTTTTTAGGATAAATTTTGAGAAGTAGTAGTAGAAAGACAGTAAGATTTAATTATTTTGATATGTCTTGGTATTTAGCACTTTTAGTAGAAACACTCATTACATTTTTCTTTCATATGTAATAAACCATATAAGACTAATTTGAAAAAGGATTATGAAAGTCTGTCATCTTTTCACAGATTGTACTATTGTCTTTCTTTTTAAATGTATTATTATTATTATTATTATTTAAACTATAAAAAAAGTTCATTAGGACTCTAAGTGGAAATGAAATAATGGGTTGGTGTGGTTTCATAGAATTTTTGTTCAAAATGGCTTTCTTAGCTATCGGTTTTGACTTTCAGCACATGACTCGCTAAAAGTTCAGACCAGGATTTGTAGAAAATATAGTATAACTATAGTCATTATAAAGGAGCTCTGGTGGCCTAGTGGCAAGAAGGTACACTGCAATCCCTAAGATATGCTGTTTGAGGCCACCAGAATATCCTTCTGTGCAATTAACTGCCTCTGAGAACCCTCTGGGGGGCTCAGCTATGGGTTGGTTCCAATTTGACAGTACACAACAACAACAACATTATCATTATAAGAATAGTTTGTTTTTCCATCCCTCTAAATTTAAATTCAGAAGGTTTCACCACCAAGGTAGGACTCTCATTACTAGCAAGAAAGAAGAGAAGACAGTGCAGGGCTTGTCCTAAGAAGCCAGAGTTTCTTGTGCTAGTCATACTGGGCCCTACACAAGAGCAGCAACAGTCTCAGCAGAGAATCAGAGACCAACATGAAAGAACACTGACTTGAGACTGCTGTCCAATGAAGCAAGAGCCAGCAGCCTCTTCCTGACTTTGCTGGAGGACCAAAGGGAGTCATCATAAATGACAGGCTTAAGATATCTTTCTAACATTGACCTAAGCCATGAGGGTGAAGGTTAAAGGGACTGTGAGCATGCTTGAGAAACTGTCCAGATACCAACATGAATCTTAACCTTTAACATTCTCCTAGCTCATAACCATGAGTATGGTTTTGTTAACTCTCTGTGACCATTCCAATGGATTTCAGGTCAATAATATTGCAGTACAATTGGTGTTGAAATTAGTAGAATAGATGTGGAAGCATGGAAACCATATCTGACATTATGGGTTTGGGTTTGTCCTGTGTATGTTGCTGATGGAGACTGTGCTGATTTGTGAAGTTAATCAAGCTCGGACTTGGCTGTCCTCACGCTGCCTACACTCTTTTAACCATCAACCATTTGTAGCTCTTGTCATGGTTAAAAGAAATATTGTTACTGATGAGTTTCAGAGCACATTTTACAGATAAGTCATCTCTAACTTCTACATGACTTCTGAGGTAAAAGAAGTAGTTATAATTTTTGGTTTCTAAAGCCATTTTCTCCTATTAAAATTAAAAACATACAAAATTATCTTACTAACTTTAAAATTATAAAACAAACTTTCTGTGTTTAAAACTACTCTAAGGTTGAATATTATATTGAGGCTGAATGATTCTGTGATTCATTAACTGAGTTTATGAGAATAAAAAAAATTGAAAACAAAGAAAGCCTTAATCAAAATAATCAGAAAAGGGCATGCATGATATAGTAAAGATGTTAAGAACCCATATCAAATAATACAAAAACATCAGGCCTAGAAAGAAACATTATTTTCTAATTTAGCCTCAGTGTAATTTTTTTCTTTCATACCCTGAGGATATTTCAAAATGAAATAAAGGTTGACACTAAATATAAAAGTACTTTATTATTGGATGCTATTTTGACACTACAAAAATAGATGAAAGACTAAGACTGAAAAGTGAGGCACTTTTTTAACGTTTTTGTTATGGTCCTTGAGAGCGTAACTCATCAGTAATACAGACGCTGTAAGATCTTATGGGTCAGTGAGCTAGGTGACCACAAGTGAGTAGAGGATACCTGAGAACACTGAGCTTATCTAGGGTTGCAATGAGGTCTTTTTTTATCCCCTGGGGTGGTGGAGGTCTGCGATGTTTTCACTGGAAACCAGGAAGAAATGTTAGGAAAGCAGAAAAACAAAAGGAAAAACAAAATCCCCAATCACAGTTTATTGACTAGGGCAATGAATTATCTAGTTCCCACCCAGACTCAATCAAGTCTGAGTAGATCAAGAGTCCAGAGTTTCCCAGGCCCAACCCTCAAATGTTCTGGCATTGGCTTTCAATCTAGAACATTAGAGTTTTCTCCTAGTGAATTGTCTACTCTCCTTGTTTGTTGACAGAGGAAGTTCCTTCCTCCATCTCCAAGTGGCTACAAATCTGGCTTTCTCACCAGCTTTGTTGGACTTTTAAGCTCCCAGCTCTAGTACTGCTTACCTTGTTTCATTCTGATCCTATCCAAATTGTGTCTATATCTTAATGAGATTACTTGAAGTTGGCCTCTCTGCCCTTGTAGGGTGCTATCTGGACTTAAAAATGAGTGAACACTGCATGGGACACAGCTTCATTTCTTTCGTCAGTCAGGGTTCATTATGTCTCCCATTTTTGTCATGTTTAATCTAATCTGTTATCTTCTGATTTGGTGTTCAGTGTTCCAGGTTACCATCTCTGTATAGATAACTTGGTTTTTCAGATCATTATTGTAGAAGAATTGAATAAGCCATCAGGAAGCCACTTTATCTTCTTTTGTTTCATCTTCTTTTAGTGTTTCTTGTATTGATCAATTTTTTTGCCAGTAGAAATTGTTGATATTACAAGTCAAGACGTGACTTATTTTTTTTCTCCTAGATCTTTTAGTTTGAGAAATGAGTGTTTTTCACTTTTGGTTTTCTAATTCTTTGAGTATTTAATCATAAAGTTTTACTTTGTACTCTCAAAAGAAGCTGTTCTTTCTAACATTCTATTTCCTTCTTTCACAAGAGAAAACTTAACAATAACGATAACAACCTTATAGACAGAAAGTGATGCTACCAAGCCAAAGGTGGCAATAATGGTTACCCATGGTGGACAGTGTTTGGTGGAGGAGCTCCCTGGTTAAAAAAAGCTTGGAAGCTGAAGTGGCATCCACTTATGGAATAGCTTGCCAATGGAAACTTGATGAACTTGAAAAACCGATGAGAGCTTTTCCTTTTACTATTCTTTTAACTACATTTGAGAGTAAGTGTTAGAGCTTCTTCCAACATCCATTTTAGTAATTTTTACGTTAGGAGAACTTTATTATGACCTCTTGCTTTCTTCAGCACATTATGTCCATAATATTATTCCATCGCTCATCTATTAGTGTTCAGTGAATCAAATCTATTCTTGATATGGTCTGTACATTCAGAAGGGATATACTCAGTGTCATACTTTGGCTTATGTGGACCTATTTTAATGTCCTTTAACCTCAAATTTAACTTATTTATTAGCAATTTATAGTCTCTTCCAAAGTCAGCTGTTAGCCTTGTTATGACTAAAGAAATCAAGCTTTTCCATGGTCAATTTCCAAAGGTATAATTGACATGATGTCTATGTAATCCATATGGAATCCTGAAAGTACATGTGAAACTTTCCACCATGGATAATCCCTATACGTATTTGAAATACTCATGAGTAGCTTTCAGGCTCACAGTCTTACACACAGGTCACCAAGATATGACACATTTTCAAATTAGTAATGCAAGTATCTACTAAGAGTCAAAGATTTCAGTAGAACAATATTTTGTCATTATAGCTCAGAAAATGATGAAGGTCTTATTAATATAGTCTTTTAAAAATAAGGTCTTGTAAATATATGTAAATATATTTTATTATTGATTTACCATTTTAGATATAGAGAACTTCTTGAAGGAATTACAATAAAATGTATTTTATATTAATAAATCCTTGAATTCTTTTAAACTATTCAACAGCTTGAAAGGCAAGAAAGTTATATGAATACTTTACAATGGGAGGAAATTTGCAAAGTTTGAACAAAGCATCAGCTAGTAAATGGTTTTATTGTTATTACTCTTGCAGTTGTGTACTGCAGAGTTGTAATCAGTTTTTACCTGACTCTCCAGTGGTTTTTCAGAGCATTAAATTGTACAGAACAAGACCGCCCATCTTTCTACCACAGAACAGCTGGTGGACCCAAAGCCAGTGCTTTGGGAATGGAAGCCCAAGTCCTTACATTTAAGCTACCAGAACTCCATACTAAATTATTTTAAGATTATTGGTGGTGGTGGTCATTGAATTGGACTCACCATAGCTGACCCTGCAGTAGATTTTCGAGGAACTTAATAATTTAGGAGAATATTGGGATGGGGGAGGCTGTGGAGATCTCTACATTGCCTTTGCATATTTTCACAAACAATATAAAGAGTTTTGTGGAAAAATACACACCTCAAATAGTCACTTTATTTAAACTGTTACTTATTTGAACTTTTACTTATTCTTCAAGCATAACATGAGGGGGAGAGTGTATTTAATTTTTAGAAATATTTACCTTAAAAAAATCAGTTGTATAAAATGAACATTTTTTGGCATTACTTATACCAATGGAGTATTTATAAAGCACTTTCATAAATTTAACTTTTAACCATTGAGTTGATTCTGATGTTTGGCATTACAGAGTAAACCTCTCCATACTGTTCTTCCATGGTGTTTATCCTGGAATTTTTAAAATATCGACCTTTAATTAATAATAGAGCAAAAAATAATTTGCATTGCTCAGAATTATTTTAAGCAAATACACATTCTTTTTCTAAAATATACTGGATTTCACCTAGCGGTTGTGTGTTGTTTTTAAGTGTTGTTGAGTTGTAGATGACTCATAACGACCCTATGAACAAAAGACTTAAACACTTACATAACTTTCATCATTTCTCCAAGTTCATAGGGTTTTCAAAGCCAAGCTATTTTGGAAGTGGAAGCCACTCCTCCTTCCAAGCTTGCTTTAATCGAGAAGCTCCACCAAACACTGTCCACCCAGGGTAACCATTATCACGTTTGCTACATCATTGTCACAGTGTTCAGCATCACAGCAACCACAAGTTACCTCTATACAGCAAATGGACAAAGCAGTACTTCAAGATATAGAAGAACATTTAAAACCAATTAAAACTGGGCCTGAAGGCAGCAGATTAAAATCACCCACCTTTGGCTTGATCTTATTGTTGCTGTTGTTAAGTGCCGTCAAGCCATAGACGACTCATAGTGAATGTATGAACAAAAGACCTGAACACTTTTATAACTTTCATCGTTTCCCTAAGTTCATAAGGTTTCCAGATAAGGAATGAACACAGCACATTTTGTATGAGTAATTTTCATATGTTTTTTTGTCATTATTCAATAATGTGTGGGCCCTTGTGAAATTTTCATTTAAAAAATAATGTTTTCAAGTGTTAGCATTTACAAGCTGTGATTCTATTTAAGCAAGTTGGAGAGTGATAAGGAGATATAGACATTTTCAAAATTAATTTTAAAATAAATAAGAATTTATTTTCAAAACATAAAATCCCAAGAATTGGGACTTACAGCTTAAAATTTTCAAATTATAAGTAAAGATGAAATATTTACATTTCTAAATGCAGGTAACTTTTAATGATAGTTAGCAATGTATATCTTCTGTTGTCCTGATAATGAGAAAATAACGGAAAAAAATCATTCTGATTTTTAATAAAAATTTTTTTTACTCAGTTAAATTTCATGTATTTTGAATAAAGCAATTTTTTTCAATACCAAAGAAGAAAATCTGTTTATAATCACATGTGTATTTTTATTACATTATTACATCTTTGGTAAATTCTATTGCACAGATGCTCTTAAAAGACAAATTCAGAGGACACACATTCTATTAGAATCAGTTACTAGTGATTTTAAGACACTAACCCAGAAACTGTCTTTTTATATTTTAAGTGCTATCTAATGTATGAAACCATTTTACATAAGGACTTGTTGTGAGAATTATATAAAAAAAAATCAATAATGTAAAAAGTGCAAGGATAGCTTGAGTGCAGCCATATCTGACCACTACAAACTCCACAAAAGGAACTGTCCCCATTTAATAACATTAACAACACAAAACCAATTCCCATGAAGTCAAACATGTTCTTCATGCTCCTGCAATTCTTTCTACTCAGCCCAACACCAATTTTACTGCTTTAGTGGGTAAAGACCACATAAAACAGAACTGTATTGTTGTTGTGTGCCATAAAGTTGGAACTGACCTGTAGATGACCTTCTGAGTGTTTTCAGAGATAGCAAATTGCACCTAGGGAGATTGTCCATCCTTATTATGTGAAGCAGTTGGTGGATTCAAACCACATACTTTCAGGATTGCAAGAAGGTTTCTTACCACTAAGCCACAAACATTTGGAAGCAGGAGTGGCATTCACCTCCTAAACAACATGCCTGGAAACTTTATGAACTTTGATAAATGGCAAAATTTACAGATAGGCTTCAGGTTTTTTGTTCATAGGGTTGCAATGAGTTGTGCTCAACTCGACAGCGATCAACAACAACAACCCACCTTAGGGAGGTCAAAATATTATAATACTGGTAAGTAGCAGAATATAATAATTCAGTCAGGATAACTTTCAAAATTTTCTCACAGGTAACAGCCTCCAGCCTTGCAGGTTTAGGCCTCCCAAATATGACTCTCCCTCTTAACTCCTCAGTCTTCCAACAAACTTGGACAAAAGACTGCTAACTCTGATTCCATGGCAGAGCAATCCTAAAATCAGCTTCATTTCATATCAGGTTTCTGACCCTCTGCTGCTGGCTGCTATGGCTACTGTTCCTATAGGCCTTGATCTGTGTGGTGCAAGAAACTCTGGTCCAGAATGATGTGCTGCATTCTCTTCCTTTGTCTTTGCTAGTGATGAGAGCCTCAAATTCTACTTCTATAACATCTCACTTTAATGGCAAGGCAACAATTCCCTTGTGGCTGTGCTAACACATCTTACATATTCTCATTCATCTATGTCACCAAGTATGGACATGGTGACAGAAATGAGTCTGGAAATAGAATGATTAAATTTTGTATTTTCAATGATTTATTAATTACAAATACTTTTTTTTAAAAGACACAAATGGTAACTTTATGCATGAACTTCATGTGATGGGCTTCTATAAGAATCAGACTAACTACGTCTATAGAAAGAATCACTAGAGCAGCTTAATATCATCAGTTAGAAAACTAAGCCAGGGGTGGTCAGATCATCAATTACTCATGTACAAGTTCAAATTGAGTACAAATGAAATTAAATCAAGTACATGAGAACTAAAATATCATTTTTAGTCTGTTCCATCTGAATTTCAAAATTCAGAATATGTTTGAAGCATTGAATACCAATAATCAAAGACCAGATGAGTTGTGGGATGACATCAAAGATATCTGTGAAAAGAGCAGTTATCATTACAAAGACTGAGGAGAAACAGAAAATGGAAATGGATGTCAGAAGATATTCTGGAAATTATACTAGAGCTTTAAGGAACCAAAACAAAGGGAAAAGATGCCAAAGAAAAAGAGCTGAACAGAAGATTCCCAGCAGCAACTTGAGAAGACAAAGTATTATGATGGAATGTGCAGAGAGCTTGAATTGGAGAATAAAAAGAGAATAACTTCTTTTTTTTCCTCAAACTGAGAAACTGAAAAATAAATTTAAGTCTTGAGTCATAATATTGATAAATGTTACAGGTAATGTGCTGAATGATCTAGGAAGCATCAAAAGAAGATGGAAGGAATACACAGAGTCACTGTACCAAAAAAGAATTAACTAACACTGAAAAATTCCAGGAAGTACCATATGCAGAGGAGCCAATGTTAATGAAGGAGAAAATTGACATTATAATGAAAGCATTGTAAAAAAATAAGACCACAGAAATTAATGGAGCCAATTGGCAGGTTTCAGCTAACAGATACAGCACTAAATGTCTCACCAGTCTATACCAGGAAATTTTGAGAAAAGCTATCTGACCATCTGATTGGAAGAGATCTATATTTGTTATTATTTCCAAGAAAAGTGATCTGACAGAACATGGAAACTATAGAATAAAATCATTAATATCATATGCAAGCAAAATATTGCTGAAGATCATTTAAAAAAAGCTAAAACATAGATAGGGAACTTCAGAGTGTTCAAGTAGGATTTAGAAGAGACATTAACACTATGGATATCACTCCTGGTATAAGATGGATCCTTCCTAAAAGTAAAAAGTACTAGAAGAAAGTCTTAACCCTTATTTTATTTTATTTTATTTTACTTTATTTTATTTTATTCATATCCTGATGGTCAGGTCTTTTCTTCAGACCAAAATTGGTTTAACTTTTCTTTCCATTTTAGTAGCAAGAAAAGTATTTAAAACCCATAACTAGTTTTACTTCCAAAATCTTTAACTTCTTACTGTTACCAGATCCCAAACTTCTGTGAATTCTGGAGTGATTGCTACAAATCCCACTTCTAACACCAGGTATGAAAAGAGAAAGAGCCATGTGGGAATGACCATATCTGACATCTACAAACTCCCCAAAGGAAAGTCATCTATGTTAACAACATCAACAGTACAAAACTAATCCCCACAAGGCCAGACACGTTCCCCATTCTCCCTTAACTCTTTGCTCATCCCAACACCAATCTTACTGATATTTTTGGTACAAAATATGTTGTTGTAGCTCCCTGACCACACAGAAATATATTGTTGTTGTTATTGTTATGTGCCGTCGAGTCGTTTCTGACTCGTAGCGACCCTATGCACAACAGCTCTAAACCCTGCTCTATCCTGCGCCAACCGCACCGCCTCTGACACACCCATCCCGATTACCCCAGTCACCGAATCAATCCATCTCATAGAGGGTCTTCCCCTTCTGCGCTGTCCCTCCACCCTCCCAAGCATGATGTCCCTCTCCAAGGACCCGTCTCTAGGGAAGTAAAATTCAGGTTAGTAGCAGAATATAATCACTTAGCACAGATTCTAAAATGGACTCACAGACACCTTAACCTTGTGGATTTAAGCTCTTACTTCTGCAAATTATGGCTCTTCTCCCACCCCACCTTCAGGTTTTTAGCTCTGGTTTGTGTTGTTGTAGTGCTAAGGTCAGTTCTGTTTCAGATCAAGTCTCTTACTCTATGCTGCTATGGCTGTTGCTTCTCTTGGCCTTGATCTGGTCGGAACAAATATCCCTGGCCCCCTGGATGCACTGAAGTTTCTTACTTCTTCTTTGAAGGTAGTAAAATTCTCAAATTCTGCTCCTGGACCAGTTCAATTTAATGGCAAAAATAGCCAATCCCTTTTGATAGGCTAACACAACCTATTCATATCCCCCACCCATTCCTGTGTCAAAGATAAGCTCAGTAGTTAAGAAAGTAATTTTGAGCAATACACTCTTAACACCACAATTGAAATGACCCTTTTATTTGTTGCACATATAGTACATTATTTAACTTTTCTTTTTAATTAAATGAACCTCAAATTAATTTAAGATGTCAACCTGATATTATGACTATATTATATAGATCTAAGGCCAAATATTCAATTTTGAATCAATGTTAAAATCTTCATCAAATAATGCAGTGTGTATTTTTCTGACTTATTTTAACCTGACAAAATTATTTGGGAAACCTTGGTAAAATGTTGGGTTTTCCTCACTTAATGATTTTATTAATGTAAGATTATAGCTTTTTTCAGAAAACCTGTTTTAAAACAAGTCTCAAAATAGACACTTACTCAAGATAACCTTGTTGTTGTTGTTGTTAATGTGATTAAGTCAACTAAGACTCAGAATCACTCTGTGAATAGCCAGCCTGCCCCCTACCATATCCTGTACTATCCTCATAATCTCTGACACAAAGGAGGAGGTCATTGTTGGAATCACCATGTCAAACAATTTCAATGAGGATCTTCCTCTCCTTCTTCGACCCTCCGTCATTCCAACCATGATGTCCCTTTCCAAGGAATGCTCCACCTAGCTACATGCCCAAAGTATAAACAATAACATTTTGCTATCTTTGCCTCCAAGGAGCACTTTGGTGGCACTTTTCTAAAGACATATAAGTTAGTATTTTTTGGCAGTTGATGAGATTCTCAGTACTCTTCTCCAGCATCACAATTCAAAGGTCTCAATTCTTCTTATGTCACCTTCACCTATTGTCTAGCATTCTGATGCACAGCAGGTGATAGAGAAAATCATAATCAGAATTAGACACACCTTAGTCTTCAAACTGACATCTTTGTTCTTCAATATTTTGGAGAGGTCCCTGGCAATGGGCTAGCGCAATGTAATACATCTTCCGAGTTCTTCACTGTCGGTACCAAGGGTGTTGATTATAGATCCAAGAAAGTTTAAACCATTGATAGCTTCAATCATAATGTTGGTAGCTAGTCCTATGTTTAGGACCTTTATTTTCTTGGTGTTGACATGCAATTCATATGGAAGTCCTTGATATTCTGCTGCTCACTTTCAGAAAGCAAGGTTTTTCATATGCATAATGCGGGTTGTTGATGTGTTTTCCTTCCAATCTTGATACCAGATTATTGGATCTGAATAATAGTCTCTCTGTGTTCACTAATGTTGGTTTTTTTTTCTTTTCTCTCTCTCTCTCTGAATTTTGTGAGGCTTATTTTCCTTTTCATTTTTGAACAGTTTATTTTTTTGTATTTGTCCTAGGATTGGTACAACTACTAGAGCTCCTCAAAAAGTGTCTTTTTTTGGTCACTAAAGAGACAGATAAGAAACAAAAGGCAATAGTGAATGTCAGAAGAGACTCTGAAACTTACTCTTTAATGAAGGGGGGAAGAAAAGAAATGCTGAAGAGCTGAGCAGATTTCAAAGTGTTGTTGATTGCCTTCAAGTCAAACACTACTCATAGTGATCCTACGAACAAAAGGCCTGAAGTCCCTCTACAACTATCAACATTTATCAAAGTTCACAGAATTTCTGAAGGCAAGTTGTTTAGGAAGCAGATGCCACTCTTGCTTCCAAACGTGCCATAGAATGTTATTGAGTACCTGCAATGCATAGTGGTCCGATGTACAATAGCTCTGAACCTTTACCTGTCTTGAGCCAGTCCCACTAATTCTGACACACCAACTCCCAATTGCCCCAGTCATTTTATCAATCCATCTTATCCAAAGTCTTCAAAGGGTAGATCCAGATAACTAAAGTACTACAATGAAATGTGCAAATATATGGGGATGGAAAACACAAAGGAAGAACATGTTCAGCAAGTCTGAAGCTGAAAGAATTGAAGAAAAAAAGTCAAACCTTGAGTTGCAACATAGTTGTATCTATTTTTTTTTTAAAGTGATCTAGGGAGCTCTGGTGGCCTAGTGGAAGGAAGCTGCAGTGCAATCCCAGAGGTACATGAGAAGGAGGGGCAATCTCCTCCTGTGCCTGTCAGATACAATTTGACAGTATACACACACACACACACACACACACACACACACACACACAAAGTGATCTATAAGAATATGGAAAAATCTTCAGCAACTACTGTAACAGCACAACTAAAAAGAGCTGTCAAAAAATACAAACTGTATTCAGTCAGGAGAGATAGCACTGTTGATCTCATGGGTCTTGACTGAGAGCAGGAAATAACAGAAAGACGTACTTGTTTTGCTGAGTAGTCATCAGACTCAATGTATATGTTGTTGTGTATCACTGAGCTGAAACCAACCAGAGCTGAATCTCCAGCTGGTTTCAGATGGAGTAAATCACACAGGAGGATATTTTCCATCCATCTTCCATGCAGCACTTAATGAATTAAAACTTTGTGTCTTTGAGAGCATAGCTTCTTTGCACTAGGCCCCCAAAGCTCCCTAATGAATGTGAGGTGATTGAAAATATCACACTTTGGGTTAGGTGCATCTTATTCCTTAAAGTGACATCTTTTCTTTTTAAATTTAAAAAGAGGTCTTTTGTAGTAGTTTTTCCCAATGCAGTACATCACAGAACACACAAAATAACACAGAGAACAAATTACTCCCTATTGCTTTAGAAACTGTTTCTTCATTCCTTCATTAGTCCACATCTGAATTTCCATGATGTAATCATTTAATTTCTAAATCTTATTCTTTAAATGATATTAGAAGATGGTATAACATTTGTGAAAATTCTGGCTCAATATATTAGGAGTGTTTCACTACAAGCAAGGTTGTATTATTAGTGCAACATACATTATTGTTGAGTGTTCCTCAGCATAGCCCAGCTCTTCATAAAGTCCAGCTTCACAAATTATTTGGTTACCGTACAGATTGAATAGGTATTGCTGTTGCTATGTGTCATCAAGTCACTTGTGAGTCAGAACAACCCTCTGTACAACAGCTCTGAACCCTGCTCTATCCTTTGCCAACCTTATTGTTCTGACACACCTACTTCCTCTGACCCCAGTCATTGAATCAATCCATCTCATTGAGGGTCTTCCTCTCCCATGCTGTTTCTCTACCCTCCCAAGCATAATGTCCCTTTCCAAGAACTGGTCCCTCCTTGCAACAGACTCAAAGTATGTCAGATAAAGCTTCAGAATCCTTGCCTCCAAGAGACGACCTGGTTTCACCTTCTCCAGGACAGCCTGTTCTCCTAGCAGTCCATCGTATAGTCAATACTATTTTCCAGCACCATAGTCAAAGGCATCAATTCTCCTTCTATCATCCCTAGTCATTGTTCAGTTTTCTGCTACACAGCGAGTAACTACAAACTGAGACCTGGATATGACGCACCTTAGTCTCTAGACTGACATCGTTGCTTTTCAGTTCTCTGACAGTAGACTTTCCTAGTGTAATTTGTCTTTTCATTTCTTGACTACTGGTACAAAGAGTGCTGATTGTAGAGCCAAAGAAACTAAAGCTGTTAAAATCTTTTCACCATCTATCATGATGCTGTCAATCGGCTGAGTGGTGAAAATCTCTGTTTTCTTGATGTTGAGCTTCAATCCATATTGAAGGCTGCAGTCCTTGGCTTTCTGCAGCAAGTACTTCAGGTCCTCCTCAGTTTCAGTAAGCACAGTTGCTTCATCTGCATAACACAGATTGTTTAATAGGTATGCACTGGAAAATTGTAGGTCAGGGACCTCTACAAATTATTGAGGAACGATGATGTCAATTTGAGGACTAAGGTGCACCTGATTCAGGCCAGGGTCTTTTCAATCACTTGATATGCATCTGAGAGCTGGACAATGAGTAAAGATTATAGAAGAAGAATTAATGCCTTTAAACTGTGATATGGGAGAAGGGTACTGAATATTCCATGGACTTTCAGGAGAACAAACAGATATGTCTTGGAGAAGGAATAGCCATAGTAATCCTTGTAGGCAAAAGTAATAGTTTCATCTCACATACTTTGAACAAGGTGGAAGGTCAGCAAAAGAGGAAGACCCTTAACCATATAGATTAGACAATGACTGCAGCTATGGGTTCAAGTATGTCAGAGATTGTGAGGATTGCACAGAATAGAACAGGGTTAAGATCTGTTGTTCCTGGGGTCACTATGAGTCATGATCAACTCAACAGTACCCAACAACTACAGAATCTATAACAAGAAACAAATACCAAAATGCCTAAGGAGAAAGAAATTACTTTTTTCATGTTACTTAGAGCAACAGTTTTTAGTCTAATATTCTAAATGATGTTCCTCACAAGTTAAAGAAACTCTTGATAAACTTAAACTCACTGCTCTCACATCAGTGCCAACTCATAGCAGCACTCCATAGATTTTTCAAGGCAGCAAATCATAAAGGAAGAAGACTGTTCCTCCTTCCCCCATAGGCGTGCTTAATCCTGGATTCAAACCCTAAAGGCCGACAGTCTTTGAATCTGCAGTGCAACTTGTTTGGGACTATGCCATAAGCATAAACTAGAATCCATAATTTATTAAACATCTTCCCAGGAGACTATGAATATTGAAAAAGACATCAAATAAAACTCATAGAAATATCCTGAAAAGAAAATTTGCTTAGTTTTTCTCATAAATCTTCATGTTGCCAACTTACAGGGAGTAAAACTTGGATTCAACTATGTTAGATAAAGAAGGCTAAAGCCTCTGTTTGGACTTAGTTGATGTTCAAACAGCATGGTGGTCAGAGTAAATGTCAAAAGTAAATAACTCTTTCCAACACCATGGAACAAGATCTTATGCAATAGTCCAAAATTTTAATATTTTATTCCATGATTACTAATAATCTTGAGGTAATAGCTTTATTACACACTTGTGCAATATCTCTTGCATTAATATCCTCTTTCTTCAGGCAAATAAGAAAGAGTTTTGCTTTTATTTTTGGCTGATTTTGTATAAACATGCTTTTTTATTAAAAACAGATAGAAAAGTACAGCAACAAGGAACTGCCAGAAATTCAAGCTGGATTTTGTGAAACAAGGCCATGAAACAAGGGATGTCATTCCTGAGGTCAGATCAGTCTTGGTTGAGAGCAAAGAATACTGGAAACTTGCTTATTTGTTTTTTATTTAATTAGAAAGGCATTTCACATTGTTGTTATTATTTGTACACTATAAAAGCTTTTTTAACTGTTTGCCCATGGGGTACAGCATCATATAGTTAGGGGGAAAATGCTCAAGTAACTTTATAATTTTACAAAAGCCTTAATGTCTTCATTATATAAGATGAGATCTCTCCTATTGTCAATCTAACTTCTTAATTTCACAATCTGCTGTTTAATATTTGGAGGGGCCAAAGTTATATAGCTTTACAGCCTTCAATGTCTCTTAGACTGCCATGTAAGAAGAAAATATCTTTATTAAGGTGAGTCACTCTTTTGATGGTTTATGAAAAAACCAAAAAACAAACAAACAAACAAAAAACATGAAAACCAACTAAATAGGTGACTCCTGTTCCAGAAAAACAGAATGCTGAAGATATAATTAAGGAATCACTTATTAATGAAGTAAGAGCATCTCAAATTTATTTATGACTCTGGACAATATATATATATATATATCCACTTGAGATAAAAGTTACTTGCATCATGAAATGCAGTCTCTCTTTCCAGGGTTCTCCCACTGTGCGCTGAAAAAGAGACTTGTTTAGTAAGCCATGTGATTTTATTTGTTTAATTGTTTTGGCTTGGTTAAGAATATATATGATTCAGAAATTTAAGTTCAAAACAATTCTTGAAATTACTACTTACTCAAGATAACCTTGTTGTTGTTGTTGTTGATTGTCATCAAGTCAAGCACGATTCATAGCGACTCTATGAACAAAAGACCTAATGCCTTTGCGTAACTATCATCATCTCTCCAAGTTCATAGAGTTTTGAGAGGCATGTGGTTTAGGGAGTGGATGCCACTCCTGCTTCCAAGCCCATTTTACAACTCGGAGTTCCACCAAACATGGTCCACATTGGGAAACCATTATGGTATGAGGTTCAGCATCATAGCAAACCCAGGTTATCTCATACAGCGTATTGACAAAAGTGATGTGCAAAGTGGAAGAATGTTTCTCCAGATATAATAGCACTAGTCTCATTTAGCAGTGGTTAAGTGTCATTGAGTTAAATACAACTCAAAGTAATCTTTACATATCTGAACTCTGTTCTATAACTAACATCATTTCTGTACATTTATAGAGTTTAGAGAGTTTGTTCAGTTTCCAGAGGCATCTAGTTTAGTAAGTGAGTGCCACTCCTTCTTCCCAGCATAAATCAATCTGGAAGCTCATCCAGACATTTTTCATAATGTAACCATTATGGTATTTGACACAACTATGGAACAGTGTTCAGCATCAAAGCAACTCCAAGTTGTTCAGTACAGCAAATAGACAAATGATTACTGTGTCTTTAAAGAACATTCATTCTAAAATTGATAAACTTGACTCAAGGGCCAAGAGCAGCTAACTCCTAGAGTGGAAGCTCCAGGCCTCTAGCTGGTATGCAGATCCTTCCCCTCACTAAGGGATTTTAAAGCAGGCCTCCATACTTGGTCAAAGGCTCAAAGGGGATCCAATTTTGGGGGGAATGAACAGTAACACACATCAAACACCCCCCCCCCAATAATTTCCCTTACATGAATGCCAGCAAAACAAGCTGCCATTGAGATGCTCTGTCGCAGCCAATTCCTAGAGTGAAGGGAGACTCCAAGTCTCCAGGCCACAGGTAGGCTCACAGACCCCTCGTTATAGATTTTAAAGCCACACCCTCTAGCAGGCTTCCACCCTTGGTGAAAGGTTCAAGGGCCACCCACTTTTTTTTTTTAATTTCAAGATATGTGGAGCATATTTAATTTCAAGTTATGTATCTTCACTGTGGTCATTCAAGGAGGGCCTCATGGTTGTTTAAAGGCCAGCTTTATTCAATGTAACTATCACGTAAGTGTCAATAAATTATTGAATTTTTATTAGTGTTCCTTATATTCTTTTACCAATCAGATATCTCCTAATAACTGTCAACAAATTGTGTAGCCATTATCTAAATACCAATCAATTATCCCCTCCTTGGATGACCCATTTCTGAATCCTGTGTGCCTCGTGATATTCAATTCGCAAATTGCCTTGTCTCTCAATAAAAGGATTAATTTCATTTTAATTAGACTGTCATTTATCTTTGACAACAGTTCAAATGTAATCATGCTAATAATATAAACATGCCACTATCAAGACCAGTTTATTGTTTGTTTTGAATTTTATCAAAATCGTGTGTTTAAGGTAATGAAAGATTTTTTTTAAATGACATAAAAATATAAGGCAATATGGAGTTTTATACAGTTGTTGTTCATGTCCCCATGTGCCATTGAGTTGACTATGACTTGTATTGACCCTCTGAACACTGGATGTGAATCTTGGCCTATCGTCTGCCTTCCTCATCGTCTCTGACACAATTGAGCCCATTGTTACAGTCAATATATCTATCTTAATGTGAGTCTTCCTCTCACACTGCCCCACCACCTTTACAAGCATGATGTCTTCCTCCAAGGACCGACCCCTTCTAACGTCATACCAAAAATAGATGGGGCAGCATTTCATTACCCATTCTCTTAAGGAACACCTTGATTTTACTTTCTCTAGGACAGAACTGATTGCTTGCTTGACAGTCCATGGATATTCAGTACTATTATACTACACCACAACTCAGAGTTCAATTTTTCTTCTGTCATCCTTAGTCATTGTTCTAGGAATATTCAGGTTCCTAAAAAGTAATTGAGGATACTATGGTTTGGATCAGGATCACCTTGCTCTTTAAAATGATATCTTTAGTACTTTAGGAAGGTCTACCATAGAAGATCTTCTCAATGCAACTCAATCTTTTCTCCATCTATCATGATGTAGCCTATTGGTCTGGTGGTGAAGATTTTTATTTTCTTGATGTTGAGACATAATAAAAATTGAAGGCTGTAGTCAATCATCTTCAGCAAGTGCTTCAAGTCTTCCTCAGTTTTAATGGACAAGGTGTTGTCATCTGCATAAGTCTTCCTCTGATCCTGATGCCACATTGCTCTTCATGAGGGCCATATTTTGAAATGATTTGCTCAGCATACAGATTGAATATGTACGGAGAAAAGATTCAACTTGTCTCACTTCTTTGTTGATTTTAAACCATGTGATGCTCATGCTCCCTTGCTCTGTTAGCAACACCACCTTTTTGGTCTAGGTATAGGTTTCACATAAGTACAACTATGTGTTCTAGGATTTCCAGTCTTCTCAATATTGTGATGCCACAGTCAAATGCCTTTGCATAATCAATAAAATGCAGAGTGGGACACGTATGTCCTGAGAAGTTTTTGGTTCATGAGATGAAATGAGATCTATGTGCTTAGATTCACATGTTTACACAGACCTCCACCAGATGGCAGAACACAAGAGTAGTGGGATAGCCACTTCACATAAACCATTAGAGGTGGGAAACATTGGTGGGCACTATGTGTCTCATGGATTGCAAAATGGGTAAATGTACTTTATCTACAACTGCTATTGTTTACACAATTGTGCTCATCAATTATTTTATATATTTTAAACTAATTTTGTTTTTAAAACCATAATAGCTACCTTTGCTTAAGGAGTAGACATAATGTAGGGGTGACTGAATCTGACTTTCCTGCTATATAAAGGGGAATCATCACCACCAATAATATCCATGGTCTTAAACAAAGAGCTACGTGGTCAGACATGCCACCCAACATGCTCCTGAACCTATTGTTGCATCCAATGTCCATTTCAACTTCACTTATAGACTCACTGACTTGATTAATTGATATGGACTTTATTTGGGAAATAACTTAGTGAGTTGGGGAAGCAAAGGATATCATACAATGCAAATCTAAATTCAGTCCAGCAGTACCATGCCAGAATAATAAAGAACAATTCTTCAGTTAGTGAAGAAAGTCCTTGTTCAGCTGTGCATCTCTGGTTTCCTCAATCATCCAGCAAACTTTATCTCAGAGCAGTTACAAGTCAGCTTTTTCTTCAATCATATGGTTCCTCCGATTTTTCCACTTTGCCACAATCTCTTCACACCAGTGACACAGTCTCTTCACCCTCTCTCCACTATCATCTCTCATAGTGTGGGAAAATCCTCTCTTATATGGGTCTAATAGCTGTTATTCCTGCTTCAGGAATTCCTGTG
>NW_006399757.1:6794703-6807297 GCF_000299155.1 Elephantulus edwardii | reverse complement strand
TGATTGGCACAGGACAGAGCGGAGTTTAGGGCTGTTGTACATAGGGTCGCTCGCTATGAGTCGCAGGCGACTCGAGGGCACATAACAACAACAACAACAACAACAATAGCTGTTAATGATTTGCAACTGGGTGTCCACAATTAAAGTAGCTGAAGACCATGTCCCCAAATGGATAGAAAAGTCAATTTTTTTAAATTAATTTAGTTTGTTTATTTTTCATTTCAATGAACATCTACAGAGATTTTGGAATTCCATTCATTCATTGTTGCACCCTCCTTCCCGCACAAACCCCTCCCCCCTCCCCGTTTGCTCCTCTCCTTGAAAAGCAATTTTAAGGTTTCTGACACCACAGTCATTTATCAAATTAAAAAATACAAGGAGTGGGGGGCAAATATCAATCTAGGTGGTGAAATGATATTAAAATTTTGCTTCAGATTTAATATATGTATAATTGAAAATCACATTTATATAATTTGATGGCTTATAATTCACTACAAAGACAGTTTAATAAATGATCCAAAAAAGTCTGCTTAAGTAAAAACTGAATTCTGTAGCATATATATCTATTTTCTCTAAATTATCTCATATAAATTTCCCTTTACTAGCCTTTCAAGGACAATTGTAGGTGTGCCAAAAAGCACTGAGCCACAGCACATCTTTGATGGATTTCACATGTCCATCCTCCTCCAAAACAACTGTGATTCAGACTCAATTTCTTGACATCAAGCAAACTACAGCATGCTTTGAGTAATTTTTAGGTGTTATGTCAATTAGGGAGTTTAGGGTCACTGATTATATAGCTAGATGTTACTAATTACAAAACCTTCTAACAGTAATTAAAAATCTATTATAATTAATGACAAAATGTTAAAAGGAGTCAGTTATCTCAGCAATAGCAACATTTTACATAAATTAGCATGATGTACTCTCCATTACCAGCCTAAAAGGATTAAAAATTATCCTGCAGAAAGGTACTACAGTTGTATGTGCAGACGAAAAGTGGAATGGAGAAATGAATTATTTTAACAACTCTGAGTCCTAGTCCTTAAAATCTTCTTGAAAGAATTAGATATTTACAATACTTAAAAAATTATATGTACATTTATGCAAATTTTAATTTTCATTTTATGAGTATAAAAACTTTGGCTTGTTTATTTCAGCCAATTCTATATATCTGTTTGGTTAATTAAGAGGTTACAGTATACCTTTTCCTTTTAGTCATCAGTACTTTCTCTCAGTCACCCTCTTGAGGCAGACAGCTATTTTGAATGACATAAATCCCATTAAAAATTTGTGTTTTATAAAAATAAGAATTATTTAACAACAACAACAACACAGAATTACTGCTTGTGTAAGCGTATATCCTTTGAGACTGTTAAAGAGGCAAAATTGATGCTTAATATTTAATAACTCTCCAACATAAAATTGGAAACTCTGTGAACTTTTATAAATGGCAATGGTTTTGGAAGGGCTTCAGGCTATGTTG
Source organism: Elephantulus edwardii (assembly GCF_000299155.1). Lineage (NCBI taxonomy): Eukaryota > Metazoa > Chordata > Mammalia > Macroscelidea > Macroscelididae > Elephantulus > Elephantulus edwardii. The sequence goes on along the minus strand of NW_006399757.1, from coordinate 6,805,811 downwards.
GGTGGCTACAGTGGTGCTCGACTCAACAAAAATCAACAACAACTTAAGAACACATAATTGTCCTTCTAACTCAAACAGTTGATTTCTTACCCTGGGACATCAACCAACCAACTTCCAGCCACAGGTACACTATAAATATAGATTCTAACTTTAAAAAAAAATTTGTATGTTCAAGGATTTATTCATTGCAAATACCTTTCCCCCTTTTTAAAATTAATTTTAATGAAAGTTTACAGAGACTTTGGATTTCCATTTATTCATTTTTGCATACTTCCCTCCCTGCCCACACCTCCCTTCAGTGCACTTTTCTCTTTGAAAGTAAAAAACATTCTTTCATTGCTATACAATCTCTGTACCCCAGTTCACTCCACTATGCAGATTTCATTCTGGACTTTTGTCATAATAAAACCTAATTATATATCCCTTTGAACAGTTCTCTCCCACGTCTGTTTCAATGCAGTATACATTATTTATCTCCTCTTTTCTAAGTTTTTCCCCAACCCTGATGTCAGTCCTGTTTTATAACAGTGGCATTATTCAGTATTTGTCCTTTTATGACTGAGATATTTCTCTCAGCATAATGTCTCTCAGGGTCACCTATTTTGTATAATAATGAGTTCCTTGTTTTTCATGAAGCATATTATTTCTTTGTATGAATTTACCACAACTTCTCTATCAGTTTGTTTGTTGATGGACACTTGGGTTGTTTCCGACTCTCTGCTATTGTGAAAAAAGCTGCAATAAACATGGGTGTGCATATATCTGTTTAGGTGACAGTTATGGTTTCTTTAGGGTATATTCCCAGTAGTGGAAATGCTGGGTCAAATGGTATTTCTATTTTCAACTGTTTGAGAAAGCGCCATATTCCTTTCCGTAGTGGTTGCACCATTTTACACTTCCACCAGCAATGAATAATGGTTCCAGTTTCTCCACAATCTCATCAGCATTTGTTGTTTGCTTTTCTGTTAAATTTTGCTGTTTTTACCAGAGTGAGTTGATATAGTTGTTTAGCTTTACATATCCCTTAGTGCTAGAATTTTAAACATTTCTTCATGTTTTTGCTCGCCATCTGAATGTCTTCTTTGGTGAAGTGTCTGTTCATGTCCTGAGCCCATTTTTCAATTGAGTTGTTTACCTTTATCTTGTTGTGGTACTCAAATATTTTATAAATTATAGATATGAGTCCCTTATCTGAAATGTCATTACCAAGTATTTTTCCCAGTCTGTGGCTCCCCTTTTTACCCTGTTGGAGAAATTTTTAGATGTGCATAGGGATTTTCTTCTTAGAAGATCCCATTCCGCTATTTTTATCTTCACATGGTTATAGGTTTTTCAGGATGCTTGGAAGACTCTTTATGTTGTGAATTAGGACTTCTAGAGCTCTTTCAACCTTTTCTTTAGTGAAGTTTATCATCTTTGTTTTTCGTCCTAGGCTCTTGATCCACATTGAGTTGGTTTTAGTATACGGTGAGAAGTATGCATCTTGCTTGAGTTTTTAACAGATAGTTTTCCAATTCTGCCAACACCATTTGTTAGAAAGGCTGTCGTTTCTCCACTTGCTTCCTGTGTATCTCTCTCTGTGTTGCTCTATGATTCTAGCTTTTCAACAATCACATAAGTGTGTAATTTTTTTAAGCAGAGGAAACACTAAATAATCAAATTATTTGATTGCTATTTTAAAATGAATTTTTGTTGTTGTTAGGTGCCATCAAGTCTGTTCAGACTTATAGCAACGTATATAGGACAGAATGAAACAATACCGATCTTGTGCCACCTTCACAGTTGCAGCTTTGTGTATTTAAACTCAGTGTTATGGAGCTGTGTCATCATATTGAAGATTTCCTTATTTTCACGCTACTTCTGCAAACCTGGTGAAGGGTCAGCTACTAACAAATTCCAACTCATTGGTAAATAACAACAATAGCAAATACACTTGGTATGCTGTCTGCTCCACGGATTGATTCTTGCTGATAATCTGTTCAATGTGAAACAAAAAAATACTCCATTTAAGGAGTATTCTGGCCTTTTTTCATTTAAGACATATTTGTTAGTTGTATTGACACTTAAAGATATATTCAATATTCTTCAACAACACAACAATTCAAAGACAACTCTTCTTCAACCTTCTTTGTTTGCTGCCCCGCTTTCATATCTGTATGGAGCAATGTAAAATGTCGTGGCTGGGGTCAAGCAGATTTTATTCATCACTGTGATGTCTTTGCTATTTTGTATTTTAAGTAGGTACTTTGTGACATATTTTACATTGTGGTATTTCACTTCTTGACTGCAGCTCCCATGAGTGTTGATGATTATGAATCCAAATGAAGAGGTTTGTAGACAACTTTGATCTTTTTTTAAGTTATCATGATGCTTATTTGTCTAGTTGTGAAGACTTTTCTATTTTGGGATTTTTTTTTATGTTGAGGTACAATTTGCATGAAAGTGTCTAATTTTCTTCACTAAGTGCTCCATGTTTTCTTCATTTTCAACAAGTAAACCCATACTTGGACCAAGAAGCAGTAGTCAAAACAGAGCAGGGAAACACTGCATGGTTCAGGATCAGAAAATGTGTTTGTCAGGGATGCATCCTATCCTCATAACTTTTCAGTCTGTATGTGGAACAGATCATTCAAGAGACTGGACTTTATGAGGAGGAATGTGGCATCAGGATTGGAGGAAGACTCATCAACAATCTGTGATATGTAGATAATACAATCTTGCTTGCTGACACTGAGGAAGACATGAGGTATTTGCTGCAGAAGATTAAGGACTGTAGTCTTCAGTATATATTGAAACTCATCATCAAAGAAACAATGATTCTCACCACTGGGGCGATTGGTAGCTTCATGATAGGAGAATAAGAGATTGAGATTGTTGACAGTTTCCGTTTGCTTGTTCCACAGTTAACATTCTTGATACCAGCAGTCAGGAAATCAAGAAACTAATTGCATTGGGAAAGTGTGCTGTCAGGGACCCCTCTAGAGAACTGAAGAGCAGCAATGTCAATCTGGAGACTAAGATGCATTTGAACAGGAAATGGTCTTCACAATTACTTGCTATGTGTCAGAGAGCTGGATGATGACCAGGGATGATAGAAAAACTATTGATACCTTTGATTTATTGTGCTGGGGAAGAGTGTTGAACATAGCCTGGATTACCAGGAGAACTAACAGGTCTCTTAGAGAGGGTGAAGCCAAGCTGTTCCCTGGAGGCAAGGATTGTGAATCTTCACCTCATATGCTTTGGGCACATGACCGGGAGGGACCAGTCCTTCAAGAAGGACATCATGCTTGGAAGGGTAGAGAGGGACACCACAGGAGAGGAAGACCCAGGGTGAGATAGATTGACCTAGTGACTGGAAAAATGAGATTAGGTCTGTCAGAAGTGATGAGCTTGACTAAGGATAAGGTAGAATTCAGAGCAAATGTACATAATGCTATATTTTTCTTCATATAGTCCAGTTTCTTGCATTATCTGCCTGGTATGTAGATTAAGCAATTACGATGAAAATATAATCCTCAATTTATACTATCATAGAATAAACTATCTATTCAAATGACTGTTTTTGGTATGTTTTCTGTGAGCTCAATTTAGTATTTTGAATCTCCACTAATGTCTGAAAACCTTATGACTTGTGGAATAACATCACAAGTGATAAAATAAAAATACCTTTTAAAATACAAAGAAGATTAAAAAGACAAAAATGATGTCAAAAAGACCCTGAAGCTTGTTTTAGCCTATAGAGAAGACAAAGCAAAAGGAAGCCATGATGAATAAAAGAAATTAACAAAATAATTTAAAGAAATACCCAAGAAAATAAGATAAAGCAGTAAAACCAATTACTCAAAGATTTGGGACCAGAAAACCAGAAAAATAAACACATTTTGGCATTTCTCAAGCTTAAACAAGTTAAGAAAAAAATAAGAACTTAAGATATTGAATGATTTTATGTACAAAAGATGAAGACAAAAGAAATACACCCAAAGTACAATCTGATGGTAAACCATGTCAGGAGCAACATATGATCAAACTCTAATGACATTGAAAGAAAAAAATCTAAACTGGACTGAAAGCAATGGTGAACAACAAGGCCCCAGTGTTGATGTGATATCATTTGTGACAATAGAGAGTTTTAACTCAATGACTAAATGGTTTTGATATTTTTTAGTATTAAGATCATGGATATATTAAAAATAAACACAACATAGAAAAGCAATGTGAACTTCTAGCAGCTGGATAGGGATAAAGACATTCTACTTGAAATTTATAAACCAAATAAATTTTTTTCCCTTAAATTAAAGCTGTTTTTATTCTTTTGAGACAACATTTTTCTCTCCACTGAGACAAAATGTGATACTTAAATATAGCATCAGGATAGTATTTCCAGCATTCAACAACAAAATCTTCATTCAGTCACAGGGGGAAAATATGATTGATATTCTGTAACTGCCTCTTACAAAGGAAGATCAGATGGAGAAATTCTTAGAAATGCAGGAAAATGTTAGTACCAGTTCAAAAAGTATTTTATCTAAAAATTAAGTGTTTGCCAATATAAATTTGTATACAGAATATTTGTAACTATGTTAATTTCAATTTTGTTACTAAAATTATTTGTTAACATTATATTAGAGCTGGAGTGCTTACTTTGGAGGGTTTAAAAATTCAATACTTTATTATTTTTAAAATGGAAAATAAAATACAAAGTCAAATATACTTTTTATTTGTGCTGTTATTGTTGTGTGCCATCAAGTCAGAAATAACTCATAGCTGACCCTGCAGCAGGTTTGCAGAGGCAGTATACTGCACAGGAAGAGTTTGCCTATCATTTTCCCATGAAGCAGCTAGTGGATTTGAGCCACCTGCCTTTGGGATTGCAATGCAGCTTTTTACCACTAGGCCACAAGTGTTCCCTTCTTGTTCATAAAACAATAAAATCATCCTGGTCACCATAATATAGGCAATTTTTCCTAAGCAATGTTCTTTCACAAAATTTTTTTAAAATAGAATTTTAGTCATTTTCACTTTCTACAAATGGGAAGTTGTAGCTATGTGTATTTATTCTATCATGATGAATTATTTTATTGCATACTAGAAAAAATGCAAACAAACCAGCACTTTAACACATAGTGAATTATATTAAATCTGTTGCATTAATTAAAGGAATTGAGCTATTTTTCATAGTAACTGTAATTCAAAATTAAGAAAGGTGTGCATCAGAGCGTCCTTTCTCCATACTTTTTCATTCTATGATCTGAACAAAGTATTCTAGAAGCTGGACTCTGTGAAGAAGGTGGCATTAAGATCAGAGGAAGGTTTATCAATAGCCTGCCTTATGCAAATGACTAAGTCTTGCTCTCTGAAATCATGGAGGACTTGAAGCACTTGCTGCAGAAGATGAAAGACTACAGCCTTCAATAGGAATTCTAAACATCAAGAAATAAAAAATTTTCACTACTGAAACAATGTTGTTGTTGTTGTTATTGTAGTTGATTGCCATCGAGTCAAGCAGGACTCATAGTGACTCTATGAACAAAGGGCCTAAAGCCTTTCTATAACTACCGTCATTCACCAAAGTTCATAGATTTTTTCCAGAGGCATGTGGTTTAGGAAGTGGATGCCACTCCTACTTCTTAACTGTCTTAAACTGGAAGCCCCACCAAACACTGTCCACATGGGTAACCATTGTGGGAACCATTGGGTAACCATTATTTGACAACCTTAAAAAACAAAATTTCATAATCTTCTATAGCTATGTGAATTTGAGGAAAATAGAAATCTTACAATTCTATTAAGTTAACATAGTGAAATTTTGGTGATCATTGGGTAAGGAAAAAGAGTGATTGAATGTTCACTTACTTGTTTATTATTACCATCTTGGATCAGAGAGACTCTATGTTATCATTGAATTCTGAGCACTCAATATTTAAAGGTGCTCACAAAATATTTACATACTAAATAAATTATTCTAGGCTATAATTTATGATAAACATAAATAAGGATTTCAAAATGAACTAACATATATGAGGTCTGACAAATCACTGGAATTCCATGGATGTACTGACCATGGTAGAATTCCTGGGTGGTACAATAAACCCACTGAAATTTGGAAGTTTGAGTCTATCAAGAGATACTTTAAAAGAATTGCCAGATGATCTACTTCCAAAAAATAAATCATGGGAAATGCTATGAAATGCAGTTTTAATATGGCACATGTGGGGTGTCCATGATTTGAAATCCATTGAGAGGATGTGTAAAGAGCGACAAAATATAAAAAGTAATAAAAAATACTCAGATAATAGATCTTTGTAAATAACAAATAATAAACAAAAAAGAGGGAATTTCCTTTTGAGTGGTTGCTATTCTGGAATCTGCACATTTTTGAGACACCAATCACAAGAATAACAGTACAGCACTGTTAAACCTTGTAGATACCAATGGTAAACAACAAAGTAAGACTCTATAGCCTTGCTGCTGTTGTTAATTGCCGTCGAATCCAGCATGACTCAGCCATCATATGATCAAAAAGCCTGAAGCCTTTCTATAACTATTGTCATCTATCAAAGTTCTTAGAATTTCCAAAGGCATGTTGTTTAGAAAGTGGATACCACTCCTGCTTCCAAAACTGTCTTAAACTGGGAACTCCACCAAACACTCTCCACAGTGGGTAACCATTAGAGCATTGGATATCCACACATCAACTCCAGGTTACCTCAGTACAGGATATTGACAGAAGAGTGCTGTTCCACTTAGAAGAATCTTCCTCCAAAATATAGTATCAATTTACTTTTAAATACAAAGGCCCTCCCCAAGGTCTTGTTGACTCTAAACAAAAGGCTTAAATAAAAACAAACAAACAAACAAAAAAACCCAACCAACCAATATAGTATTGGACAGGTTCAAATTCTGAGATTGAAAATTGCTTGATTATATCAACTTTATTTTTAATTTAGCTATAACTCAAGTTAGAGCTCACATTGCCATTGTTTTTGTTTAAGTCTAAGCACTTGTCTCAATATTCTAAGTTCTTATGATCATATTCTGTCTAAACCACATTTGCCATGATTAAATCTCTGTGATGATTGACAATAGGTGTCAGCATGATCAAGGTATGATTCTCAGTATAATGTCACTATCCCATGTATTGTGAATTCTGATCTTTTTTATGTTAATGGTACATAGTTAGAGGCAGTTTTGTAAAGATATTATCAGTTTGATCTGATGAAAGAAAAGTTTCCTTATGGTTGTGACAGCATCAAATAACTATCTGTAAAAGCCAGTTTGGGGGCCTATCCTGTATCTGGCTCTTGACCTCTGGACTTGACTCTCACAAATAAGGATGATTTGACCTTGAATTCATCAGTCTGTAGTCCCACACCCTTGCTTCCTGTACTTTGATGCAGACCCTTAGTCTCTTACACTTTGCTGGCTAATGTATTTGATTCATTAGTCCCTTAAACACTTTTCTCCTGACGTCTAACCCACAGACTTGGGACTTGCCAGGCTCTACAACCACGTGAGCCATTTCCTCGAAATCTCATTTTCTCTCTCTCTTCACTGGTTTTTCTTTTCTAGCAAACTCAACAGTCTCTCATGTTGAATTTGAAGCAATAGAGAAATGGAAGTGAACGTCCCTACCAGAATTTTAATCTATTAAGAAAAGAGAGATGGTTAAAAATAAAGAAAGGTCTTGGGATATCAATGCCTGTCTCTCCTCCAGGCAGTAAATTTTTGAATTAACTGTCTTTGAGACTTCTTCTATCTGGCAGTCAGCTATATTGTTCATCAGCCACTTTAACACAATAAAGTTGAAAAATGGGATCAAAGAACCTGCAGACAGAAATACAGAAATAAGCTGAACAGGCATATAGACACTAGTGTGTGCAAAATTAAGACAAGGGGGAAAAAAATCACCCTAACTTAAAAGCATCCCAAATGGTTCAGAATGCAACTGAGATAATGATATGCTATTTCACATAAATATCTAATGGCTCCAACACAAGAAGCTAACTATAATGAACGGTCTTATTAAAATATAAAAATCACTGAGGGAGCATGTCGAAGCAATCCAATCTCAGCAGCACCACTTTATGGGCAGATTTGGTCTGAAGATCAGTGAAGGTGCCAGTGCTTCTTAATTTATGTTAAGCCTCATCATTTGCAGTTCTCTGCAACTTTTCCCGCTAACAAAGCAGAGCATTTATTGAAGTGAAATCAAAGTAGTACAGTATTATTTTAAGGTGTTTCTACTGAAATTTAATTAAAACATGAAATTCCATATAGCACTAAAGACTAGTTATAAATAAAGCAGTTAAGCACACATACACTAGACATCAATAGCAGGTAGTAACTAAGACTTCACATTTCATCATTTGTTTAAAGGCAATCGAGAGAACACATATGATTTTTTTTCCTCTCCATAATTCATATTAATATCTTGAGGTCCATCTTACAATAATAATAAAACTTAAAGTGTTCAATCTAGGATTGCCAGATTTAGCAAATAAAAACACAGGGTGTTAGTAAAATTTGAATTTCACATTAGCAATTATTCATTTTTCTCAAGTAGTACAGGCATTCCATTTTTGAGAAACACTTATAATAAAAAAGATATTTATTACTTATCTAAAATTCTGATTTAACTGTCACCCTATTCTGTTTTTTATCTGGCAATTTAAATAAATATATTGAATATATTGTGGTTGTTGTTTTGTATGATTGAGTCAGAAATGACCCCTCACTGAGCCTCTAGTGGGTTTTCAAAGGCAGTTAATCGCATGGAAGAATATTGCCCATCCTTCTCCCACAGAGCAGCTTGTGGATTTGAACCACTTGCCATTGAGATTGTAGCACATTTTCTTAACATTAGGTGACCAGAGAAAATATTTTATGCATGATTTCTTGCTTACGTTGATAAAGAAAATGGGCCTAAATTAAAGAAAATACTATTTGTATACTACTAGATCCTTAGTTGCACAACAGTGTAAATAGAGAAAGACAATACTAGAATTTACTGTGTTCTACACAAAACAATATTTAGCTCTTTCAGTCCTTTCTACTCCACAGTCTGTCAGCTGAAGTTACAACATCCTGAGGAGAAAGCTGAGCTTTCTGGGATGACAGTTACAATATGGCAGAGACCTAGAAGCCTAACTAACAGCATGGAGCAGAGGACTGATCCTCCTCGCCTCCTCTCCTTCTACCAGCACTCATTAGATGGAGAACTGAGTGAGAAATAAGAAAGTTCTTGAGAATCTCAGCTTGGCTGAGATTAAATGAGTTTTAATGGCTAATATGACCCAATTTATCTAATAAAGATAAGAGCTCTGGTGGCTTAGATGTAAGGAATTACTCTACCAACCCAAAGATACATGGTTTGAATCCACCGGCTGCTCCACAGAAGAAGGATGGGCAATCTCCTCCCGTGTGATTCATTGCCTCTGAAAACCCATTGGAGAGTCAGTTATGAGTTGGAGTGAACACAATGGTACACATCAGCAACAAAACAGAAAGTTCTTAGGAAGAGTCTGATTTTGTAACTTCAATGTAGGATATATGATTGTTATTTTAGCAGCCTGAAAGTGAGTGGTGAAGGAATACAATGGGAGAAGAATTATATATCCAGATTTTTGCTGTTAGGTGCCATTAAGACAATATTCAAGCTTAAAGCAAACCAAGGTGGCAGAAGAGAACACTGCCTTAGGCGTCTTGGGCTCTTGAGTAAAAAGATGGGCAATCTTCTCCACACAGTTTACAAGCTCAGAAATTTGCCAGCATCACCTATGAGTTAGTTCTGACTCATTGACTATGCATTTGAGTTTGACTCTTTATGGAAGCAGATTACTGCACCTTTCTCCCATGTAGCCACTGTTTTTTATGTTATTGGGTTCCACTGAGTTTACTGTGGCACACAGTGACCCTATGAACCACAGATGGAAACTTTGCTCTATCCTGCTCCATCCTCATGATATCCACCACACTCATACTCATTGTTGAGTGTCAGTTCATCCCACCGAATGTCTTCCTCTCTTTCACTGAACTTCAATTTTTTCCCCCAGCATAATGCTTTTTCAAAGAAATGACTCCTCCTAACAACTTGTCCAAAGTATGAAAGACAAAATTTGACCATCCCTACTTCTAAAGAACACCCTGGTTGCTCTTCCTCCGAGACAGATTTGTTCATTGTGTCATATCAGTAATAATACTTTTCAGTGTTGGAACAATGTCCTCCATGAACATTCTGAAGCAGCATTCAATATTGATGTTTTAAGATGTTGTTGAGTTGACTATGACTCATATTGACCCTTTGAAGGACAGATCTGAACTCTACCCTATCCTTTGTCATCAAAATTTCTGCCACACTTGAGCCCATTGTTAATGTCACTGTATTAATCTATCTTGTTGAGGCTTTCCCTTCTGTCTCTGACCATCTACTTTTGTGGGAATGATATCCTTTTCCCAAGTACTGGCCCTTCCTTGCATTCAATGTATAACACTGTTTTTCCAACAGTCAAGATTCACAGACCCAGAAGCAGACTAGAAGTGGGAGTGATATAACTAACAACTACCCTTAGTAATCCACTCTTTACTTTCTATCCCAGTGACCCTACAAATTTGGAGATTTTAGCTTCAAAGGGAAGACTATGCAACTGTATACACACACATGCTAGTAGTCCATAGCAAGTTGCACTGCTAACTCAAAATCTGCATATCTCTGAAGTTCAAATCCATCAGCTGCTCTGTGAAAGAGTAAGTGGGCAGTCATCCTCTACTAAGATTCACAGCCTCAGAAATACAATCAAAGGTGACTTTGAGTTTGTACTCATCTGACAGCAGTGATTTTGAGTTTTGTGTGTATAAATATATGCTTCTGTGTGTTTGTGTCTATGTGTATGTATGTCTGTAATCATTAGCTTTGCTTCTCTAGAAAACAGTCTAAGACATTCACACTATTTTTGTGTCTTCAAACTTCTACAAAAAACAAGTTGAAAACATGGCCCACTGACTGGAAAAGATCAATATTTGTTCCCATTCTAAAGAAAGGTGACCCAACAGAGTGTGGAAATTATCGAAAAATATCATTGATATCACATGCAAGCAAGATTCTGCTG
>NW_006399757.1:6782150-6793744 GCF_000299155.1 Elephantulus edwardii | reverse complement strand
GTTTGGTAGAGTGGAGGGGAAGCAAAGGAGAGGAAGACCTTTGGTGAGATGGATCGATTCTGTGGCTGGAGCGGTGGGAATAAGTGCATTTGAGATGGCTAGGTTGGTTTCCACAGGATAGAACAGCATTTAGAGCTCTTGTACATAGGGTCGCTATGAGTTGCAAGCGACTCGATGGCACATAACAACAACAACAACAATCACATGAATAAGTAGTTAAATACACAAGGGAGAACATTGTAGGACAAAGCCAAGAACTAGCATAAAAAAGGGCAATATCTTGTACTGTCTGGAGATATTGGACTCTGTTGCATTAAGTGGATGTGACTTTGTGGTACTTCTTTGGACAAGGACTTGCAGTGTACTATGGATGAGGATAAAGAAACCAAAAAGATATTTGACTATTTGAGGACAGAAATACATGTCTATTCTTTCTTTGCGGGTTTTAAATGGCCAGGCCCATTTGTAGTCTCATTGCAATTTGAGGTTATATGAGTGAGTTATGACCAATAGAAGCATGCAAAAGAGCTCATGATACTTCCACGAATTATATGTAAGACTTCTATTACAATGCTCAACAGGTTTTCTGGCTTTTATTTTAGAGCTGAAACTGGAGATTCCAGGGTCAAATATCAAACCGTGGATAGATGGAGAAACTACTAGACAAAAATCACCACAAAATGAGCCAGTTTAAATAATATTAACTCAATGGCATTACTTATAAAGAAATATTGATGAGAACAAGACCTGGTGTTTTGCATATCCAATATTGCCTTGTTACTCCATTTAGGAACTGTTTATAAGCCTAATAATGGGAAAATATAATGAATTATCAATAACTAAAAGCTGCTTTATAGAAAACCATTTAGCTTTTTAAACTTTCATTCAAATCACAACTGAAAAAAAAAGAAAAGCACTTCACAAAAAAATGAAAAGGCAAAGTTTCCCACAAAAAACCGAATAGAACTGGAGTGACTTCCCAATCTGTTAAATTAACTATATCAAAGCCCTTAATAGCATCCTTGTCCATTTAAACTTATATATTAATATCTTAAAAAATGATGAAACACTCCTCCAAATATGGTTACTTTACTATTGCATGTTCAGTAATCAGATTATTTGTCCTGGTGCCAGATTATGTGTCTTTTCACTCAATGGGCCATTTCTTAAAGTATTCAGATTTACTTGTTGTTGTTGTTGTGTGCCATCAACTCATCTGTGACTCATAGTGACCCTATGTACAACAGCCCTAAACCCTACTCTATCATGTATCAATCTTACTGTCTCTGATACACCTACCACCCTTATCCCAGTCACTGAATCAATCCATCTCATCCAGGTCTTCCTCTCTTGGGCTGTCCCTCCACCCTCCCAAGTATGACTTCCCTCTCCAAGAACTGATTCCACCTTGTAATATGTCCAAAGTATGTCAGATGAAACTTCAGAATCCTTGCCTCCAAGGAGCAGACTGGCTTAATCCTCTCCAGGACAAACTTGTTTGTTCTCCCAGCTGTCCATGGTGTATTTGGTACTATTCTCCAGAACCACAGCTCAAAGGAATCAATTCTTCTTCTATCATCCCTAGTCATTGTCCAGCTTTCCAATGCATAGCAAATAATTGCAAAGATCATGGCCTGTATCAGGCTCACTTTAGTCTCCAGACTGACACTGTTGCTCTTCAGTACTTTGGAGAGGTCTCTTGAGGGCAGTTTTTTAATTTCCTGGCTGCTGGTACCAAGATCACGATCAAGTGTTTTGGGATTCCCATCCTTCTCAGAGTCAGTCACAGTTTATTGTGATATACACAGTCAAATGCCTTTCCACAGTCAGTGAAGCACAGATGTTCTTCTGGTACTCTCTGCTTTCAGCCAAGATTCTAAGGAACAGTAAAAATTTCTAAGTGATACAAGTGATCTTGACTTAACTGGTGGTAATGTAAACCCCACACGGTCTTCACAAAACAAAGACCTGGCAAACTGCTTATATAAAAATTATAGCATCTTTTTTTCAAAAAAAAGTCAAATTCACACAAAACTCTCAACAAATAGAGTAGGTTGTACATAAGACAGTCACGTGCTAGAACCAACTTGACCAACTGACTTTGTGAACTTTTAAGAAAATGCCAGTATCTCACTCCCATTTAAAGATTCTGATTTAACTGATGTGGGTGAAATTTAAGCTTTGAGACATTGGTAAACTCCTCAGTGATTCTAATATTACACACACACACACACACACACACTCTCACACTCCAGATGTGTGTCAAAGCTTAAAGATCTTTGGAAAATTTCTTCCTTTTGTCACATAAAATACAAGGTAATAAAACATTAATATATATTAGATATGTTGAGAAAATTTCTTGATTGCACTTAATAATTATGTTAACAATAAGTATTGTATCATTGGTTCTAACATGTGACAAAATTGTGTTCTTGCTATTGTTGTTTGCTATCGAGTTGGATCACACTCATAGCTAACTCACCAGCAAGTTTTCAGAGGCTGTGAATTGTAGTGGAGGAGAATGACTATCTTTCTTCAATGGAGCATCTTGTTCTAATAACCTGCCTTGGTGTGGGCAGCACATTATATACAAGGCCATCAGAGATCTCTGATGGAACTATGTTGGTATGGTTAGGTGCTATCTAGTGAAGTGTGACTCATGATCATATAAACAACAGATCTGAACCCTATTCTATGCTATGCAATCTTCATCATGTCTCATATACTAGAGTCTATTGGAATAGTAGCTGTGTAGTTCATTCCAACTGGTTGAGAGTATTTCTCTTTTTCACCAACACTTCACCTTTCCAAGCATTATAATCTCTCTAAGGAATAACCTCTCCTAACAATATGCTCAGCATATGTGAGTCAAGGTTTTGTCATCTTTGTTTCTAAGGATCATTTTGGCTGTCCTTTCTCCAAAGCGTATCTGTTTGTTCTTTTGACAGTCTATGTATTCTTCCCAATACCACAGCTCAAAGGCATCACTTTTCCTTCTTTCATCCTTACTCATTGTCCAGCTCTCAGATGTATCACAATGATTGAAAAGGCCATGGCATGAATCAGGTACTCTTTAATCTTGAAAACAACATCCTTTCTCCTCCGTAATTTAGAGATGTCCCTGCCTGCAGACTTTTTCAATGAAATATGGTCTTATGTTACTTGACTGCAGGTATAAAGGGTGTTGATTGCGGAATCAACTAAGATGAAGTTGTTAACAATGTCAATGTTTTTCTAGTTTTGCTAGAATAATTTGTTTGGAGCCATTTGAAGGGGTTGTCATTTCCCCATTTGATTGGTTTGTTTTGTTTTGTTTTTAATATTAGTTATCCATAGGTAGATAGATTAACTTCTGGGTTCTCAATTCTGTCCCATTGGTCTATGTGTTTGTCATACTATCCAGTGCTGTAGAACTCTTTTGAACCCTGTAGCACAGTTTTGAACCCTGAGGATACAAGATGAGTTACAGAAAATAACTGTCCGCATGAAACTTCCTTTCTATTGAGTTAGTTAGTTGTTTCACAATCACTGCAAGGAAGTGGTATTCTTTGCTCCTTACTTAACTGTATCAGAACTGATGCATGGTGTTTTCAATAATTCTTGTTGAGTCAATAAATAAATCAAAATAGCCTGTACTTTCTGTAAATTATGGTAGGGCAGAGCTATAGTGCTTATTTCTTTGAGAAACTGTCTTCATATGGTAATAATCTCTCTCTAATTGCCTTAAAGTTGAAATCTACTCACAGCTGATTCTCCATTGTATTCTATGGGCTATAAGCCAGACTATGAAGAGACTATTTTTCCTAAGGAGCTACCAGTAGATTTGAACTATCTGAGAAGGAAAGGCTAAGTTTTTGGGTTAGCAGAGCTACTTCCTAACGCCTATGTCACCAGGGCTTCCTGAAGTAGGAATAGATGGTATAAAAGAAAAATATCAATGGCTAGTACAGATAAATGGTGGACTTTTCTATTGAAATACTGTTAAAATTCACTACCATCAATCAGTTCCTTCTCATAGTCAACCTCTCTTGGGCTTTAGATCTTATAAATCTTAACAAGGAGAGACAAACCATCTTTTTTCTCAAGGAGCCACTCATGGATTTGAACTACCAGAGACGTGTGTCCTTTTGCTAACAGCTTAATATGCGATAGACTACTCTGGATCACCATCTGTTCTCTTTGCACCAGGAAATTCAGACAAGTGTCATTGATGGAGAATTTATGACATATCCATCAGAACAGCACTACTGAATCTTTAGAGTTGTTTTAAAAAAATAGCACTTTGTAGGTGTTGTAAACAGTTAACACTTGATCTGGGTATTGTAACAGTTAGACATGGCTGTGAGCTACACAACTGAAGAGTTTAGTTCATTTAAAGTTGCCTTGAACATATTTCCTGGAAATCTTATTCCCTATGGTTAGGTGCTGTGAGGTAGGCTCACACTAGCATGACCTCCTGTGTAACAGACCAAAATGCTGGCCAGTCCTATAGCCCATTTCTGTTTGAGCACATTGTTGCAGCCACTGTCAATTTATTTCATTAGGAGCGTTTTTTGTTTCTTTTTTAACTGACCCTCTCCTTTTCAAAACATGACGTGTTCTCCAGCTGTTGTTGCCATTTTATGACTTGTTCAAAGTAAATGACACAATGCCTTGCAATCCACCTTGTAAAGAGAGTTTAGCTGTACTTTCCAGCAGTCTAGTTCTGAAAAGTCAATTACTGAAAGTCCAAAATACGTTTGGTTGCCATGAGGCAGAATTGACTTCATGAAAACTGGTTTTTACCTCAGTGGATTAAGAAGCCTTCAATATATAAAAATTATATACAAAATAATTATTGTCCATGAGCTATATCAAGAAATTGTCATCGGCTCTTAATCACCTTTATAGTAGGGGGAAAGTATACCTACAGTGCTTTAAGTTCCAGCAAAGAAGCTAATTATGAAGAACTTTTGGTAACTTGTGTCCTGATGATACACTTAGACTGATGTTTCCAGGAAAATACCTGTTAGGAATGAACACATTTGTCTTGTCTAAGATTAAATTTACATCCAAAAGCATGCATTCCCCTTCCAATAGCTTTCTTCAGAAAGGCTTGGGCCTAAATTTTCTTGCAAACTGAATCAGCTCTTTTGGAAATAACCATACTTCTTTACCTTGGCAAGGGTGACAGTGATAAAGAGAGTGGGGATGATAAATCTATAAAACTCTGGTCTTTATGTGCAGGGGGAAAGTAGTACAGAGAAAAGGATCACTATCATAAAATGGACAGAGTTGAAAGGTGACACAATGATTTAAGTAAAAATTAATGGCAAAGTCTTTGGAGGCAATTTAAAAATGCAGTCAACAACTGTTCAAAGTTAGAGAAGTGAGCAGGAGACTCTACTGTCCTGATGCCTGAAGATATACCTGACACTACAGTAGGCCTTTCATATCCATGAACTCATTTCACCATTTTCAAGGGGAATATATTCATCCTAACAATATAGTGATTAAGAGGAGTCTATGTTTTGTTATTGGTACATGTCATTGGGTTGGAACTTATTCATTATTGATTATCCAGTGGGTTTCAGAGACTGTAAGACTTATAGAAGGAGAATTCCTTCCTAAGGGTAGCTGCCTCGGGGTAGAAACAAATGCCTTTGAGTTGTCAGCACAATTCCTTACCATAAAGCTCTCTAGAGGAAAGGTATAGATGCTTAAAGTAACTAGCTGTAAGTTACATGGCTGATACATGCAATTTAATGTACAAGCAGAATTTAAGTCCTGGGAACTCAATTACTTCTAAGCCAGCATTTCTTTCATTACATATTTATGTTATATAAAATGTAGTCATATATCCCTTAGTCCAAAAGATTCATTGACATCAAATATAAGATTTTTAAAGATGTTGACAACATTTTGAAGTAAATACTGTATGTGTTTTTATCAGTGGATTTTCTGTTATTACAGTTCAGTATGCTTCAAATAACTTGAAATCCATTTGTGCAAAATATAGGCAAGTAATAACTCTAATATTAACTAGAGCCTTTGTTCCAATCATTTCTACCAACATTAAATAACCATGTGTTGTAAAATCAGGAGAAACTAGATTAACCAGGAATTCTGAAGAGCCTTCAATCCACATAAGCTTTCTGAAAGATACCATAAGATGGGATAAATATAGCTAGAATGATAAAGACAATATTCTGGCAGGCAAGTTGTTAAATTATTGAAGTAGAATTTCAGGCTAGATAGGGACTCCTTCATTCTAGAGGTTTTTTAACATACATGTATCGATATGCAAGGAATGGTTTTTGATGCTGTGCTTCACTGAATTATCTTTAACATTGACTTGTACATGAACATCTATAATAAATTTACTATCAGAGACCTTTTATTTCATGTTCTTAATACTCCAATATATTCTTACTGCTATCAGGCTAAGTCTCATAACTTGATTACTGGCTAATTTAACTCTTGTCTCTCTGACCCTAGACTGTCTCCACTTTTCCTTCACTCCTTAGACATAGCATCATCATGAAATGACTTATCTGAACTTACAGACTTAATCATGTCAGTTGATAATTCTAAAACCAGTGGAATCTCACTGACTACAGCTGCATTTGTGAAAGGCATTTAATTGGAACTGACAAAGGGGAAGAAGAGAAAGATTAATCCCAGCAGTTCAGAAAACTGAGAGAACATTGGTTTAAGTGACACCAAATGGGAATTTTCATTTTGAATTCTCAGAGTTAAGAGGAAAAAATGTAGTTATAGCATATCATTTGGCCAAGGTAACTATTATACAGAAAATTTTACTCCCTATTTCCTTATGTTATACAGACAACTTCATTTGACTGAAATGTTATAATTTCTAACCAGTTGCTGTCAAGTCCATTCCAACCTATGATGACCTAGGTGTATCAGAATAAAACTGATATCCATAGTACTTTCAAAGTTTATGTTTTTGGTAGTAAATCACCTGGCCTTTCTTCTGGAGAGCTTCAGGGTGTATTGGATCTTCCTTCCCAACTTACTGTTAGATGTTAATCTTAAAACATTTTACTTTACCAGTGACTAAGTATGATAGAAGAAGAACTGATGCCTTTGATATGTGGTGCTGGAGAACAGTACTGAATATACCCTAGACTGCTCGGAGAACAGTTCCTTCCTGGAGAAGGTGAAGCAAGGCTATTACTTGGAGGCAAAGATTCTGAAAATCTGTCTGACTTACTTTAGGCATGTTGCAAGAAAAGACCAATCCTTGGAAAGGGGCATCATGCTTGGGAAGGTAGAAGGAAAACAGAAGAAAGGAAGACCCTGGATAAAATTGATTGACTTAGTGACTGGGGTTAAGTGGGTAGATGTATTAGAGACAATAAGATTGGCACAGCATTAGGTGGGATTTAGGGCTGTTGTACATATGCTCACTATGAATCTCAGGTGACTCAATGGCGCATAACAACAACAAGCTGTTCTGTGAGAGCATGAGTGATTTCTTACTACCAACTGCCTTTGAATACTTGCTGGAGGGTCATCTTTGGGTCAGTTCTGACTCAGTGGTACACAGCAACAACAACATTTAGTAATTACATTATTTGACACACCTGATCCTTGTAGCTGTAATCTTTAAATATACATCTAAGATTATATTTAGGAAATAGCAAAAAATAAGGCTCCAGGAATAGACTGTATGCCAATTGACATATTTCAGCTAACAGATGCTGCCCTGGATGTGCGCACCAAGTTGTGCCAAGAAATTCAGAGAACAACCACTTGGCCAACTGACTGGAAGAGATCTATATTTGTTCCCATTCCAAAGAAGGATGACCCAACAGAGTGTGGAAACTTTAGAACAATCTCATTAATTTCATATGCTAGGAAGATTCTACTGAAGATTATCAAAAAACTACTGGAACAACACATCAGCAGAGAACTGCCAGAAGTCCAGGCTGGGTTTAGAAGGGGTTGTGGTACTAGGAATATTGTAGCTAATGTTAGATGGATCTTAGTTGAAAGCAGGGAATACCAGAGTAATGTATATCTGTGTTTCATTGACTATGCAAAGGCGTTTGACTGTGTGGATCATAACAAACCGTGCCTACTCTGAGAAGAATAGGAATCCCAGAACACTTGATCGTGCTAATGAGAAACCTATACTTGGACCAAGAGGCAGTTGTCAGAGAAGAGCAAGGGAACACTACATGGTTCAAAGTTGGAAAGGGAGTGTGCCAGGTATGTGTCTTGTCTCCATGCCTTTTCAAGCTGTATGCAGAACAGTTTATCCGGGAGGCTGGGTTCTATGAGGAGGAATGTGGGGTCAAGATTTGTGGAAGATCTATCAACAATCTGCGATATGCAGATGACACAACACTGCTTGCAGAAAGTGAAGAGGACCTGAAGCACTTGCTGCAGAGGGTCAAGGACTGCAGTTTCCAATATGAATTGAGGCTCAATATCAAAAAGACAAAGATTCTCACCACTGGGCCAATTGGCAGCACCAGAATGGATAGTGAAGAGATTGAGATTGTTCACAGCTTTAGTCTGCTTGGCTCCACAGTCAACACTCTCCACACCAGTAGCCAGGAAATTAAAAGATGTATTGAGATGGGAAAGTCTTCTGTTAGGGACCTCTCCAAAGTACCGAAGAGCAATGGTGTCTCTCTGGAGACTAAGGTGCATCTGATACAGGCTATGATCTTTGCAATCACTTGTGATACAATGACTAAGGAGGATAGAAAGAGAATTGATGACTTTAGGCTGTGGTGCTGGAGAAGAGTATTGAGGGTA
This sequence comes from Elephantulus edwardii, assembly GCF_000299155.1. Taxonomy (NCBI): domain Eukaryota; kingdom Metazoa; phylum Chordata; class Mammalia; order Macroscelidea; family Macroscelididae; genus Elephantulus; species Elephantulus edwardii. The sequence continues at coordinate 6,784,972 of NW_006399757.1, read as the reverse complement.
CCATGGACTGCCAAGGAAACAAACAGATTCATCCTGGAAACACTCAAACCGGGCGACTCCTTGGAGGCAAGGATTCTGAGGCTCCGTCGAACATACTTTGGACATGTCATAAGAAGGGTTCAGTCCTTGGAGAGGGACATCATGCTTGGTAGGGTGGAGAGACAGCGCAGGAGGGGAAGGCCCTCTATGAGGTGGATTGATTCAGTGACTGGGGCAATTGGGATGGGTGTATCGGAGATGGTGCTATTCACACAGGACAGAGCGGAGTTTAGGGCTATTGTACATAGGACAGCTATGAGTCGCAAACTACTCGACGGCACATAACAAAAGAAACAACAACAACAACAGCATATTGGGTCTTCAATTATTTAAGAAAGTCAAGTATAGTAAATGGATTTATATATGGGCCAAATCTTCTATATTGTCATTAGCATATTCACACTAATGTATATGCTAATCTTTTTATTAAAAATATTCTTAAAAGCTATACCAACTAATATCATACTAGAAATAACTTAAAAATATAATTAATACTTAGGAGTACAATTAATACAATGTTTGCTTTTAATGATAACTATTTGAAATACTATTTTAACATTTCTAATTATATTAGAGATCATTTACACATACTCTAGACATAGATTGCCTAAATTTGCCTCCTTTATTAGTTATATAAGCTTTGTTCAATCCACATTTTTTAAAAAGGCATTATGGATGGTTTTTGCCTAAATTTGCCTCCTTTATTAGTTATATAAGCTTCGTTCAATCCACATTTTTAAAAAAGGCATTATGGATGTTTTAAATGCATGCCAATTCTGTTAAAATGACTGTTTTATGGATACAAACTATGTATAAATGAATGAGGAATATAATAAACAAAGACTTAATATATTCTCAGAAACTGCATATCTACTTGTGAAGCTCTGTTAGCTTAATAATAAGGAGTTGCATCACCAATCTGAAAACAAAAGGTTCGAATCCACCAGCCACGGAAGAAAGATAGATAATTTCCTCCCATGCAGTTTACCACCTCTGAAAACCAGCTGGAGGGCCAGCTATGAGTCGATTCTGATTCATCAGTGAATAACAACAATAGCATATATCTACATTTAGGAAACTTAGGTGTCTTCGTGGTAAAGAGTTGGTCTGTCAATCCAAAGGCAAACAGTTTGAATCCACCAGATGCTCCATGGGAGAAAGGCTAGCAATCTCCTCTCATGTGATTTACTGCCTCTGTAAGGTCTCTGGAGGGTCAGCTCTGAGTCAATTCCAGCTCAACAGTATATAACAACAAAATGCATATATCCTAAAAAAAATAAAAATTGTGTTATAAAAGTCAGTATCTCAGCTGTTTTGTAGTTTTCTCTACAGTTTATAATCCAAGATAAATTTTGTTTGCTTGGATAAATGATAATTGAAAACAATTCTTTATACATAACACTTAAAGTGGTAACATAATTTTTTAATTGGGCTCACCGTGATTTATGCTCTCTTTCAAAGATAGTCTGCCACTGACAGAGGACAGTGAATTTATAGAATGTCTAAGAAGCAGATGCAGGTGGTGTGCTTGGGCACTTAGCCTCGCTGTCAAATTTTAGAGACCTATGTTGATGTATTTGATTTGCTGTTGCCTTGCCTCCACTAAAGGGAGCAGAAATGACATTTAAAACTTCAAAGTAATATCTGCATCTTTGTGTCTGTTTCTTTGTTGTCATGCTCAATTTTGCTTAGTGCTGCAAAATTCTCAGGTATCCATTTTGCTTTTCCATTTCATATAGACGTAATTAGTTTTCCACATCCATTTTGGCACATAATTCATTGACCATGCATTCCAAAACTGTATAACCAATCTCCCATAAGTCAGTAATTACTATACCTCTAAAACATTTTGCCTATGTGGCATTTATCTGTGAGGTTTTCTATTTCTTGTTTAACCAATGGAACTAACTTGTCAAACACAAGCTGTCCTATTTTTGAGGATCTTTGCACTTTTAAATAGCATCTCCACACCCCTTCACAAACTATTCACACAAAGCAACGGTCTATATTCGTAATGCAGCTGTTTGTTAAAAGAAGCTTTTAAAAACTACTAGCATACCAGCATACTCTTTAGTGCAGAAGCTAGGATTTGGGTTTCTGGATAGTGTGAAAGTGCCTCACAGATACTTCTTACTCACAGTTTCAGGAAATAACTGATCTGAGATACAGCAGGGGTTCAGCCACTTACCTGACATTTCTGAACCTTGATTTTTCCTTCTGTAAAATAAGAATATTCACACCAGCATTTTGTGTTTAAATTGACCTTTAAATGAGACAATGTAATTAAATGATTTAGCACAAGGCTGGGTAAAAATAAAAACTTAATAAATTTTAATATTCACAGTTATTATTTGACATGGCAAAACATTTCTAATACTATCAAATTCAACTCGATTTCACTTAATAAAAATGACATAAAATATAAAATATGTTTTAGAACATAGGCTTAAGAAATTTAAAAACCCTGCTTTGTTTTAAGTTTAAATACATTTCTTTAAAATTTATATTTAAAGATAAAGAGTTTTCTTGTGATAATTAATTCATTAATATTTTATGGAACCTCCATGGTATTCCAGGTAAAATATAATAAGTTGTGTTGTTATTGTGAACCATCAAGTCAGAACTCATGCATAGCTGATCCTCTAGTGGGCTTTGAGAGGTGCAGGAGGAGACTGCTTATCTTTCTTTCATGAAACAGCTGGCCAATTTGAACTTCATGCCTTTGATTGATAGTGCAATTCATTATCACTAAAGACACTATAATTCCAACAGTATATGGAACT
>NW_006399757.1:6779868-6781975 GCF_000299155.1 Elephantulus edwardii | reverse complement strand
AATACTCAAATAATGTCTAGTTATGCTTTATTAATTAAGTAAAGTCATTTGACTTTGTGCATAATAACAAATTACAGCTAACACTGAGAAGAATTGGAATTCAAGACACTTACTAGTACTCATGAAAAACCTTTACCTAGACCAAGAGGCCATTGAGCAAGGGAACACTGCATGGTTTAAAATATAGAAAGGTGTACCTCAGAATTGTACTTTCTCCATACCTAGGCAATCTGTATGCTGAGTAAATGATTTGCGAAGCTGGGCTTTATGAAGAAGAATGTAGCAACAGCATTGGAGGGAGACTAATCAATAAACTTCTTTATGCAGATGACACAAGCTTGCTTACTGAAAGTGAGGGAAACTTGAAGAATTTGCTGCAGAAGATTAATGACATCAATATGGATGCATCTTAATGTCAGGAAAACAAAAATTTTCACCATTGGAGCAACCAGTAACATCATGATAGATGGAGAAATAATTGAAACTGTTAATGATATCATCTTTCTTGGATCCACAATTAATACACTTGGTACCAACGGTCAAGAGATCAGGAGATGTATTGCAATTGAGAAGTCTGTAGTCAGGGATCTCTCCAAATTATTGGGAAGAAATGTTACTTTGAGAACTAAAGAATGCCTAATCCATGCTGTATGCTCTTTTCAATCACTTGCTATGCTTCAGAGAGTTGAACAGTGAGCAAAGACTACAGAAAAAAAGAACCAACTCAGAGCTGACCCTCTAGTGGGTTTTCAGAGACACTGAATTGCACTGGAGATTTCCCACCTTTCTTCCACGGAGCAGCTGGAAGAGAAGAGAGTCAATTGAGAGAAGAAAGATGAAGGGATAAGGTGGTTTTTACATAATTATCCTTGAATCCAAAACCTAACTTACTGTGCTATCTAATTGGAGTTTCTTCATCAGGTTTCTGAGGCTCTAAACTAAATCTTTATCAGCAAAGATCGTATAACTTTCTCTCATTAAGACTCTTAGTACACTATGTACTTTTGTTTGGAACTGTCTCATAGCTGACCTTCTATCAGGTTTTCAGAGGTAATAAATCAAAGGGTATCTGGTGGACTCAAATATAATGCCTTTGGGTTGGCTGTGCAACTTCTCACATCTAAGTCATCTAAGTGGATAAAAATTGCTGACTTTTGACTTTGTTGTTATTATGTGTCATCATGTCAGAACCTATTCATAGCTGACCTTCCATTGGATTTTCAGACACAGTAAATCCCACTGGAAGAATACTCTATCTTTCTCTAAGGGAACATCTGGTGGATTTGGACCTTGTCCTTTCCTGAAGTTAGATTTTTAGTAACCCATTTCTTAAGAAGTTTTGGCTTCTTTATTAAAAAATATATTATCAATAATATTTGATAGTTAGCTCATTAGTATTGGCTATCATAGAGAGACAGATAGATGTATGAGGAGCAGAAGTGTGCCAATGGATTTCAAACAAGTAATCTTTTGATAGATCAAGCACCGGAACTCTAGTCTGAAATGCTTCTGAATGGGTTCCAACTGTCAAAAATTAAGCTAAATAGTCCAAAATGCTTAACTATTTAGGCTGAGAATGAATGATACATAGATTAGATAGATATAGATAGATAGATAGATAGATAGATAGATAGATAGATAGATAGATAGATAGATAGATGATAGTGGTGGTGTTGGCTACTGTAGAGCTGACCTGTGTTTCGTGGCAACTTCATGGACAAATAAATATGCTGCATGGTTCTACATAATATTCATAATCTCTTGAAATCAGACAATCCTGAACTTCAGGGTTTTCAAGAACTGATTTTTAGAAGTATTGTGTCAGACTTTTCTCCTAGTCCTAGTCGATTTTATTTTGAGAAGGACTAAAAACTTTCCCCTTGCTATCAGGGACCAGGCAAGGCTGCCCACTATGACCACTCCTTTTCAGTATTTTACTGGATGTAATAGCCATCTCAATGAGGCAAGAGAAGGAAGTAACAGGCATCCAGATCAACAAAGAGTTGTTGAAACTGTCACTACATGCAGATGGCCTGAGAATGTACACAGAAAATTCCAAAGACTCAACAAAAAATTTGTTCAATCTACTAGACACCTGTGACTCGAC
>NW_006399757.1:6730501-6779319 GCF_000299155.1 Elephantulus edwardii | reverse complement strand
CAATTAAGTAGATTGTCAAGATTTAAAATCACTATACAAGTCAGTGAGATTTCTCTATGTTGTTGTTGTTAAGTGGTAGAGGAAACTAAGAAATCAGTGGCATTTCTAATAGCCAACCACTAGATAAAATACTTGGTTATAAATATACCTGAGACAAAAAATACATTTATAAGTAAAACTACAAAACACTACTATAAGAAAAAATAAAAGGGGGGGGAGGAGGAAACAATAAGAGCCCTAACTAAATGGAAAACTATTACCTGTTTATGAACAAAAATACTCAACACAGTGAAAATGGAAATTCTACCAAAAACAGTCTACAAGTCCAATGCAATCTCAATACAAATACCATATTTATTCTTCAAGGAGATGGAAAAGGCAATTTCCAGTTTCATTTGGAAAGGAAAGAGACACAGGATAAGCAAAGCTCTTCTTAAAAATAAAAATTAGGTTGAAGGCACCTCATTTCCTCATCTCAAAACCTCCTACACAGCTGTAGTAATCAAAGTAGCATGGTATTGGCACAACAAAAGGCATACCAATCAAAGGAATAGAATCGAGAATACTGAAATCAACTTGTCAATCTATGGTCAACTGATATATGACAAAGTAATAAAACCGGTTAAGTAGGGAAATGACAGCCTCTTTAAAAAATGGTGATGGCAAAATTGTACATTTATCTGCCTGCAGAGAACTAAAATAGGTTCAAAATCACATCACACCACAAAACGAAAAACACACTACAAAAAACAACTCAGATTATATTAGAGAGACCTAGTGGTAAAACCCAAAACTAAAAAGATCATAAGAGACAAAATTGGAAAACAAACTAGAAGCCATCACCCATAGCATAGATTAACCTATGAACAGAGCCAAATTTACACAACCTGTAGAAGAGCAATGGATGAGCCCTTCTTAAAATCAAATTCCTGTCTGTGTCCATCAAAAACATTCTTCAGTAGAGGGGGGGAAAAGCTCACAAATCTTGAAAAAACATCTGACAACAACATTTCAAATAAGGACCCAATTCTTTTCAATACTAGCCTTAGTTTGTTATGATCCACACAGTTAAATACTTTCACATAGTTAATAAAACACAAATAGATATGTTTCTGCCATTCTCTGTTTTCAGCCAAGATCTGTCTGACAACAACAATAATATCCATGGTGTCACAAACTCTGCTAAATTCAGAATGAGTCAAGGTACTGTTCTAGCTGTTTTTAGATGATTTTCAAGTATATTTTCCTTGTGTGTGAAATAAATGTCATTGTTTGATAAAAATTAAAGAAGCTTAAATTGCTATTTACAGCCTGAGAAACTCAATGGAAAATTCCTTTGATCAAGAATAAACTTAATAGCTGTGAGTTTAATTTTGAGTCTTTGGCCTAGTACATAGCATTTTGTGTTATTATGACAAATCTGTGGTTTTCTGGCTGTTCAAATTTACCAGCCATTTCATGGAAGAAGGATGAGTAGTCCCTTCCTACTAAGATTTCCAGTTCACTCAAAGTTGGCCTTGATTGCAGTAAGAGTTGTTGATTGGTAATGCTAGATTTCTTTTTAGATTTTATTAAAGATGGCTTAATGAGTAGAGTTGCCCTGAGAACCGAAAAATGACACCTCTCTGATGTTTTGAATCTACCAGAAATTCCAAGGAAATAGAAGGATCATCTCCTCTTGTACAAATTATAGCCTCTGAAAACCCAATGAAGAGTTAAGCTAAGAGTCAGTTCTGATGTAACTACCAATAAGTATGGCACCAAGTATTGAAGGTGTATTGTAGAATTGTTGTTGTTGTTATGTGCCATGGAGTCACTTGTAATTTACAGTGACCCTGTACATACAATAGCTCTGAAGCCTTCCCCATCATGAGCCATTTTCACTCCAACACACCTACCCCATTGACCCAGTTATTTTGTCAATCCATCTCATTGACGATTTTCATCTCTTTCACTGCCCCTTCACTCTATGTATTGTGTATTAATTATTTTTATTAAATAATGATGCTATTAACTTGATAGATTAAATCTATTTTACTGTTGATTCTGTTGGTAGAATATTTTTCATTTTTTATATTTTTATTTAATCAATTTTTAAGTTTAATTATGTACTTTAAAAAATCAAATTATGTTAAATGTATACTCAAATGTATACTTTTTTTCCCTTTTTCCTTGCACCTGGTTTACATCAACCATGTATAGACATTATTTTAGTTCATTTCTGAGTTTATACATTTTTACAAACAATATAAGCAAAAGACTCATATTTTCCCTTATATCTTACATGAACAATACTACTTTTTTTAACTTAACTTTCATAATAACACAAGAAATAAGAATCACTGAGGAGATTAAGACAAAATAGAAATCACAGGACAGTGAAACTAAGAGGAAGGCTTTCTAGAGGGAAACTGAGTCTGAGAGATATTAAGGATTTCTTCATGGGAAATAAATATAATAACAGTAAAAAAAGCAAAGAAGAGCAAAATAATTCTTACATTTTCGACATGTTTTGCAATCAGTCCTTTTATCCATTGTATTACTCTCTCTTTCTCCCAATCTATCTCTTCTATGCAGTCTTTGTTTTCTTCTTAAAACTCTCTTTAATGTCTGGCACCACATTGCAATGACCTCAGTCAGTTCACTTTTGTATTTTATTAAAACATCCTTCCCTTCTCTTATTCAGAAATCATGTAAATGTAAATGCATGTAAGTGCACTCGTTACTGTGCCTTCCAGAATTTATATCTTACCTTTATGTTTCTAAGGATCTTTACCATCACATTAATAAATTTACCCTCCAGTTCTCAGCAATATAAACCTCATTTTACAGATAGGATAGCAGCCATTGAGCTGGTGATTTGCTTCTTCTTGGATTGTTATTCCTAGCATAGAAGTCTCTGAAGTGTTGTTAAGCTAGGTGAAACTCTACCTGTTGGTTATTATTTATCACATCATCCCCTGAGAAATGAATAATAGTCATAGGAACCTACAAGATGCCAGTTAAAACATTTAATATTAAACAGGCCATGTACTATTTACAATCTGAATATTAACTTCCAAATCTATTTTCTTCATGTGATATGATATATATATATCGTGGAAGGAGGAGTGGCATCCACTTCCATAATAGCTTGCCTCTGGAAACCCTATGAACCTGGAGAGAGGATGAAAGGCACCCAAGCGTCGAGGACTCTCCTTCATAGGGTCACTATGAGTCGCCTGCGACTCGACGGCACTTAACAACAACAATAACTATCCATCCATCCATACCTATCCGTCTATATCTCCATATCTATCTATCTATCTATCTATCTATCTATCTATCTATCTATCTATCTATCATCTACCTGTTTGTCTATCTATCTATCCAAATATGCATATAATCAAACTAAGTGAAAATTGAAAGCAACATGTTACATCTAAAGAAGACATATTCTGTACTCTGGTGGGATTTTTGGTAAAAGTATTAACTTGAAATATTTTTATGCTCGATAGAAATTTAAGTGGGCTTCACAAGTAGATTACAGAGAGTGAACATTTTCATTATATCTGAGACTTAATCCAGCTAATTTTTTGGACTGAAGATACAAGATTTTTAAATCAGAAAAATGACAGAATTAAATTGAAAATAGCAATGTTCATTGTATTTTGGTGGGTTTTTTTTTGTATTTTGCTTGTTTTGTTTTTAGTTTAGCCTTATACATACTCGTGTAGGAGCTCTGATGGCTTAGTGGTAAGGAGTTTCATTGTCAATCCAAAGGTCCACAGTTGGAATCTACCAGCTGCTCTAGGGAGAAATGGTAATTCCCACCCATCTGTTTACTGCTTTTGAAAACACTTTTGAGGGTCAGCTCTAAGTCCATTTCAGCTCGAAAGTACATAGCAAGAACAACAATAACATATGCATTCATTAATCTGTTGCATAATTATTTTTTCATGCATTTTGGAAATTTCAGTCCTCAGTATTAAAAAAGAAGAAAATAATATAAAGTAAAAATAAAATTCATTTGATTGCATGCATCCTCTTTTGTTATTATCTTAATTACTTCCACCTCTAGAAGTGCCTACTGAATTACCAGGGTTTATCTCTTGAGCACAAAAAACAACAGATTTCACTAAGGGAGACCTTATGTTCCATCCACACCTTAAACATCAATTAAACCTCTGAGCATGATTGGAAGTGGCTGCCAAAATCAAGTGAGGCAAGCGATAAAGTGGCAATACAATGGGAGGTTTTCTCTTTCCTCATTTTTGAAAGCAATAATCTATGTTATTCTGTATTTTATTGGCTGCAACAATGCTGATGATCAGCTGACCTAGGGTTTAAGAACCCTTCTGTGCTCACCACCATGATAGAGAAATCCAGGAGCTTCTTTCTGCTCTCTGAACAATGATACCTTTGTTTGCCAAAGCAGCATAACCCAACACTTCAGAGCTTTTTTAACCTTTCCATATTGGTGATTACATTTGCAATTCATGCCAATAGGATTATGGAGACTTTTTCTAAAGCTCTGGTAGGGGAACAAAAAAAAGAACAACCTCTTAATTTTTTTTCTTTTTTTGAACTGAAGTGACAAGCTGCTTTTTTCCTCCTTTGTTTATAAAAGAGCGTCACGCTAGTTATTATCTCAAAAGTCTTTGTACATTAATAAGCTTATGCCCCAGTAAAAAAAAAAAAAGATGTTACAAGGAAGGGAGACCAAATTAATTCAAAATCATTAGCAGAGAGATATTTTATTGAAAGAGAGAAAGAAGCAAATCCTTAATTATTTTTACTAAGGGTAAGTGGTCCAGATGTTCTGCATAACTTACAAATACATACAAAACATATAGAAAAACAAAATGTAATGATGAACGAATTGAGAATTTTTTGGAGCAAATTAATATAATTATGTGTCCAGATCTTGTATTATTAAGGAGATTCCAAAGGAAAAAAGAAAATAATTAAGTTTACAATTAAGACCAGGAAATCACCATTTATTCTGATTAGGAAATTAAATCACACACAAATTTTTAAAAGTCTGGCAAAATCTTAATCATTGCTAAATTCCAAAATACAATGCACTGTTTTTAATATTATTTAGATCATGGACCCACCTGTACATTTGGCTGGCTGTCCTTTGTGTGTTTATGTGCATCAATGTCTTAAACTTCTCTTTAGAGAGAATGGAAAATTATGTCTAATTAGACTAATGGAAAACAGACTTTCTGACAGTTTAGAAGAAATCATTAATATTCACAATTTTCTTGTGGTTAATACCATCTCTCTACCTTGTTCTGCAGTGACTTGTTTAGATAATAACTCTTGTCTGGAGGATAGCTTTTGTAGATCTCCATATCTTTGTTTAGTGGATATGGTTTCTTACAGAGGAACTCAATCATCTAGGGTAGGTTTTCCTACCCCATTACCCATGTCATTGCCATCTTTGTCTCCACAAAGATAATTCTCATAGGCCATCTCACATGGAACCTTGGATTAATAGTTCATCTTCTTCAAATATTCCCCTTTGGAATCAGAGTTGCTTAATGAGGTCCCAGAGGAGACAGATCATTGTTATGTGCTGGGTAGATTTGGAGACATTGTCAGTTCTCTAACTCTCAGCAGGGCATAGAAATGACAACAAATGTAGGATTTTAATCCATACTTCCAGCCAAGAGCTATCTGCTTTGTTCCCACATCCTTAGAGCAGAAAATTCAGAATCTCAGAATAAGCCTGTCCTAGTGAAGGATCCTGAAACTTAATCTTCAGTGACTTAATAGTCAATTCTCCTTAGCTGATATTAAGAGTTAAGAATGTGAGGCCTTAGATGAAGGCCGTTAAATTTTAAACCTTTACTTATTTTAGCCCACAGTCTATTGATCAATATACTACTGAGACTTAAATAATTTGGTGTTTGGTGGTTATTCCACTACAACAAAAAATATGTGCTTTATCTGAAGCATTTTGACATAATGGACACTTGCTGGATAATTTCTTTCTGAGAATGATCTTTACAGCTGAGATTGTAATTATTGATGAAATCAGCAATGAGACCTGTGATTCAAAAGTGATTTCCCAAGGAACAGCTAGGAGGACTCTGGTCTAAGATTAAATTTTTTTGTAGTAAATGGAAGAATGAAACAGTTTATCAATAATAAAGTAGAAAATAAATTGCAAGGCAAACCAAGAGTCAAGTTAGCAAGAAATATGATTTCCCTGAAAGAACATCTTTCATCTCTAAAAATGTGTGGGATTAGAGAAGAGGTAGTAATTACTGGGAGATCTGAAATAATAAAATTGTATTGAGTGACCTCTTATTTGCTTATGGGATTTTTCTTCATCTATTCTTTGCATACATATGAGCGAAGATTGTAGGGTATTCAAAAGAAAAGATTCAAATTAGAAAGATACAGTGATATTCCAAACTGGAACTCAACAATATATTTAAGTACATATGTCTTGATGTTTCCTCCCTTTGACTGGACTTGTCATATGCTTTGAATTAATAGAATATGGCTAAATTGACAAAATAGTATTTCCTTAATTAGATTATATATAATATAATATAATATATATATATATATATATATATATTTCCACCTTGTTAAAAGATCCTCTCTTTTGCTGACTCTGATAAATGCAAGGTGCTAGATTATGAATCCCTCTATGGAAAGGTTTCCCTGGCAAGAAACGAAGGAAAGGTTCTCATTGCCAGCTAGTAAGGAATTGAGGTCCTCAGTCTGACAATCATCAAGAAATTGAATTATGCCTATAACTATGTGATCCTGGAAACAAATTCTTCCCACTTGGGCTTTCAGATGAGACCTTAACTGTGACATAAACCTTTGTTGTAATTTTTTTTTAAAAAATTCTCAAACAAGCAATTCAAATCCATGAAACTTTAAGTTCTGACCCACAGAAATTATGAGACAACAAATGTGTATTATTTTTAATTACAAGTTTATGATAGTTAGTTATGAAGCAATAGATAACTAATATAAAACATTAGAAACCTTTTTAATACAAGTCCAGTAAATAAAACTAAATATTAATTGTGATAACTATATCTCTTTGCAAACAATTATTATATTAATTTTATTTAACATGTTTTCTCCTTTAAAATTATTCTTTTAAGGATTTTAAAATTATTCAACCAAATTTTTTTTATTAACACATATCAGTACTCCTCTTTATCTGTATCTATGGGTATACAAGTCACTATTGTCTTTTCTGATCATTTTTGTTATCATTCCAGGCACCACTCATGTTTAATATATACTATAATCTTGGTGTCTTAATTTCCAGATATTTTATCTGTAGTCAACACTATCAAAATAATACATGATGATATGGGTATCGCTTGTCAATCAGAAACATTTGACTCAGGAGACAACATCAGTAGTTAAAGTAAAAAGGATCCAGACAGGTCTAGTGTTTAATTTTTGTCTTGCATTTTTCTTATCATGTGCTGATTTGTAAGTTATTTAAATTATCTAATCCTCAGGTTATACTAACAATAATAATCAGTATATATTTAAGAATAATGTTTAATGGATTATATTGTTGGTGAGGTTCCAATAGAGTACAATATGCTTATGGTTTTTCATACACTGCCTGAAAGTAATAGACTTGCAGTACTATTTTCTGAGTTTAGTGTCTAATAGGGATATTTTTTCTGTCAATGTCATTTTCTGAATATGCATGTCAGTTTTTCTCGAAACATAAAATTCTTTACTACTTCTTGCTTTTCAAATACATTGGCTTGCTTTAAATTTTATCTCTTTCCAATAGTTGGTCAACTATTACAACTATATTTTCACCACATTGTAAATAGTTTTCCGTGTTTTGTTAAATTCTAAGCCTGATACTAAATCTTTTAGAATTGAAAGAAAGAAATAATAACATGATTGTAATTGACACTGCTAAACATCTATGAGTTTTAATCTCAAATGAACTTCAAATTATTTTTTATATTTATTTTTTCAAATATGAATTAGAATAGTCTCAATAATCAAGAGAAAAAGAAAGAACAATCTAAGAAACTCTCAAAAATATATAACTCTAGATAAGCAAGTATTTCTCTGTACAGGTAATAAAGTGGACCCTTGGTGAGTTCAGTTCTTTTAGCTAGAGAAATATTTAGTGAGTTTCTCTCCAGCAGTTCTGGCTCTTTGCACATTCCTTTATAATACTTTGCTTTGTTTTCTGTAGCTACCCCTTGAAATATTCTGTTCAGCTATTTTACTTTGGCATCTTTTTTCTGTGTTTTGGCTTCTGGACTCTGCAGTGCAATTTTCATAGCATCTTCTGACATCTATTTTTTTATTTTTCTTTCTCTTCTTTATAATAAAGTTCTTTATAATAACCTTTTTCTCTCTTCATAGGTGATATCCTTAATGCAATCTCTGAATTTCTCTTGTCTTCAATCTTTGATATTCAGGATCTCAAGCCTGTTATTTAAATTATTTTACAATTCAGATAGAGTTAAGATCATATTTTGTTGTCATGGACTTGTTCAAAGTTTCTTCAGCTTCAACAGCCTTGCTTTATAAAAGTAAAGAGAATTTGAAATGCTTCTGGAGAAGATCTAAGACTAAAGCTCTTAATATGAATTGCATCTCATCATCAAGAAGATAAAACATCTCACCACTACACCACTACACCCATCATAATGGATGAAGAAAATATTGAAACTGTCAGTGATTTCACCTTATTTAGAGGCACAAGCAACACTTTAGTACCACTAATCAGGGGGTCAGGACACTTACTGCATTAGATAAGTCCACTGCTAGGGACTTCTCCAAATTACTGAAGAGTAATTATGTCAATTTCAAAACTTAGGAACACTTGATGCAGGCCATGGCCTTTGATCACTTGTTATGAGTTAGACAATCAATAAGGAAGACAGGAAAGGAATTAGCCTTTGAGTCATGGAATTAGAGAAGAGTACTGAATATCCCATGGAGTATCAAAAAAGCAAACTAATACGTCTTGTAAAAAGTGTAGTTTGATAGTTTCTTAGAGGCAAAGAAGCTTTAACTCACATGCTTTGGTTATGTTGCTAGTAGAGGCTATTCCTTGGATAGAGTCATCATGCTTGGAAAATTGGAGGGTCAGTGAAAGAGAAGAAGACTCACAATGAGATGGAGTGATACAGTGTCTGTGGTAACAGGCTTGACCGTGTCTGAGATGAAAAGGATGACATGATAGGAATGGATTCATATGTGTTGCTTACAGGATTGCCACTAGCCATACATGATTCAATAGCACATGACAAGAATAACATCATCTGACAGATTTCTTATTAGAAAAAAGAAGATTGATAATTAAACTTTTAGGAAAAACAAACTGAATGAACCTCTGCAATGTAACCTGGGAAGAAGAATCCATTTAGTACTATCCTTGCCTGTGCATTGCCTACTATTTTAGTACTTCAGAAAACTTAAGTATAGGCAGTATGTGGATTGTAAATAAGTTATATTTTGAAATCCGTATTACCCTGAATTCACATATAAATCAGAGGAGCTAATTAAATGTTTGGGGTGTGTGTGTGTATTATGAGGAGGCATTGAATTGTATTCAACTCATAACTTGAATAAAGGTGACAGAAGAAGAGTTGATGCCTTAAAGCTGTGGTTGGAGTATTGAATATCCATCCCAGCAGTTCTCAGATGAACAAATTGGTGTGTTTTGGATGACAGCAGGGATGGTAAAGCTTGTTGCACATACTTAGGACATGTTAAAAGGCGCTATTTCTTGGAAAGGTACATCACACTTGGGAAGGTTGAGGGTCAGTGAAAGAGACTAAAACCCTCAACAAGATGAAGTGACAAAGTGGGTGCAGCAAAGGGCTAAAATGTGTCCAAGATGATGAGGATGGTGCTGGATAGGGCAGTTAGACAACAGCAACAACAACAACACACCAACCTTGTTTATGTACAATACAATAAAAACTAACCCAATCTTGCATCGTTGTTTTAATCTCTATTATGCTCAAACCCATGGCATTGTTTTTTTATACTATATATAAAATGACAAACGAAAACCCACAGAAACTCATGGCCATAAAGTTAAATCTGACTCACAAAGATACTGCAAGACAGTAGACTTGGCTTTCAGGATCTCTAAGACTATAAACCATTTATGGAAGCAAACTAATAAATTGTAATTAGTAAACTACTAATAATAGTAGTTGGTAGCTTTGGAAAACTGATGTATACATTAATATTTGGATATTAACCATTAAGATATCATGGCTTCCTATAGACTATTGTGCACCTTTCTATTTATTAAAATATTAATAAAACACTGCAAGTATTGTTGTGTATTGTAGTGTCAGAACTAAATTATAGCTGACCCTCCAGCAGGTTTCCAGATACAATTAATTGCAAGGGAGTTGATGGTGGCCTCAAACTCAGTGCCTTTGGGATTGCAGTGCAGCCTCTTGCCACTAGGCCGTAAGAGCTCCTATGTAAATACACTAAAATATTTTAGCCCAATAGTGTAGTAATAGTAATATTGTTTTGAGGCTGCCAGTAGAGGAATGACATTAATTTTTAGAAACCTTTGCATTAACCTCAAATTTTTACACAAAAATAATCTTTACAGGAGTTGGGACCTAAACTCAAATTGTACATATGTCATATTTATATAATCTTGGAACTGCCTGCGAGTGCAATTTTACTAAGCTAGTTTATTAAGTAACTACTTCCTCCAACTTTTGACCTGGAACATGATTTTGAGCTTTCCTCTTGAGAAGAGTGACTGAATGGGACAGATATGGCTTCTGCCCTTAGGAGATTAACAACAGTACAGAGAGAACCATTCAGCATTTGCACCTATCCTTTGAGTACCTTCTGAGCCGTAAAAGCAGAGAGAGGGTAGATCTGACTTCAAGGTTTCTTTGGCTGCAATCATTATGGAAGCATTTGTCAGGTCTTCTCTCCTGGGATCAGCTGATGGATTTGGACCAATCTTTTGGTTAGCAGCTGAGAACTTAACTTACTCTTGTGCCTCTAGAGATCCTAAAAGAAACCCTTGTGGTACAATGGTGAAATGCTTAATTACTAACTAAAAAGTTGACAAATTGAATCCACCCAACTGCTATAGTGAAGAAAGATATGACAATCTGCTTATGTACATATTTGGAGGCCCCTTATGTCAGCTCTATTCTGTTGTCCAGGGATGTGAATGAGTAAGAGTGATGCAGCAGCCTTAGTTATGGTTTGAGTTACTCTATTATATGAATTATTGGGAGTTCTGCTGGCCTAGTGGATGAGAAGTTGCTCTGCCAATTCAAAGTCAGGTAGTTTGAATCCACCAACCACTATGGGGAAAAAAGATGAGCTATATCCTCTTGGAAAGTTATAGCCTATACATATCAACTGAAGAATTACCTATGAATTGCCTCCAGCTCAAGGGCACATTAAAGAACAACATGAGTCTAAGTGGACATTAGAGGATATAACAACAGGGACACTTCCTAGAGTGCTTCTACTCTTTTCCGAGGCTACTATTGCCTAAGGTGTTTATCATTTCCCTATCTTGAGAAAGTTTCTCCATGAATTAACCTCTCTCTTTGATTTTAAGGCCCTTCCTTTCCTTTGACTCCTTCCACATAATGTTAACAGGGGATTCTCTTTGAACTACCAGCAACCTTTCTTTTCTTTGTATTCTTCAAACAAGTATTGACTTTGCATGTAATTTCAGATTGTTTGCAGACCATAAATTCAAGAATTTTTAAATTTCATACTCTGGCCTCTCTCTTTTTTCTCTACTGAGATTCTACTGAATCTGCACACTTGTGTGGAACATCCTAACTTTCAAAGTTTTTTTCTTCTTTTGTCTATCATTAATTTTATGTACATTTCAAATATTTGGGTATTTTAAAAAGTCTTAGTTCCGGCAGAGTCAAAATACAGTCCGCAACCACCATTTAAAATTTGGTGCTAGGTCACCAGCAGCTCCGCAAAATTATTGCCCTTTAACACCCACCAGAGGGTCAGTTCCGACTCTATTGCACAAAACAACAACAATGACTGAGGGGTAAGAAGCTGCTCTGCGGTCCTGAAGGCAAGCAGTTTGAATTTACCAGCTCGTCCACAGAAGGATGGGCAATCTCCTCCTTGAAAACCTGCTAGAGGGTCATCTATGAGTCAATTCCAAATCTACTCTATGGCAACAACAACAACAACAACAACTTCGGTATTAGTCATACAATATATATAATGTTGTTGTTGTGTACCATAGAGTCAGAACCAACCCATACCTGGCTCTCTGGTGGGTGTTAGAGGGAATTAATCACATAGGAGGAAATTGACCATCTCCGTTCCAAGGAGCAGCTAGTGGCCTCGAACCACGTGTTTTCAGGATTGCAGCACAGCTTTCTGCCCCTACACTATCAGAGTAATAATAATAATAATAATAATAATAATAATAATAATAATATAAACATTCTGTATATATTACATATATTTTATATAGAATATATTAAAAAATATGCTTTGTTATAAATTTGAATGCGAGTTATTGCACACACTTTGGTGTTGGCTGTGAAATTTCTGATGCTTTTGGCCTTAGATAAAGATATGATGTATTATTAGAAAAAATAATCAATTTAACAAAATTTCTGATATTTCCAAGTCTGAGCTCATATTATTAAATTGAGTTATTTAGAAACTTTTTGAGAAACATATTATTGCTTAAAGTTCCACTGGAGTTTTAGCTATCAAAGTGGCACCCACCCTGGAACAAAGTTTCCTGGAGTAAGCACCAGTGTCATGATTTAGCAACATTGGGAACACTATTTGGCCACTATAAATTATTGGTATTTGTATTCTCACTATAAAATGGAGTTAGCAGTAATAATTACTTAATAAAGTTTTAAAAAACATTTCGTGATTAGTGTTAAAAAAAACAAAAATTATTTGTGCTTGAACTGTAGATTTTTTGGTACATCAGTATTACTTTTACTTCTGCTGTTGAAAGCTATCATTGAATTGCTTCTGCCTCGTATAGTCTTCATGTACAACAAAAGAAAACGCTGCCGTGTCTTGCTTCCTCCTCACAATCATTGTTCAGTTTAAGCTCATAGGTGCAGCCACTGTATCAATCAGTTTTGTTCAGTGTCCTTTTCCCCCCCCTAAAATCCTCTTCTTAACCAAAGCTTGGCATCCTTGCCAAGAATTAGTCTTTCTTGTTAGCATGTCCAAAAAGTATTACAGTCTTTCCATTTTTTTTTTAAGTTGAGGCTGCCTTTTAAAATTTTTTGTTCAAATCTTTTACTTCATTTCCCCCTTGTTTGCCTTACCTGCTCTATATTCAAAAGCAAGTTTCACAGTCTCTTCTGAGTTCCATTTTTGTCTCTTCTTTATTTTAAAATTATCTTCGGCTTTCTTTTTAAGCTTTTGACTGGCATCTTTAGAAAGTTCTGACTCTCTCCATTTTTAAAAAAATTACTTTCGATCTTTTGAGCTATGGTGGAGTAAGTGGTCAGTTGGAAGTGGTGCTGTTAACTCAAAGACCCCAACACCCTGCCTGTTCAAATGTACCAGCCTCTCCACAGAAGAAAGTTCTCCTTTCATGATTTACAGCCTCAGAAAAAGCACTGAAAGGTCAGCCATGAGTTCTTTCCAACTTAATAATGGTGAGCTTTTAAAATAATGTGGGTTTCATCATGTATCATGTCCTAGATGTCATTCTGCTATTCATCTGGCCTTTGGTCATTATTATTCAAAGCATCATCTATTCTTGAAATGATCTTTAAATCCAGGTGGGATTTCTATGGTTATACTTTGAATCTTGTAGGTTTGTTTTAATCTTCCTTAGCATCAATTTGATTTTTTATGTTAAGAAGGGTCCACTTTGCAGTCAGTCTCGAGTCTTATACTTAATGATGTCATTGAGCTTCTCCAACATTCCTGTCCACAGATGCAGCTGATATTGTATTTGTACTATTATATAGAATCAATAATTTCGGAGTAAACAATGCAAATTAGGATTAATAAAATTGGATAAATATTTACTCTAGCCGAAGTAGAAATTATGTTTCCCCATGACTTAACAACTTCTTTTCTTTGAATGTAAAGAAAGTAGAAAATATTGGCTAATGGATATAATAATAATATTAATTGTATTAATTAATCAAATCAATAAAATATTCAAATATAACTTTATTGTATTTTAGGTCTACATCATTTCTATTTTACAATGCAATAATTCCCTTTTATTATCAAATTCCTTGAATAGAAATACTTTTATTTCTTTGTAAATTTAATTTGTGGTATTGAATCAATCCGTAGCTGACCCTCCATCAAGTTTTCCAACAGCAGTAAATCACACATGAGTTGATTGTAGATCTTTGTCCCATGGAGGAGCTGACGGATCAGAAGAATGGTGATTGGCAGTGCAGCTCCTTACCACTGGGTCACCAGCGCTTCCTTAAATGTCATTAGACTATATATTTTAGTGACTTCATAGTTCCACAGCTTACTGTTTAAACTTTAAATTGAGTGAATCAACAAATAGATATAGATGCTGTTCACAGATCAATGTAAATTCTTCATCCTGGCATATTGCAGGGAACATTTTGTCATGCTAATATTTCTGTCTTTTTATTGCAATTATTCTGGACAATGTTTCATTTTTCAGATTGTACTATGAAGAGGAAATGGGCAATTTCTTTTCATGAGAATTCCCATCTGCTATCTGTCTTTCAGGAAAGAAGCTGTTTTAATCCAAATCCACAGAGATCCAGTGATAAGATCCTCTTACGTGTCACTGGAGCCTGTTCTACAGGATGTAATATTAAAGGTTAGGTTTCATTCTGCTTGAATGGAATTTCTTAACCAGGAAAACACGAGCAAAGACAGCCTGTGGAGATTTGACATGACAGCCATTCTCATCTTATTGAAGTACAGCATGGACTGCAGATGTCCATTTATAGCTTATTTGAAAATCTTTAACATTCTTTGAAGCTTTTGAAAGTATATTTCCCAGGGGAAATGTTTCTTTTAAGCTACAAAAAAAAGTTTCTCACCATTTTTACAGCCGTGGGTATAACTGCACAATATCTTTCTTCATATTTCAGTGTAAAATCATCAAATGCATTGTTTCTACATCATATTGAAAACAAAACAAAAATGAAATCTAGGTCTTGTTTAGCTCATGACTATGTTTAATTACAGACATTATTATTTGTTCAGATAATCTGTTATTTATAAAACATAGCATACTTCTTATTTGCATTTTTATTATCACTCTATTAAAATTTCCATAGATAGATTTCAAAGACTTCATTCTTTCCCATACGGTGAACAAACTGTAACAGATTTGGAATGTTGAAGTAATAGTTCGTTTAGGTTATTTATTACTCTTTATTCTTACCTTTCATTGGTGGTACAGTAAAATAGTTTAATACAGATCACACTAGCTTATTATTTCCCATGTTTGAAGTTTTCTGAATCTCAAATAGTTCTGTATGTTATATTGTAAAAGTAATGTGCCCTATATAACGCCACAAAAAAAACACCCCAATAATAAAAAGGAAATTCTCTTTTTTCCCCCTGGAAAAATTAGCTCCTTTTGGAAACTTCCTTATATATATCCTGCAGTGTAGAAATTATTGAGCAACATTAATATCATATGCAAGCAAGACATCATATGCAAGCTGAAGATCATATAAATAAGACTAGAATAGAACATTGAAAGAGAACTGTCAAAAGTTCAAGCTAGCTTTAGAAGAGAGCAAGTAAATAGCAATTTGAACTTCTTTATTTTAATTGTTTATATTTATTTCGTACTGGTTTGATACAAAACTAATATATCTTGTGTTATGCCCGCTGTCATCCATCTTATTTTAATTTTCATACGACAGTACAACTAATACAATGTTATTGTTGTTGATTGCCATCAAGTCGAACACCACTCATAGTGACTCTATGAACTGAAGCGTTTCTATGACTATCATCATTTATCAAAGTTCACAGAGTTTCCAGAGTCACGTTGTTCTCGAAAATCATCTAAAAACAGCTAGAATGACACATCGACCGAGACCCACCAGAAGTTCTGGCTGGGTTTAGAAGAGATTGCGGCTAGAAGAGATATTATTGTTGATGTAAGATGGATCCTGGCTGAAAACAGAGAATAGCAAAAATATGTTTATTGGTGCTTTATTAACTATGAAAATGCATGTATGGATTATAACAAGCCAAGGCTAATATTTAAAAAGCTGGGAATACTAGAACACTTAGTTGTGCTCATGTTAAACTTAAACCTAGAACAAGAAGCTATTGTATGAACAGAGAAAGAGAACATCTATGCTTCACATATTTCAGACATGTTCCTTGCTTCCAAAGGCAAGTGGCTTCACCTTACCCAAGGCTTATTTGTTTGTTCTTTTGGCAGTCAATGGGATGTTTAGTGCTCTTCACCAACACTGCAGACCAAAGGCATCAAATCTTCTGTCATCATCTTTTTACATTTTCCAGTTCTCACATGCATAACAAGTGATTAGAAATACCATGGTATGAATCAGATACACCTTCATCCTCAAACTAACATGATTACTCATCAATATTTGGAGAGTTCCCTAACCACAGACTTTCTCAATACAATATGTCCTTAACCACAGACTTTCCCAATGCAATATGTTTCCAGATTTTCTGACTTCTCTTACCAAGGGTGTTGATTGTAGATCCAAGAAAGATGAAATTGTGGACAGTTTCAATATTTTCTCCACCTTGGAGGCTCTATTTGGTGTTGCCTACTGATCCAGTGGTAAGAGGTTTTATTTTCTTGACATTAATATGCAATGCATATTGCAGGCTGTATTCTTTGATATTCTGCAACAAATGTTTCAAGTATTCACTTTCAAGAAGGAAGGTTGTATCATCTTTATAATGCAAGTCATTGATAAGTTTTTTTTCCATTCTTGCTGCCTCTTTTTTTTTCTTAGAGTGAAGTTTCTCAAATAATTTGTTCCACATACAGAATAAATAAGTATGGAGAGAGAATACAATCCTTATTAACTCCCTTCTAAATGTTAAACCATGTAGTATACCCTTTCTCTGTTATCTTTTAGTCTTGATATAGGTTTCCCATGAGCACAATTAATTTCTCTGGAATTCCCATTTTTATCAATGTTAGCCATAATTTGTTATTATCCGTACAGTCAAATGCCTTTGCATAGTCAATCAAACATAAATAAACATTCTTCTGGTATTTTTATTTCATTCAGGTCCATCTGACATCAGTAATATCTCTGGTGCCACCACCTTTCATAAGCTCTGTTTATACTTCTAGCAGTTCCCTATCTATCTACTGTTCTAGCTGTTGTTGAGATATTAAGCAATACTTTACTTACATGTGATATTAATGACGTTATTTGGTAGTTTCCACATCCTGTTTGATCTCCTTTCTTGGGAATGGGAACAAATATGGACCTTCTCCAATCCATTGGTCAAATAGCTTCCCTTCAAATTTCATGGCATGTTTGGGGAGGACATTGTTCTAACTAGTGCAGTACTTGTCTGTTAGTTTGCTGTATTGACATAACTTGTGAATTGCTGTGATAATGAAAACTATGCCACTGGTATGTCAAAGACCACAAGATTACCCATGGTGAAGAGGTTTTAGTAGAGCTCCCAGATTAAGACTGACTAGGAAGCAGGATTGGCCATTCAATGTTTAAAGCCCTATGAACAGCAGGGGAATGTGGAGTGTTACAATATTAGAGGTAGATCCAAGATTGGAAGTAAGTAAAAATGAGGAAAAACAATTAAAAACATCCTTTAATAATTGGAACATAGAATTTACATAGCTTGAACGCTAGAAAACTAGGAGATATAACAAATGAAATGCAGAGCATGAGCTCTGATATTCTAGACATTAGTGAGGTGACATCAGCTACCTTTGGCCACTTGAAATCAGTAATCACATGGTATACTAACCTGGGAATGAAAAACTGATGAAGAATGGTGCTGCATTCATAATCAAGAAGTCAATTTCAAGTTCTATCCTGAAATAACAACGTTGTGCATTATAGTAACATGACAACTATACAAATATGCCTTTCTACATCTAGATCCAAAGAGGAAGAAATTGATTTTTTTTACCAAATCTTGTAATCTGAAATTGACTAATTGTGTACTCAAGATGCAATAACGATAAATTGTTACTGGAATGCAAACGTTGCAAACAATGAAAAAGAAATATTGGAAAATATGGGCTTGGTAATAGAAACGAGGCTAGAAATGTTGTTGTTGTTGTTATGTGCTGTCGAGTCATTTGTGACTCATAGCGACCCTATATACAACAGCCCTAAACCCTCCTCTATTCTGTGCCAATCGCACTGCCTCTGACACACTCATCCCGATTACCCGTCACTGAATCAATCCATCTCATTGAGGGTCTTCTCTTGTGCCGTCCCTCCCAAGCATGATGTCCCTCTCCAAGGACCTGTTCCTCCTTGCAACATGCCCAAAGTATGTCAGACGAAGCCCCAGAATCCTTGCCTCCAAGGAGTTGCTTGGTTTAATCCTCTCCAAGAAGAATCTGTTTGTTTTCTTGACAGTCCATGATACATTCAATACTCTTCTCCAGTACCACAGCTCAAAGGTATCAATTGTCCTTCTGTCCTCCCTAGTCATTATCCAACTCTCTGATGCATAACAAGTGATTGCAAAGACCACGGCCTGTATCAGGCGCATCTTAGTCTCCAGAGAGGCACCGTTGCTCTTGAGTACTTTAGAGAGGTCCCTAACAGCAGACTTTCCCATCGCAGTACGTTTTTTTTTTATTTCCTGACTGCTGGTGCCAAGAGTGTTGACTGTGGAGCCGAGCAAACTGAAGCTGTGAACAATCTCAATCTCTTTGCCATCCATCCTGATGCTACCAATTGGTCCAGTGGTGGGAATCTTTGTCTTCTTGACGTTGAGCCTCAGTCCATACTGAATGCTTCAGCCCTTGACCCTCTGCAGCAAGTGCATGAGGTAAATTTTGTATTTTCAATGATTTATTAACTGCACAAATTAAAAAGCACAAATGGTGACTTTATACATGGACCTAACCTGAAGGGTTGCATAGGAGTTAAACTGACCACATCTGTGGAAGGAATCATTGGAGAAGCTCAGTATATACAGTTAAAACTAGGTCAGGGAAAACTGTGGGTCAAATCATCCGTTACTCATGTGCAAGTTCTAATTGAGGCCAAAGACAATTAAAACAAATCCATAAGAACCAAAATTTGATGTTGAATTTATTCTAACTGAATTTTAAAATGATCTTAAGAATAGGTTTGAAACATTGAACACCAGTGGTCGAAGACCAAATGAGTCATGAGTTGGTATCACGGATATCATTCATGCAGGGAGCAAAACGTCATTACAAATACAGAGGCGAGGACATGTTGTTAGGAGGGGCTATTCTTTGGAAAATCTGTTAAATTAGGAAAGGTGAAGAGTCAGTAAAAGAGAGGAAAATCCTCAATGAGATGCATTGATAAAGTAATTGTAGCAATAGCTTCAAGAATATTATAGATTATAGATTTTAAGGATGGTCCAAGATAAGACAGGATTTGTTGTTCCTAGGGTCACTGTAAGTTTTACTCAACAGCCACTAACAAAATAAATCCTCAAAACAATGATGACAAGACACAATATTCATTGCCATCTAATGAATTCTTCATCGAAGTAGACTATATACTCTCTCTCCTGTAGAGTGAATGCTGTAAGTTAAAATGACCAAAACTTTTGGTTAAGTCCAATGTTAATCCACTGCAGCATCAGATCTCTAAACAATGATAAGAAGTGCTATTTTCTAGTACCTATCTAATCAATGCCAAGATATTTTTTATTGATATTTTATATACATCAGTCAATATGTTCACAATTACCAAAAGATGTTGTTGTTATTATTGTTGTTGTTGTTATGTGCCATCGAGTCATTTGCGACTCATAGTGACCCTATGTACAAGATTCCTAAATGCCGTTCTATCCTGTGCCAACCTCGCTGTCTCAAACACATTCATTCCCATCACTCCACTCACAGAATCGATCCATCTCATCGAGGATCTTCCCCTCCTGCGCCGTCCCTCCATTCTCTCAAACATGATGTTCCTCTCCAAGGACAAGTCCCTTCTTGCAACATGCCCAAAGTATGTCAGACGAAGCTTCAGAATCCTTGGCTCCAAGGAGCATTCCAGCTTCACCTTCTCCAGGACAAACCTGTTTGTTCTCCTAGCAGTGCACGGTATATTTAACACTCTTCTCCAGAACCACAGCTCGGAGGAATCAATTCTCTTTCTATCATCCCTATTCACTGTCCAACTCTCCGATGCATAGCACGTAATTGCAAAGACTATAGCCCAGATCAGGCGCACCTTAGTCTCCAGCCTGGTGGTGTTGCTCTTCAATACTCTTGAGAGGTCCCTCACAGCTGACTTTCCCAATGCAATTTGTCTCCTGATTTCCTGGCTGCTGTTACCAAGGGTGTTAACTGTGGAGCCAAGTAAATGAAAACTGTTATCTCAATCTCTTCACTATCCACTCTGATGATGTCCAGTGGTTAGAATCTTTGTTTTCTTGATGTTGAGCTTCAATCAATATTGAAGACTGCAGTCCTTGACATTCTGCAGCAAGTGCTTCAGGTCTTCCTCAGTTTCAGCAAGCAGGGTTGTGTGATCTGTATATCTCAGGTTGTTGATGATTCTTCCACCAATCCTGATGCCACATTCCTCCTCGTACAGTCCAGCATCTTGGATGATCTGTTCTGCATACAGATTGAAAAGGTATGGAGATAAAACGCATCCCTGATGGGCCCCTTTTTTTATTTTGAACCATCCAGTGTCTCCCTGCTCTGTTCTGACGACTCCTTCTTGGTCCAAGTATAGGTTTCACATTAGCACAATCAAATGTTCTGGGCTTCCCATTCTTCTCAGTCAGCCATAGCTTGTTGTGATCCACACAGTCAAAAGCCTCTGCATAGTCAATGAAATTTTTGTTAGTTAAATATTAAATCATTCTGACTCATGCTGATGCTGTGATTAAATACTATCGTTATTGTCATTCTAAAGGGAACTTTAGACATAAAAAAATCTTTAATATAACTTTGTGTTTGTTTGTTTGTTTGTTTTTATCTGCAAGAAACAAACAAAAAGCTTGAAGGACTGCCAAAAGAACAAATAGGTTTATCCTAGAGAGGGTGAAACCAAATTTCTCCTTGGAGGCAAGGATTTTGAACCTCTTCTCACGTACTTTGGGATGTGGCCAGAAGGGACCACTCCCTTCAGGATGGAGGGACAGTGCATGAAAGGAAGACCCCAGATGAGATGGATAGACAACAGTAGCTGGGGTACTGGGGGTAGATTTGTAGGAGACAGTGAGACTGGCACAGGATAGGGCAAGATTCAGAGCTATTGTACATAGGGTAATTATGAATCACAGATCACTCAATTGCACATAAAAACAACATCCATTGTGTTAACCCCTACTGGGAGATGTGGTCTCCAGCAACCTTAATTGCAGACACATGGTCTTTTAAATCATCAACAATTGTGGGACCAAAAAAATTTAAAAATGCAGTGACAGTGGTAGAATGATTGTGAAGAGACTGTGGCACTGTTTTGAAGTGATTCTAGCAAGATATAACCAGAGGAACCCTGGAGATAAAGACCACAATTAAAGGCTTTGCTTACTTAATGATGGAAGGAAAAGCTAACTTGTAACTCCTCTGAGACAAAGTTTGCTAGATGATTAGAAAAAAACTAGAAGATTCTTGCATTTATGTTGTTCAATTGAACATGGACTTTCACTAATTGAGAAACTGTGCCTTGTTAATTTAGCTTGCTAAATTGCTAGACTAAATCTGAACTTACATAGTGAGAAATTCTTTGCCTTTCCCATTCTCTTTTTATTTCTTTAATAAGCCCCACCAATTTGAATAAAGTCCATGAATCTTACATTAATGTTGGACCCAATGATTGGTAAAAATAGGATCAGAAGCTTATGGGTTGGTATGGCTGACTGTGTAGCTATTTGTATGGCACTATGGACATTACTGATGGGAAGAGTTCACTTTGTGAAGTGAGAAATCAGACTCAGCCACCCTCACACTACATCTGTTTCTCTCACAATTTCCCAGTAGATTCAGAAAATAAGAACCATTATTCCTATAATGGCTTGAAATAATAACTCTTGTTAGTAAACAAATGGCTAAACAAGTATTAATTTAGCTCTTTATTGTGCCTACAGTTAATTCTAGGCACTGGGATATAGACGAAATTAGACTAGTGGAGTACTTATCAAACTTGAATGTCCTTAAAAATTGCATGGACTTGTTTTGGTGTTTTTTTTTAAGGCATAAATCCATTCCTCCCACACAGAGGTACTACATCCGTAGGGCTATGTAGGAATTTTGGTGATGCTATAGAGGAAAAGATTGAGATGAGTGTTACTACAATTAATATTCTAAAACAAACATGTATATGACTAGAAATCTAATTTGTTCTAGAAAATATCACAGTATTTTTTTAAAAAACAAATTGGAGAATTATGACTTTACCACACTTACTACATACACTCAGTCTCAAACTCTTTGCTATTGAGTCTGAATCAACTCATATTTGACCTTCCAGTGAGTTTTAGGTGTCTGTAAATCCTACAGTATGTGACTGTTCAGCCTTTGCCAGGAAAGTCTTGGGTGAATTCAAACCACCAGAGGGGATTCACTTGGGGTTAGCAATGTGTCTAAGTATGATTATTCCACCAGAATTTCTTATCCAACATATAAAATGGAGGCAGCCTACAAAATTATATTAAACTGCCAAATTACATCATTACATAACTGGTAAACTACTCAGCATAATGGTCCAGCCAGATTGACACATAACCTAATTATCTCTGCCTAATCATCTCACCTTCCTATTATGAAACTACTGTCAATATGCAAAATAGTTTGGTAGTTGCTATTTTGTAATTTGTTCATTCTTTTCCTGAGTTGCTTTTTTTTTTACTATTGTAAAAAACATTGTATCACATACTGAGAAAGTCAGTAAGTGAGTAGTGGGTATGTAGTAAAAATTCTTTGTGAAGGAAAACAGGGGTAAATGAAGTGCCTCTCTTTAGTTCAAACAGTTGGAGGCAGCAGAACCAAGGTTTGAAACTATTATTGTTTTCAAACCAAAATCATGAATGTTACATTATTCACTACCATATTTCATGTGTAGTCAGCTTCTTTTCTGGCAAAAATCAAAGCAACATTCTTCAGTTTTGAAACATCCAGAAAATGCTATTAGATTGAAAGGGATCAGAGGTTAAAATATATTTTAAAAATCACAAGTTTTGATGTGACAAATATCAAACTATTACATATCAGGCCATTGCTTAATATTTAGGAGATTTTTTCTTCTGTAGTTGTGTTTGTAATCGACCCTCATTTATGATTAGAATTATAAACTTGATTTGCAGTTCTATTCAGTTGGAAGTTTTCTTTTTCTAACATTTTTTTAAATCCTATCACCTTCAGCTGGAGAATGATTTTAAATAGTTCTTTTCAGAATGTTAATGTCTCAAGAGCCTAAACAGCTGCTTCTAATCTCCTGTATCTCAGTCCTTATTTTTTAATGTGTTGAATAATTCTATAAATGAAGATTAAATGAAGAATTGAAATGAGATTATGTGAGTTTCCCATGAACTGCAGACGTGTAAAAAATATTCTTTGATATATGTTGTTGTTGTTGTTATGTGCCATCGAGTCGTTTGCGACTCATAGCGACCCTATGTACAACAGCCCTAAACCCTGCTCTATCCTGTGCCAATCACACTGCCTCTGACACACCCATGCCGACTACCCGAGTCACTGAATCAATCCATCTCATAGAGGGTCTTCCCCTCTTGCGCTGTCCCTCCACCCTACCAAGCATGATGTCCCTCTCCAAGGATCTGTCCCTCCTTGCAACATGCGCAAAGTATGTCAGACGAAGCCCCAGAATCCTTGCCTCCAAGGAGTTGCTTGGTTTAATCCTCTCTAGGATGAATCTGTTTGTTTTCTTGGCAGTCCATGGTACATTCAATACTCTTCTTCAACACCACAGCTCAAAGGCATCAATTCCCCTTCTGTCCTCCCTAGTCATTATCCAACTCTCTGATGCATAACAAGTGATTGCAAATACCATGGCCTGTATCAGGTGCACCTTAGTCTCCAGAGAGACACTGTTGCTCTTGAGTACTTTAGAGAGATCCCTAACAGCAGACTTTCCCATCACAATACGCTTTTTGATTTCCTGACTGCTGGTGCCAAGAGTGTTGACTGTGGAGCTTAGCAAACTGAAGCTGTGAACAATCTCAATCTCTTCGCCATCCATCCTGATGCTACCAATTGGCCCAGTGGTGAGAATCTTTGTCTTCTTGACTTTGAGCTTCAGTCCATACTGAAGGCTGCAGTCCTTGACCCTCTGCAGCAAGTGCATGAGGTCCTCCTGTTTCAGCAAGCAGGGTTGTGTCATCTGCATAACGCATATTGTTAATAGATCTTCCACCAATCCTGACGCCACAATTCTCCTCATAGAGGCCAGCTTCCCGGATGATCTGCTCTGCATACAGTTTGAGAAGGTATGGAGACAGGACACATCCCTGGCATACACCCTTCCCAATTTTGAACCATGCAGTGTTGCCCTGCTCTGTTCTGACTACTGCCTCTTGGTCCAAGTATAGCTTTCGTATTAGAACGATCAAGTGTTCTGGGATTTCCATTCTTCTCAGAGTCAGCCACAGTTTGTTAGGATCCACACAGTCAAACGCCTTTGCAGAATCAATGAAACACAGATAGACATTCTTCTGGTATTCCCTCCTTTCAGCTAAGATCCATCTAACATCAGCTACAATATCCCTAGTACCACGACCCCTTCTACACCCAGCCTATAAATACATATAATATTTATATGTAAATATAAATAATATATATATAAAATATATCTAAATTAGCTAATAATCTTTTTTAGCTCATAATAATCTTAAAATGATAATGATTTTAATTCTATTTTGTTATGATACTATTTTCTTAATTAAATGTCTTTTTCTTCTTTAGAAAACTGTTAGGTAGTCCATATATGCCTTTGAGTCAACCACAGCTCATAAACACATACGTAAATTATATCAATTGTTTATTCTCAAATTTATGACTGAGGTAATAAAAACTAGAATTTTGCAAATTTTAAAACTATAAATATCCTTTCATCTTAGGCTACACTTACCTTACAGAAACGGTTTTTAACTATTTTATCACACTTTAGGTGCAAGTTTACATAGGAAATTAGATCCTCGAGCAATAAGTCCTGTACAAGTATTTACAAGACATTGATTGCTGTCCCTGCTCTGCCTGCTTCATTTCCGTTCACTTGGTTTCCCGACACTCTGCTTTCTCATCTTTGCTTTGGGATACATGTTGACACTTTGATCTTATGAAGTTGATTGTTTAAAGGAGCACATTCGGCATGAAGGCTACTGTTTGTTATTTAGGTCAATTTATTATTTAACTGAAAGGTGACCTGTCGAGTGACTTTAGATTCAAGTTGAAAGATTATGCTAGAGGGATAGTTTCAGAGATTCCTCTAGTCTCTGTTAGTCTAGTAAAACTGATCTTGTCTATAAATGTTAGTTCTGTTCCATTTTCTCCCATGCTAATTGTGTCCTTAGTTATAATATTCAATAGTGATAGCTAGGCATCATCCAGTTCTTAAAATCTCAGGCTAGAAGAGGCTGGTTTTTTTTGTGGGTCGTTAGCCTGATACATTAATTTCTTCCTAAAAGTTCCATTTCCATCATTCTATTTTGCTCCATTAGAAAAGAAACTTATAGTTCTTTGTTTGTTTCTTAGATACCCAGTTGAAAGTTTTAAGACCACAGACTCTAGTTACCAAACCAGAATGTCAATAATTATCTTGTAAATCAAGTTACAATAATTGATCTAGTTGTCTCACAAGATTATAAGAAATATTTAAAAGCAAAATGTGTTTTCTTATTTATGTATTCTTATGAGTATTTCCTGATTTGGAATGCATTGTCTAAGAAAATTGAGATATTATTTCCTGGATAATAATTTACCCAGCGTATTAAATATGCATTAAGTGTTTCTGGATTAGAAATAAATCCTCCTACAAAAACAACTCATGTAATAGACTGGTATGTCTTTCCATTGAGCTTTGGTTTATCACTTCCTTAATTTTACTTCTTTTGAAGACAGGAGAAAAAGTAATAGCAAGGCTTTAATAAAGATATCTTTTCATTAATCACAATAACTTTATTCTGTTGAAAAATTAAACATATATTTTCCTAAAGTTTAAAACAAATCCCAAAACAGAAAAAAGTCTCAAATCAAACTCATTACTGTTAAGTCAGAGCAAACGCATAACTGACTTCGAGTTTTCAGAAGATATAAATCTCAAGGGAAGAGATTATCCATCTTTCTACTACGCAGTGGCTGTTGTACTAGAACATCTTGGCTTTGGATTGGCAATACAGCTCTTTACCTAATGGCAATCACAGCTGCTCCAACAAAGTGAGCTATCCAGTTAAAAAAAATAACATTTTCTTCACTTTCAGTTATGAAATTTCAAAATATATTGCCATCTTAATTTTGTTTTCTTTTTTAAGAAGAACCACCTTAAAGTTCTAAATTATAAAGAAAGGTGAGGTGGTAGGACTTTTGAAATTCTTTTTCTATCCATTGCTTTAGCTCCTCCTGGAGTCATAATCTCCAATTGCCACAGTGGACAGCAGACACGTGGTTCTCCTTTGATCAGTATCTTCAACATCACCAACAGCTGTGAAGCCAAGGTAAGGAAGAGAGTTAACCAGACTGTAATAAGATTGTGGCAAGGTGTAGCTTGTCAGAGCAAATGTAGTCAGATGGGACCAGGGCCAGAGCCCTGGAGAAGGGAATCAGAACCCTGAGAAAGGTGACAAAGCAGGAAGAAGAGTTCATGGTTTTCAGGGCAGAGGATCCTGCGCCAGAGATAATTTGCTGTTGACTGAGAAGTTGTCTGAACGAGTTGAGCAATTGTATCTTGTTGTTAACCTGGTTTAAGACTACTAATTACTGCACCTAGACTTTCACTGTGTGCCTCCAACATGTTCCCCTAATCAACCTCACAACTGTAAGTAAAAAGAGATTCTATAAAGTCTGTAGGGTCATTTGGAATGAATTCTAGACCCAGTAATAAACAGAAGTAGGTGCAGCAGAGGGGGGACCATGTCTGATATTATGAGGATCCATTTTATACTCTGCATGTTGTTGATGGGGGAAAGTTCCTCTTTGTGTTAGTAGAAGTCAGAATTTTCTTTTTAAACAAGAATATGAAAAGATAGGTAGGGAGAAAATCTTCTAGAAAGTAAAATATATACAAATTTTTTCAATTTTTCTGGTACATTTTCTTGCCCTAATAGTGTAGAGTCTAAGTGTATACTTTCTAAACTGTAGCTGCTTCTTGCTATGATAGTTACAACTCAAACAGAAACTTTTTAGAATATTAATATTTGTTCCTAACTAGTCTGTGAAGGATTGTTTTTACTGGAAATACACTCTATATTTTGAGGAAACTATGCCTAATCATTATGTTGTTATGTGTCATTGAGTTGCTTGGGACTCACAGTGATCCTATGCACAATAGCTCTGAACCCAGTTTTATCCTGAGACAATTTAACTCTCTCTGACATCCCTGCCCATATTACCCCAGATGCTGTGTCAATCTATCTCATTTAGGGTCTTATTCTCCTTCATTGTACTTCTTCTCTCCCAAATATGATATTCTTCTCTAAGGACTGGTCCTTCCTGGCAACATGTCCCTATTCATTACAGCTTATATAAAAATTTCATGACAACATAGTTTTATATAAATAAGAACATTGACTCATATTTGATGTTTACATTAAGTAAAAATGTTTCATAAATTATAATTGTTGTTGGGTGTCGGTTGTTGAGTCTAGTACAACTCACAGTGACCCTATGAACCATAAATCTGAACCCCGCTCTATCCTGTGTCATGCTCACAATCATCAACACACGTAAACCCATTGCTGCAGTCACCGTGTCAGTACAGCTGGTTGAGGCTCTTCCTCTCTGTTGTGATCCCTCCACCTTCACAAGACGATGGCACTCTCCAATGAATAGCCTCTCCTAGCAACAATACTCGAAGTATATGAGATGAAATTTTATCATCTTTACCTCCAAGGAGCTTCTGGATATTCCTTCTCCAAGACATATCTGTTTGTTCTTTTGACAGTGAATATTCAGTACTCCTCTCCAATACCACAGTTTAAAGACATCAATTTTTAGATAATTTGAAAAAATACAACACCAGTCTGTTGTTTGAAAATTGTGCCTCATTGTTGTTGTTAAGTGCTGTCAAGTCTTAGATGACCCATAACAACCCTATGAATGAAAGCCCTGAACCCTGTTTTGTAACTATCATAGGTTCTCTAAGTTCATAGAGTTTCTAGAAGCAAGCTGTTTCAGAAGTGCATGTCACTTCTGCTTCCAAGCTTGTTTTAATCTGGGAGCTCCATTAGAGTATGATGCTTTAAGATCTCATACATTTGTCTTTTTTGTTTCAAAATAGTAAATTTGAGTCTATTCATCATGGTGTTGCCTGTAGGTCCAATTGTGAGAGTGTTTGTTTTATTTATACGAGGGAGCTCTGGTGGTCTAGTGGCAAGAAGCTGTACTGCAATCTCAAAGGCATAAGGTTCAAGGCCACCAGCTGCTCCTTGGGAAAAGAACAGGCTATCTCCTCCTGTGCGAATAACTGCCTCTGAAAATCTTTGAGAGTAAGCTATGGGTCAGTTCCTACAGTACACAAAACAACAAAGAACAGTCATAGTAAAGACTCATTTTACCTTTTTTAGTAAGTACTTAAGATGTTCACTTTCTACAAGCAAGGTAGTATCATCTGCCTAACACAGGTGGTTGAGTTTTCCTCCAATTTTGATGCTACATTCTTCTTTATATAGTTTATATTATTGGATTATTTCCTCTGCATATCTATTGGATAAGTGTAGTAAAAGATTATAACCCTGATACACTTTATTCTTGATATTAAATAATTTAAGATCTCCTTACTGTACTTGAACCACTCATTGTTCTATGTCCAGATTCTACATGGCAATTAAATGCTTGAGAATTATCATCCATTACAATTATATCTATAATTTATTATTATTTAAATAGTTGAATGTTTTTGCATAGTCAGTTATACAAGTAAAAATATTTCTGGTATTTTATGCTTGAGTTAAACTCCATTGGACAGCAGCCATGATATCTCCTTTTTTTATTGCCCTCTTCTACATCCAGCTTTAACATCTGGCTTAATTTACCTTAATACCTCTGTTGATATTGTGTAGTAATCTTTAGCAAGATTTTGCTTGAATGTGATATTAATAATATTGCAATAATTTTTAAGTTCTGTTGAATCACCTTTTTTGGAGGGAATAGGCACAAATACGAACCTCTTCAGTCAGGTGACCATTTCCTAGATAGAACAGAAAATATAGAACAAATTTCAGATTCCTAAATAGGCTAGAATTACTGGTCTAATAGATATGACAGAAATCACTATCACTCTAAGCTATCCTTTGAACTTGGAACTGAAGCTACTCATAGAAATAACCTCAATCAAACACAATAGATTGGCTTATAAAATAAACATCATCTGCAAGTAATGTGCTTCCTTAAACAATATGAGATCAAATCATTAATATTTATTCAAAAGTGAAAGCAAGGAGGGGATGGGAAGCTATATCAATGGAAATAAAGCAAGCAGAAAGCAAAGAATGAGAATGGTCACAGAGTGCAAATTGTAGCAATTTCCACAGATCATTTTTCATATAAATTGTTAAATAAGAAACAGATTTGTTGCATTAATTTTCACTTAAAACACAATATGTATATAGAAAAAAACCTAATTAATATGAAAAATATATGTTCACATATACAGTTCAAATGAAAAATTAATCACTGTTTATAGTAATGTTTCCTTATTATTGGGTTAAAAGTTTATTTATTCAATATATGGGCCACCTAGTGAAATATACAATATTTTGGTATGAAAATATGCTTTTTAAAAACTGGACCAATCGGTAGCATCAGGATGGATGGTGAAGAGATTGAGATTGTTCACAGCTTCAGTTTGCTCGGCTCCACGGTCAACAATCTTGGCACCAGTAGCCAGGAAATCAAAAAACATATTGCGATGGGAAAGTCTGCGGTTAGGGACCTCTCCAAAATACTCAAGAGCAACCGTCTCTCTGGAGGCTAAGGTCCGCCTGATACAGGCCATGGTATTTGCAATCACTTGTTATGCATCAGAGAGCTGGACAATGACTAGGGAGGATAGAAGGAGAATTGACGTCTTTGAGCTGTGGTGCTGGAGAATAGTATTGAATGTACCATGGACTGCCAAGAAAACAAACAGATTCATCGTAGAGAGGATTAAACCAGGCTGCTCCTTGGAGACAAGGATTCTGGGGCTTCGTCTGACATACTTTGAACACATGTAAAGAGAGACAGGTCTTTAGAGAGGGACATCATGCTGGGTAGAGTGGAGGGACAGCGCAGGAGGGGAAGACCCTCTATGAGGTGGATTGATTCAGTGACTGGGGTACTGGGGATGGGTTTGTCAGAGGCAATGAGATTGGCACAGGATAGAGCAGGGTTTAGGGCTCTTGTACATAGGGTCTCTATGAGTCGCAAACGACTCGACGGCACATAACAACAACATGCAGTAATGTGGAAGCAACATCCAGAATACTTAGAAAATAAAATACATGGCAAAGAAAAGTAGAAATTGGGGAAAGATTTTTATATCAACCCTCTTAAGGAAATAAATATTAAGATAAAATATTTTTAATCTTGTAAATATTAAAATGATGATTTTTCTCAAATAACCTTATCTTTTTTCCTTGACTAATTTAATAAAATTAAAATTCAATATTATATTGCTCATAACATACTCTCTTCTAATTTACCTAAGAGGCCTTTTCATGAGATTATCACTATGTTATCTTTGAACCCCACTTTACTTATCTGGACTTCCCCCCCCTTACTTCTATAACTAATCCTTCTGTCTTACAATTTTATCTGAGAATTCCATATATTAGCAAATCAGAGCTTACACTTATTAGGGTTAGTATGCTGTACTATACTTTATCACACATTCCACAGCCTTGAACTCATCACTAAAGTACCAACCTATTATTAACCTGACTCAATTCACTTTTTGATGGTCTGTGGTCTTTGTCTCCATGGTGATACAACAAGCATTTGAAGCCTAGTTAGAAAAAATGTTCTTAAATTTTTCTAATTATCTGAGTTTACGTTGAGTAAATTATTCAAAGGATAGTGACTAAACTGTGCCTCAGAAGGGAAGTCAAAATTACTTATGTAATCACACAATATTATCTTGTACATATATCAATTTATAACTTCCTGTTCACTAATTACAATTCATTTAGAAATAGTGTATGGTATTTATTTCTGATTACAATATGCAAAATAACAGTTATGCATATTATTAATGTGCAAGATTAATTTTTTATAAATGATATTTGAATACAATACTATGTTATGCATGCAGTCTTATTTCATTTAAAATGTTTGTTTATTTTGTTTCTGATATTCATGATTTTGTTAGGTAATCATTTGATTCTAAGTTTTCTAAATTAAAAAAATGTAAAAGAATTATTAAAATATCATGTTGTGATATAAAACAGGACATAATAGTTTGATTTCCTAGCTTGATTGCTCTGGATAAGAATTTGTAGCTGTGCTGAGAGTAGGAATTTTTGTATTTTTTCTTATATTAAGGGAAAGTTCTCAGTTTTTCTCTATTATTATGAAATTAATTATGCATTTTTCCATAAATGCCTTTTATTACACTGAGAAATATTATTTATATTTTTACCATGTTGTAGTTTTTTATCTTTTCTTAAATTATTCTTTTTATTTTATATTGCGTGGTTTGCATACAAAATTCACATACATTGTGTTTCACACATTTCTCTATCACATTGTATTTCATACAATCATGCTCATACAATATGTTTTAGTAAATGAATCATCACTGATCCATGCCCACCATTACCCCATATTTTCAGGTCCTCACTGGATTTTTCCTAATTTCTTTGCCCCCTCCCTCTGCCTAGCAAAATCTAAGACCCTGTGATTCCATCCCTCTTCCTACCTTCAGCCCCCCTTCTCTCTCTTCCTCTTTCTTTGGACTTTCGTACCATCTTGTTGTTGTTATTGTTGTATGCCGAAGAGTTGAAACTGACCCATAATTGACCCTCCTTCAGGTTTCCGGAGGCACTTATTGCATGGGGAGAGATTTCCCATTCTTGTCTTGTGGAACAGGCAGTGGCCTCGAATCAGGTGCCTTCGGGATTGCAGCTCAGTATGTATCCTGATGAGACGGAGTTTGTTCACTCAGCATAATGGTCTGCAACCTCTCCCATGCTATATAGTATGTTTTCAAAATCATTGCTCATGTTCTGTGTACTATTCCATAACCCAAATATATCACAATTTCATAATACATTCATTTGTTGACAAACACACGTTTTCCCATGTTCTTGCTATTGTGAATAATGCTGCTGTGAATATCGGTGTAAAAGTCTCCTCCATTTGTCTCAGTTTATCTTTAAAGAATATTGGATTTTTTTAAAATGCTTTCTTTGTTAAGAGCGAAATGATATTGTAATTCTTTGCCCTTTTTCTATTAGTGTGATAGAAGGAGCTCTAGTGGCATAGCGGCAAGAAGCTGCACCGCAATCCGAAGGCACTTGGTTTGAATCCACCAGCTGCTCTGGGGTAGAAGGATGGGCAATCTCCTCCTGTGTGATTAAATGCCTCTGAAAACCCACCAGAGGGTCAAATGGGTCAGCTATGGCTTAGTTCTGACTCACAGTATGCAAGTATATAGAAGATTAAACTCCCTTAGTAGTTATCAGGAATGGGTAGAAAAGAGTTGTAAAGAGGTTTGAGGCTTCTGTTAGAGATGACGAAAACATTTTGAATATATAAGGGTGATGGCTAGAAAGTGTGATGAATACAATAAAAGTTAAAAACTTTACACTGATGAGATGACCACTGTTTAATCACACATATATTTATCACAATAAAACAAAAGAAGAACAAATATAAAGATTGCTGTCTAAGAAGTTTCTGAAACCATTTTAAAACTTAAAAAATAGTTGCTTAATTTCTTAGATTAAATTTGCTGCTGTCCCTTTTAGAGGTAAAAAGCCAGATAAAGCCTTTTAGATAACAGAAGCACTAGCAGCAGCAATAATAATGGCCTTATCTTAGAGAATTGAGTTTGATGTAGTTAGATGAAGACTAGAATTCAGATAAAATAAAGAAACTGAGAAAATTCAGAGTGCTCTGGATAGTTTGGAATGTTATTTGTGGAGGAGGGATGTGGGCAGAAATGTCCTGGGACACTGTGAGAAGGAATGTGTATAAGCAGAATCTCATCATATTGTGAAACTAAGTTGTTGTGTACCATCAAGTCAGAACTGACCCATAGCTGACCCTCCAGCAGGTTTTCAGAGGCAGTCAGTCACATAATGGAGATTTCCCATCCTTCTCCCACCAAGCAGCTGGTAGATTTAAACCACATGCCTTTGAAGTTGCAGTGCAGTTTCTACCATTTAGACGATCAGAACTCCCTTAAACTAAGTTAGGGGTTTGTAAATAGAAGTATTGTATGAAAGGAGACTATTCTTTCTCTTTGTAAGAAATATGCAGAAACCACATAGGTGGAAAAGTATGAAATTTAATATTCAATTATGACATTAAAGGTTTAATGTTCAAAGTGGCTTTCTTAGCCATTGAATTTGATCTTACCATGTGGAAGGACAGGAATATGCAATTAGGACATGTTAGCCTTTCCACAAGGGGATTGGCTAGTCTTACCAATCCACAAGGAGGTTAGCTAGTCTCACCGTTAAAATGTGTGGCTCTAGCAGCAAAATAACAAAACCTCACCAGCAGAAAACAAAAAGCAAGATAATGTAATCCATCCTTCAGGATCAGAGGTTCTTGTTCCAGCCAGCCTAGAGTCTACAGAAGCAACAGCCATTGCAGCCACAGTAGAAAACCAAAGCGAAGAAACTTTTGCTCATGGTTGTTGGATTACTGGAGAGGAAGAGGAAGCGAGGGAAGAGCTAATATTGGCAGGAGTCTGAACATTGTAACACTGGCCTAAAGTCTCCAGGCTCAAGGCAGAAGCACCTGCAAGCACATTTTGGAAGCTGTCCTGACTATATTCTGCTCCTAACTTTGACTTCCTCAAAATAGTTCTGTGGTCTGTGAGCTATCACATCAGATTTTGAACTTAGTAAAGCAATAGGATTGTTGTTGGGATGAGTAGAAGGAGATGCGGGAGCATGAGGGAACCTCATGGAACTTGAATTTCTATTGCTGACCATAAGGGGACAGTTCCCCTTAGTGACGTTGGTAAAAGTCAGATATGGCTACTGCAACATGGCCTTTGCTCTTTTTAGGCTAATTTAACTTCAGGACTCAGCTTTGTACATGAATGTTCTGTTTTATGGTACAAGGCATTAGTTGTTATATGTTTGGATAAGTTTGCTAGTTGTTAAGTACTGTCGAGTTGTAGGCAACTCATAGCAACCCTATGAATGAAAGACCTGGACACCTGTATAACTTTCTTTCTCCAGGTTCATAGGGTTTCCAGAGGCAAGCTGTTATGGAAGTGGATGCCACTCCTACTTCCAAGCATGTTTTAATTGGGGAGCTCCATCAAATATTGTCTATCATGGGTAACCATTCTTGCATTTGACTCATCAGTGTCACAGTGTTCGGTTTCCCAGCAACCACAAGTTATCTCTGTACAGCAAGTGGACATACCAGGGTCATATGACCTAGAAGAATGTTTCACCAAAAACAATTAAAGGTAGGCCTGAGGGCTGTGGATTAGAGTCACCCACCTTTGCTCTCAAGCATGACTTTCTGTCCACTAGGCCAACTGATCTTGTTGTTGTTGTTGTTGTTGTTGTTGTTGTTGTTATTGTTACGTGCCATTGAGTTGTAGGTGACTCACAGCAACCCTATGAATGAAAGACCTGGATACATGTATAACTTTTGTCCTTTCTCCAGGTTCATAGGGTTTCCAGAGGCAAACTATTATGCAAAGTTTGATAGTGGCAAAAATATAAAAAATTTAAAAAGTAATGAACACAGGTGCTATTTCACCAAATAATGACAAGAGTTAGAATGAAATACA
This sequence comes from Elephantulus edwardii, assembly GCF_000299155.1. NCBI lineage: Eukaryota > Metazoa > Chordata > Mammalia > Macroscelidea > Macroscelididae > Elephantulus > Elephantulus edwardii. The sequence continues at coordinate 6,744,043 of NW_006399757.1, read as the reverse complement.
AGAGCAATTGAATTAAAAAAAAAAAAGAATCCTAGGGTTTGGTTATGTTTTGGGGGGGAAAAAAGAAATGGAGCTATCATTAAAGGAGGAAATTTATGTATGTGGGTGGAATACATTGCTGGGAGCCCTTGTGTAGTCCTGCTAACTGAAAGATTTTAATTTTCATTTCACTTGAACAGTACTTCTTCAGAATAAAATACTGGCAAACAATATATTTTAAAGAAAAAACCCAAGCAGCGAAATCTCCCAGTTCTACTCCAAATCACAAAAAACTGTAGTGACAAAAACTGCTGATTTAAAAAAAAAAACAACAAACAACCCTTTATATATTATAAAAATATATCTTTTATATAATATTATATTCTAGCTATTTTATTAAATAACTTCCTATATTAAAAGTGATAACAAAGAATGACTTTTACATATGACAATAATTTATTTAGTGTTCCAGAAACAGTAGAAAATACATGTCATCAGAACATGTGTTAAAACAAATTCAGCTTTGGATAACTAAGTTTTTACCTGTTTAATTTTGTTTAATTAGACTCTTACCTAAGTCTAATTTTGTGTGATGTATAAAAAAGCAAAGTTTTTATAGGAATAGAAATTTTGTGTCCAAATTTTAAGTACAGCATTTATTTAATGAGAATATTTGTTAAAATAGAAATCAAGTCTCTAAACTATTATTATCTTAATACTTTTGTGCAAACATTAAAAGTATTATTTTAGAATTAGAAGTGAATGAAAATTTTCTATTTTCCTTATAATAAAAATTAACTAAATTATGGTTCACTAAATTTTATACTGGACTCTGTATTTCTCTCAATTGGCAGCATCAGTATGGATGGTGAAGAGATTAAGATAGTTAACAGCTTTTGTTTACTTAGCTCCACAGTCAACACTCTTGGTACCAACAGCCAGGAAATCAAGAGACAAATTGCAATGAGAAAGTCAGCTATGAGGGACCTCTCAAGAGTGCTGAAGAGCAATGACATCAGGCTGGAGACTAAGGTGCTCCTGATCTGGGCTATAGCCTTCGCAATTGTGTGCTATGCATCAGAGAGTTGGACAGTGACTGGGGATGATAAAAAGAGAATTGATGCCTTTGAGTTGTGGTGCTGGAGAAGAGTGTTGAATATACCATGGACTGCTAGGAGAGCAAACAGGTTTGTCCTAAAGAGGGTGAAGTCGGAATGCTCCTCGGAGTCAAGGATTTTGAAGTGTCATCTGACATACTTTGGGCATGTTTCAAGATGGGACTGGTCCTTGGAGAAAGACATCAAGTTTGGGAGAGTGGAGGGCAAAGGAGAGGAAGACCCTTGATGAGATGGATCCATTCTGTGATTGTGGTGGTGGGAATGAGTGTGTTGGAGATGGTGAGGTTGGCACAGCATAGAGCAGCATTTAGGGCTCTTGTACATAGGGTTGCTATGAATCGCAAGCGACTCAATGGCACATAACAACAACAGTTTGTTTTCATAATGAACTTTCTGTATAACTAGGAAAATAAAAGTTTGAGTGGTGTGGAAGTAGAAAAACTCGTTAAAGGTAAGTTAATAGTAATTTAATCTTGAAGGAAAAGAAAATTACCATATGTTGATCAATCAGCCCAGTTTAGGAATAATAAAATACTCCAGTAGGCTAAGAACATTTCATGAGTGTATAACACTTTAATTTACTTTTGTATATTTCAGATTGATAATAGCAAATTTTTGTTTGTTTTTAAGTGAGTTCAGGTTCTCTAATTAGAAATTTAAATCCCACACTAGATAATCTAGGTTTCAATCAAAAGGTATTTATCTAGAGACGAGTTTTTTGAATATCACTTATTTTTAATCTCTGACCTATACCGGCGGATTGGTTAAATCTTAAATCTGGCCTTGATTGAAGAAGTTATCAATGGAAAAATGGTTTTTGCAGGTTTTTTTAGTTAGTAGTTTTAAAAATACATAGACTGCACAAAAAAATTGTGCAGTTGTTTTCCACCAGTATATGCGAAAACTAAGCATATAATAATGCTGATTTAAACCACTTCCTAAACAACATGCCTCTGGAACCTATGAACTTTGAGAAATGATGACAGTTATAGAAAGGCTTCAGGTCTTTTGTTTATAGTGACGCTATTAACTTGACAGCAATTACCAACAAAAACAACAGCATTGCTGTAACAGTTAACTTTTCACGACCAGATTCTTTGAGATCTTTTCATTAATGGGAAACATGCTGAATCAAAGAGTATTTCTTATTTTTTTATTATTTTTTTAGTATTAATTTAATACACATTATGTGGATATAGAAACTGAGGAGGATCTAAAATGTTTGCTGCAGAACGTGAAAGACTGCATGCAGTCTTCAATATGGTTTGAAACTCAACACCAAAAAAATTAAAGTTCTCACCACTAAGCCAATTGGCTGCACCATGGCAAATGGAGAAGAGATAAAGTTTGTCAACAATTTCAGATTACTCGGCTCCACTATCTATACTCCTGGTGTCAGCAGTCATAAATACAAAAGAGAAATTAAATTAGGAAAATCTGCTGTTAGCGATCTTTCCAGAAGATTTAAAAAACCAACTGCATAAAATATTGTGCCGTTATTTTCTAACAGTATATGAGAAAATTTCTCCAGAAGACTGTTGCTGGAAAGCAAAAATGTCAATCTAGAGACTAAGATGTGCCTGGTGTAAGCTGTGGTCTTCACTGTTACTTCCTATGCTGGACAAGGACTAGGGATGATAGAAGAAGAACTGATGCCTTTGAGTTATGGTGCTTGAGAAGAGTATTGAACATATCATGCACTGCCAAGAGAATAAGCAGGCCTTTCCTGGAGAGTGTGAAACCAAATTGCCCTTTAGAGGCAAGGATTTGGAACATGTTGTCAAGGAGGGACCTTGGAGAAGGACTATATGTTTGAAAGGATGGAGGATCAGCGTAGGAGAGGAAGACCCTGGATGAGATGGATTGACACAGTAACTAGAGTGTTGAAGGTAGATGTGTCTGAAACAGTGAGAGTGGCTCAGGATAATACAGGGTTCACTATTGGGCATAGGATCACTATAAGTTGTGGGTGACTCAACAACATATAACAAAAATGTGTACATATGTATCCTTCTGGACTCAGGAAGGATGATATGGGATGCTCTCGTGACTTTGGATATATGAGTAAAATTATGTGGACATATATGTCTAGCTCAGTGAGGTAGGATGGGGGAGCACAGAAGTCTCCAGAATTCTTCATGCTTCTACCCCCTTGGCAAATATTTACAATTTTTCGTAGTTATGTTCCATCGAGTCACGTCACTGAGTCAATCCATTTGATTGAGGATCTTCCTCTTTTGTGTTTTCTCTCTACCCTTCAAAGCTTGATGTCCCTCTCCAGGGACTGGTCCCTCCTTGCAACATGCCCAAAATATGTGAGACAGAGCTTCAAAAATCCTTGCTTCCAAAGAGCAACTTGATTCACATTCTCCAGGAAGAACCTACCTGTTCTCCTAGTAGTCCACAGTATATTCAATACTTTTCTCCAGCACCACAACTCAAAGGCATCAATTATTCTTCTATCGTATTTAGCCCTTGTCCAGCTCTTTGATGCATAGCAAGTAATTATGAAGACCATGGCCTGACTCAGGCACACCTTGGAAATGTGCTCTACACTTGAATATGATATCATCCCAGAAAAGTTACTTCCAAATAATGCTCAGGAATCTGGTAATATACTTAACAGGTATTACCTCGCAGTAAAAAAGTAAAAAATAGACACAAAATTTTTTCAAATTCACACCTCCAGGATCCATCACCTCCTACGATAGTATGTAAAAGCAGTAATTTGTGGAACACATCTGTTTTTTCCATTTATAATGGTTACATAGAAGTTCACCACCTGACGGTTGCATATCCGATCAGTGGGAAAGCAGCAGCCAAATCAGCTACAGAGGAAGAAGCTGTAGGAGGTTGTTAATTGTCCACAGATCATAAGAACTTGAAATATCTATTTCTATACTTGAGTCAGAAGATTTTTGGATTACTTGGTGCTGATTTAAAGTATTGTCCTTGAATCAATTCCAACTCAAAGTACCTGGAGTAGAACATGGAGTAGAATTACCCCACTGGATTTCCAGGACTAATATTTATGGAAGCACACTGTTACATTTTTCCTCTAATAATGACTAGTGAGTTCAAACTGTCAAGCTTTTGGTTAAAAATCAGGCTTTTAAGCACTGAACCATCAGGGTTCTTTTGTTGACCAGAGTATCAAATAAACTCCTAGAATGTTACTGTATCTGCATCTAATGATACCTTCATGTCTTGGAAAGCTAAACAGTTAACAGCAAAAAAAAAGGTGAGGCATCTTGAAGCTTAAGAAATAGACTGACTATATGAAAACTTGTTAGTTTATCTAATCATCTTGAAAAAGCTAAATTTTAATTTGAGCCTTGTTCTCATTAATGCCTCATACAGTGTAAGTGTATAATACTGATCCTCAATACTAAAAATTTTCAAAATATTGTTGTCAGTCACCAGTGCTCTTTAATTTAATCTATTCTCCAAAAATCCTAAAAATATTTATAACCTACAGTGTAGACAGTTTTGAGCATCTGTTATGTGCATCAATAGCAAACAACTCAGCTGACTTTCTAGAAGACTTTCAGAGGTAGTAAATTGGATGAAAGGAGATTGTCCATCTTTCTCATGCAAAGCAGTTGAAAAATTCAAACCTCAAAACTTTGGGTTAGTAGTCCAACTCCTTACCACCAGATCACCAAAGCTCTGTATCTGGTCATGTATATCTAGAATAATAGAAATATACAAATTGGGGACTTTGAAAAAATAGGCCAATATTTTGTATGTATGTGTATGTGTTGTGTTGTGTTGTGTTGTTTTTCCTCAGTTAGGAAGTTGTAAATTTAAATTCAGGGCACCAGCTCCAGAGAAATACTTTATATTTTGTTGGCTTTGGAAAAAGATTCTTGTCACTTTTTAACATCTAGTCCTGTGGATTGGTGTCTCTTTACCTCTGCTTTTTTTAAACTATAGGTATAGAATTTAGACCTTACCACATATATGTTGGTGGACTCAATTCATAACTATCTTTTAATTTACTCTGTGTGAAAGAAAAGTCATTCTGATGAAAAGTACACTTGGAGTTTAGTGTAGGTTAAAGTGTTGGCATAATTATTGGACATTTTGACTTCCAATTTTAACAAAAGCAGAAGTTTTGACATAAGTTAATTCATAGCAAAATCAACTTGACTATCTTTGCTAACTTCGCACTATCATAAAAAGGCTAGGAACATAAACTTTCAGAAACAAAAGTAAAACTTTACACAAAGACTGAAATACTTCTATTTATCATTCCATTTACATTCTCAAGAAGACTGAATGTCAAATTTTGCAAAGTAAATCTAAATAAAGTTATTATGCTCTCTTTTTACTTCATCTGGAGTAGCAAAATGGAAACACATATGTATATAATTTCTGGCAAAACTTATCTCAAATATAATGCATGGCAGTTTCCAGGGTCAGATATTAACAATTTCTCAAGATTAGCATAGAAAAGTCAATGAATACATAAAAAGTGGTGAGCTTTAGGTTAACTCTTTTTTGTTTAATTTTTGTTTGCATAAAAATATTACAGATTAAAATGATAAAAAAGATAAAAAATCTTTTTAAAAAATGATTTTCACACTTTTGAATTACTTATTTCTCTTTACTTTGAGAAAAATTTCAAAAAAGTTAAAGGCTTTTTTCCCCTCTGAAAATAATTCTTGGGAGAGTATTAGGTGTTAATCACTTCCAGGATAAGATGATTTGGGAATCAGTAGAGCAATGATTAGCATAAAGTTTGTATATCACTGAAGAAAGAATAAACAAAAGAGCAGAATAAAAGTGACTTGGAAAAGATGGATATTCATCATGTTGCTGTTTTTGTTAGGCACCCTTAAATTAACTACAACTCATTGCAACTGAGAAACAATAGCTTTGGACTCTGTACTTTCCTGAGCCATCATCTCTGTTTGACACATCCACCTTCCTTTGTACACCCACTGTGTCAGTTCATTTTATCCAGGACTTTTCTCTCCTGCACTGATTCTGTACCTTTTCCAGGCATGATATCCTTCTCCAAGGACTGGTCCTCCTTGGGAACATGCCCAAAATATGTGAGATAGATTGCCAAAATTCTCACCTTCAAGGAGCAGCCTGAATTCGCTCACTCTACGACAGACCTGTTTGTTCTCTTCAACACCCACGATGTATTTCAATTTTCTTCTTCAGCACCACAACTCAAAGATAGCAATTCTTCTTCTGTCGTATTTGTTTTTGTCCAGCTTTCAGATGAAAAGCAGGCATTTCAGAAACCATGGCATGGATCAGGCATGCATGCTTTGATCCCTAGAGTAACATCATTACTCTTTAGCAGTCCAGAGAGATCCCTAAGAACAGATTTTCTTACAACAAATTGTCTTCATTTCCATACTGTTGGTGTCAAGAGTGATTGTGGGTCAGAGCAAGATGGAAAGGTCAACAACTTCAATCTTTACTGCATCTACCATTATGCTGCCAATCAGTCCAGTGATGAGAATCGTTATTATCATCATGTTGAGATGCAATCCACATTAAAGACTTCGTCCTTGATTTTCTGCATGAAAAACTTCAAGTCCTCCTCAGTTATGCTGATCAAGGTTATGTTATCCACATAACTCAGGTTGATTAGCCTTCCTCCAATCTGGATACCACATTCCTCCTCAAATTATCTGTTCTGCATATAGATTGAAAAGGTATGGAGAAAGGACACATTCCTGGCACACTTCTTTTTATATATTGAACCATGCAGTGTTCCATTGCTCTCTGCAAATGACAACTTTTTGGTCTAGGCATAGATTTTGCGTGAGCACAATCAGGTGATTTGGGATTCCCATTTTTGTGATCTATACAACCGAATGATTTTGCATAGTCAACACACAAATAGAAATCCTTCTGATACTCTCTGCCTTCAACATTTCTGTCTGACATTGGCAATTATATCCCTAGTGTCAAGGCTTCTTTTAAACTCAGCTTGTATCTCTGACAGTTCTGTTGAAGTCCTATTCTAGTCATTTTTTATAATCTTTAGCAGAATTTTGCTTGCATATGATATTAGTGATAATGTTTGATAACTTTCACACTCTATTGAATAACATTTTTCTGGAATGGGAATAAATATAGATGCATCTCTTCCTGTTAGTTGGCCAGGAAACTGTCTCCCAAATTTCTTGGCACTATCTAGTGAGCATGTCCAGAGCTGCATTTGTTTGTTGTAATATGTCAATCGATATTGCACCAGTTCCTGAGGTCTTATTTTTTATTAACTTCTTCACGTTGTTATTGTTCATTGCCTTTGAGTCGAGCATGACTCGTAGCAACCCTATGAACAAAAGGCCTAACACTCCTCTACAACTATCGATATTTATCAAAGTTCCCTCATAGCAGCTTGAAGTTCCTCTTTTATTAGCATTGTTTCTTGATCATAAGATATTTCATAAAATTGTTCTGTGTCAGGAATACATTTTGGTACAGTGACTCTGTATTCCTTTCATTCTTGTGATGCTTCCTGGATAATATAATATTCTGCCTATAAAATCTTTAAGTATTGCAACTTGAAGCTTGAAATAGTTTTCAAGTTCTTTCAGCTTAAATTTTTTGAACATGCAGTGTTTCCTTGCTCTGTTCTGATGACTGCCTCCTAGTTCAAGTATAAGTTTTGCATAAGCACAATCAAGTGTTCTGGGATTCCCATTCTTCTCAGAGTTAGCCACAGTTTGTTGTGGTCCACACAGTCAAATGTCTTTGCATCGTCAATGAAACACAGATGGACATTCCTCTGATATGCCCTGCTTTCAGCCAAGATCCATCTAACATAAACTACAATATCCTTAGTACCATGGCCCCTTCTAAACCCAACCTGTACTTCTGGCCGTTCTCTGTTGATATGCTGTTCCAGTCGTTTTTGGATAATCTTCAGCAATATCTTGCTTGCACGTGATATTAATCATATTGTTTGATAATTTCTGCACTCTGTAGGATAATTTTTCTTTGGAATGGGAACAAATATAGACCTCTTCCAGTCAGTTGGCTAAGTGGTTGTCCTCCAGATTTCTTGGCACAACTTGTAACTCTCCAAAGTACTGAAGAGCAATGATGTCAATGTGGAGATTAAGGTGTGCCTGATACAGGCTATAGTCTTTGCAATAATCTTCCTATGCATCAGAGATTTGGACAATGACTAGGCATGATAGAAAGAGAGTTGATGCCTTTGAGCTGTGATATTGGAGAAAAGCATGGAAGATACCATGGACTGCTAAGAGAATGAACAGGTTCATCCTGGAAAAAGTGAAATCAGGCTGCTTCTTGGAGGCCAGAATTCTGAAGCTTTGACTGACATACTTTTGAGTATGTTGCAAGGAAGAATCAGTCCTTGAGAGGGACTTCATGCTTGGGAGGGTGAAGCGACAGCACAGGAGAGAAAGACCCTTGATGAGATGAATTGATTCAGTGATTGGGGTAGTGGGAGTGAGTATGTCAGAGACAAAGATAGAGCAGGGTTTAGGGCTGTTTTACATAGGGTTGCTATGAGTCACAGGCGACTCGGTGACACGTAACAACAACAGCAGCTTAATGGCTGAGTGAGTTTATCCTTTTTTATTTTATTTTTTTTAAATTTTTTTTAAACTTTATTGTGATTTTGCCAGAAAAGTTGTATTTTCATTCATTCACTGTTGCACATTTTACTCCTGTCCCCTCCTTTCCCTCTTGCCCAGTTAACACATTTTTATTTCTATTTTTTCCTTTTCTTTTTTTGTCACGCATCTCCTTCCCTTCCTTCCCTTTCCAGCTCAGACAGCAATGTGCTCTTTCTTCCAGATTTTTGTCATATGTATAATGCCTAACCATATATTCTTTTCAGACAGTTCTTCCCTTCCCCTTGCTCTACTGCAGTGTTCCAGGTTTTCACATATTCCAGTTTAATAATTTACTTTGTCTTCCACAGCTTCCCTTTGAAATCTTCTGTTCAATTCTTTAACTTTCTGATTGCTTCCCTTTGTTTTGACTTGTAGCATTCTAGTGCAATATTCAGAGTTTCTTCTGACTTACATCTCGGTCTTTTCTTTCTCATTTGTTTTTGTAACAACTTTTTGCATTCTTTGTAGAAAATAGTCTTGATATCATTCCACAGCTCATCTAGTCTTTGTTCATTAGTACTGAAAGCCTCAAAATCTGTTTCTGAGATGGTTTTTAAGATCATTAGAGATAGACTTAGGTTATATTTTCATTCTTGTGGGTTTGGTTTCATTTGAACTAGCACATGAGTAGTTAATGATCCACTGTTCCAGGCAGCACGTAGCCTAGCTTTCACAACTGATGTTGAGTTTCTCCAGAATATTCAGTCTGATTCTTCTGTATTCCATTTATAAGATTCATGTGTATTGCTGCCATTTGTTTTTTTATAAGATATTCACAATGAATAAATAGTTGATTGTACAAAATTCTATCCTTCTATTTTCAGCCTCATTTCTTATATTAAATCTGTATTTTCCAGCTGTTGATACTTCTTCCTTGTTTTTTTTTTAATTCCAGCCACCAATTATAATGAATGAATCTTAGTTGCATATTATATCCTATCACTTTCTGACTGCAAATATGCTAGAAATTTTGGCTCCTCTTTGGCTCTAGTTGTTGGTGCATTTATTGAGGAATAGTGATATATAAGGGTCTTCATTGGATGTATGTGTATGGCTTTTATCCTATAATTCACAACACTATTTCAGGATGTAACTGAAACAGTCTCTTTTACTATGAATGTGACCCTGTTTTTCCTCACTTTCCATTCCCAGCCTAGTAGAACATTTGACTGTCTGATCAAAATATGTCCCATACTAATCTATATCAGCTCACTAATGCCTAATATGTTAATATTTATGTGTTCCATTTATTCATGATACAAAAATTGTACTTTGAAGCAATTACTAAAAGTGTTTTACATGCATGCTTCCAGGACTTGTTAATTGACTTGGGGAAAAACCTGAATTTCTAAGATAGCTTTGTAGTGTATGTGGTCTCAGTAACCAGTAAGCACACTATCCAGCACTGCTTGAATTCCCCAGATGCACTTAATCTGTAGTATATTTTTACAAGGGAGTGTGTGTGTGTGTGTGTGTGTTTTCTTATTTACATGAGCTAGGGAATTAAGCAACCATAGGTTGACATTGCATGTACATGGCAAGGTTTCATGAAATTTTATGATACACTATCTTAAAAACTCAGTCTCATGATGTAAAATGGTAGCTCTAGGTGTTCTGATAGTCCATAACACGGCTGTGTTGGTAACCTAAATTAGAAACTAAACTACCAGTAATCATAGCAAAACTCCCGCTACTGTACTTGAGGAAAGAAATGACAGATTATGATTCTTCTACTAATGATTCCACATGCAATTTCTCACCTGCTCTGGAAATATTTTAAGAAGGAATCACTCTGGAGAGAGAGACAACATGGTAGAAAAGGTCCAGGAACTAGAGAAAGACCCAAAACCAGATGGATTGATCATGACAAAAATAGTGAGGATGGTGCAGAATAGGGTTGGCTTCACACATGTTCGTAGGATTACTAAGGGCCATAGTCAACTTGACACTGTCCAACATCACAGACTGTATGTATTTAGGCTAAGGAAGCCGAGACTTTCTTTTGACTCTTTCCTTGAGGGTAAAAACAACACAAAACTACTGACCTGGATTATGCATCCAATGCACATATCTTATTAGGTGCCAACTATCTTTGTTCACCTTTAAGTGAATAGTCCAACACATAACTCAATATGCCAGCTTAAAGGGGAGCTTTCCTAAATTTACAGCTGTCAGCCCAGAAGCCTTTTGCTGATACATAACACCTGAAAGACCTGACTTTCCACTACCTTTCTACTTTAAATGACATAAAAAAAGTGACCAATAAGTTTTCTACTCACCTCTCTTAAATATGGTAAAAATATATACCAATTAGAGATAATTTCATGTATCAAGTTATATGTAATATATGTGACCAAAAAGTACTATGGAAAAATTGGTCAGTTATCCTCTTCAACTACTTTATGAATAATTCAAGCATTCAACTTAGGAAAAATGTTCAATTCGTTTGTTCGACAGGTACCATTTTTATCTTTATGTGAGGCTTACAGCAACTGTTTCTCAATACTCATTTTGCCTGCGGTGTGTACATTTCTAAGGCACCGCAGGGATTATAAAATGAAGGCATAAACCTTATTCCCTAAGAGATAGCAAGAGACTAGGTGACATAGATAATTTAAATGTAATGCATAATTAGGAAAAAAAGTTTGATAAAAGAGTCTGAGACAGAATCAAGCACAATCTTTAATGGGCTAAAACATGAAAACATATACAACAGTCGAGAAACACAAAATAGCTACTGGAGAGATAAGAGTGAAGGTGACTCAATTTAATGGTGAAATTGTTTTACAATTAATATCATGCCTGTGTAGTTAATATAGCAGGATCAGAAGACCGAGTCATCTGATGATGATTTCCTGGCCTAACCTGAAGAAATTAATCAATCGATACGTTGATTGAATGGAGAGATTGACTAGATTTCCCAGGGTTTATTTTGTTTATAAGCAGATATAAATCACTTCTTTCAAATTCATGTTTATTTTCCCTGGAGTGCTTTTAAATATGTATTACCAAGGGCATTTTGTAAGAAAATGTGTTTTCCTTTGAACATGTCATTAGGAGAATCCTACATATGCAGCTACAGATGAAATGTATTTAGAGGTGATAAGCACTGTGCACTGATGTACTTACTAGCTACCGAGACCACATGGGCTATAAAGCTATTTAGGAATTCACTTTTACCCCTAGACAATTCACAAATCCTGGATGTATTCACGGAAAGCACCTCTGGTAATTGCTTCAAACAGCCAAAGTTGTGGTCAGAACTGTTCTTAGACTCACTCTGGCCCCTATACTTACAAGCACGCTTAAGGGCACTTAATGAATAACCTTTTACTGATGTACCACCCTTTCATTACCACCTGGGCTTAGAAGCAAAAGATATAAAGGTGAGAATTATTTCCTTACAAGTTCAGCCCAGCCCTTCAATAGCAGTGGCACTTTGTAGATGGCATCTATCAGTGGGAGGAAAATTATACCTTAGGTCATTTTTGGCAGAGCAAACTATAAAATGAAACCCTATAAAATCTTTGGGCTTATAATAGTACCATGTCATAAGTTCTCCCTGTGGAGAAACAGCACTGGTGACTGCTTTACATTTATAATGTACACAGTGGAACAATGCGCTAAGAATATCCTAATTCGGGAATTATTCTTTCTGTATTATTAAAGAAATCACTTAAATGCTTGGGCACATGGATTTTGGATCTCATTGCAGGAGTCTTACAGAGGAAACACACACACACACACACACACACACACACACACACACAGAGAGAGAGAAACAAATACCTTTGAAAAGATGTAGTCTATTAAGAAAACCAGTGATTCCTACTTTAGAAAAATTGAAATGCTTCTTTGTTTTGAGTGAAAAAATAAGAGTACTATTATGCTGGCTTCACAGCTTTTGTTTTGTTTTGTCTTGTTTCTTTGTAAAGTTATTCTCTACCCCCTCCTCATTTTTTTAAAAGAGTGAATATTACTCAATTATTGAAAAGGTTATAATTATGCAACCTAAGATCTATTACATAACAGTGATATGAAGTCTCAAGTAGTTTTGGGTAAGTAGAAACTCAGGGTCTCTCATTTAAATAATAGTGTTCTTTTTGAAAAAAGCCAAAGAACTTTTGATTCTATTTTAAATGGATTAAACATGGATTTATTTAGTGTTGGGAGTTATTAACTTCCTGCTTTAACTCCATTCAGGATCCTCTTCTACTCTTTTAATATAGACCTCTACTTTAAAAGTTTAAAGGAAAAAAAATATTTAAGTCATTCTCATTTATATAATTTATTCAGATTTTTTTTTCTGTTAGATTGAAATCTATTCTCTAAATTCCTGTTTCTCCTTATGTTGCTATGTTCCTTGGGGTGTCATCAAGACAGAACTGACTCATAACTGACCATCCAGAAGAATTTCAAAGGCTATAAATCACACTGGAAGGAATTTCCCACCATTCTTCTATGGAGAAGCTGAAAGGTTTGAACCATCTGCCTTTGCATTTGCAGATGCAGTTTCCCTTAGCATTTGCCTTTGCATTTGCAGTTGAACTATTTACTTACTTACCTTTAGACCACCAGCAATTCCTGATTTCCTGCTAGATTAATTTAAATACAAAGGCATTGAGACAGAGTCCCATATGGTCTTAAGACCCAAACAACTTCTTTATTTCATCCTGGTTTTGCCCTATACATTGCATATCTTCTGGTCAATTAGAGCTACTAAGAACTTGAAACATGGCTTGCCCCAACTGGCAAATATTCTTCAATTATGCAGGAAAATAAAAGAGTGTAAAATATGTCACTCACTTCTCATATTGATTACATGT
>NW_006399757.1:6721796-6729027 GCF_000299155.1 Elephantulus edwardii | reverse complement strand
TTGTAAGGAGAGACAGATGTTTAGAGAGGGACATCATGCTGGGTAGAGTAGAGGGACAGCGCAGGAGGGGAAGACCCTTTATGAAGTGGATTTATTCAGTGACTGGGGTACTCAGGATGGGTGTGTCAGAGGCAATGAGATTGGCACAGGATAGAGCAGGGTTTAGGGCTGTTGTACATAGGGTCGCTATGAGTCGCAAATGACTTGACGGCACATAACAACAACAACAACAACCACCTCTTCCTTTATACTTTTAAAAATCTGGTTACCATAAAATTAAGATAAGATACAGGTTTACATTGTGGCTCACATTATATTTCTCTCAGACAGTATTGGTCTAAACAAAGTCTTCTCGGGAACAAAGATGTTAACAGTGAAGAGAGGTTTTCTGTTTCAAATGAGTATGGAAACTTGTCCTGCAACAAAAGCACTACAAGTTCTCCTTGATGACAGAGAGGCTTCATTTGAAGTTTAGTTTCTAGATATTTTAGTCTCTTGGCCTATTAATCTTGTTGCAATTATCCTAGGTTCATGTGGTTCTTCAGTATTAATTAGTTGCAATGAAATTTCCATTATCTTTCTTGATTTTTCAAAATTACCACAAATAAGTCAGTATTGCAGATTTTTTATTGTCATAAATAAATTATTTTCACTCTTCTTTTATCTTTATAGGATATTAGTAAATTGTTTGCATTTTCGTTCTCTGATTTTCTTGTGATATTTTGTGTTATTTGATTTCATTTTTTTCCCTGTAGACGTTATGTATAATAAATATGCCTTGAATTCTCTCATAAACAGAAAATTGTTCTTCAGAGCCATATTAAGCTCATCTTGTTTATTCTCTTAGAAAAAAACTTTCAAAGACTCACTTTTTGGGAGACCACATTTCGGTGACATGAAAAATAATATAAACACACAAAAAATTAGGATCATGAAAAGGACTTGTAAAAATCAAGGAAGTAGATAGCAAGCTTGATGTTATTGTTTTGTTGGTATTTTTAATTAGAAATCAATTTATATCAATCTGACCTCCAGTGGGTTTTCAGAAACATTAAATAACAGAGGAGAAAGTATGGTGCATTTCCTTACCACTAGGCCACTATAGGTTAGTTCGATTAATTATTACTTTGTATCTGAAAAAAACATTTACTCTTGCAATTACAAAATATTTTTTCTGCATTACATATGGAGGCATCTGATTTCCATGAAAATTTTCTTGAAGTTGTCTACTTTAACAGCAATATAAAAATAGGTAACTTTAGAAAACATTTTAATCCTTCACAAATTAGGATTAAAAAAGTAAAATACAAGGTCTTGGCTCTAGAGTAAGGCTTACTTTATTATCTACTTTTAGAAATTTCTCAGTGCAGGGGCGTGGGCTCAAATGACACAGAGCACGCCGCTGCTAGCTCTACTTTCTCATTAGAAAACCAAGAAATTTACTCAATTATCTCTCCTTTCACCTTTTGTAATACAAAAATTAGTTTAAGAAAAATCTCAAAAAAATCTCCCCTTATGTGTTGTCAAGACTATGGCCTTTAAAGATGTTGAATCTCTAATCTCCTTACCACTGATTGGCTGGTGACATCATGGAGATGATTACAACATTACCTAAATGCTTCTAATCCTGCCTAATTAGTATCACAGAGATTAGATTTGTAGCTAGTAAAATTACATAGTACTGAAAATCCTAGATTATCCATATAGCATATTTGGGGGGCAGGAGGTAAGAGACATTTTAACCCCATGTCAGAATATCACTTAGTCTTCTAGGCTATATGTTAATCCTTACATAATCTAGCTCTTGCTTCCCATTTTCTCAATTCCCAGTTCTTTCTTACTCTAAACACCAAGGATTTTTCTACCGGTCCATTTAATAATGTATTTTATTCTCATATGTACATTTTTACAATAAAGTTGATTATTGCAATGGGATTTTATAATCAGGTAACTGTCTCAATTTTTCATACAAAAATTTATGCATAAATTGTAATAAATATGTTAAAAGTTAAACTTTATAAAGGAAATATTTCAATCATTCATACACATTTTGTTCTATTACATTGATTTCAGTACCCACAATATACTTATACTTCTTTCATTTTCTCCTTATAATGCTGATTTTCCTCAATCTTTCCTTGTCTTCTCTTTTTCAAAGATATTTCTGCTAATCACTTCCTTAAATGGCATAAACATGAATAGTGGACCTACTAGCCTTATTTATTGAGTTCAATTATAATGACAGAAGAGACCAGAGAAAATGGAACAAAAGATCTTGTAGATTCTAGTCTGGAATTGTTCACCCAATAACACAACAAGAGTAGGTTTGTTCTGGGCTCTAGAGTAGGAAATGCAAAATTTGATGATATTTCCAAGTGTAAGAGTTATTTAAATAATGCAGTTCTGCTTCCCCAAAAGAATTGTCAAAAGATCAATATCACCTCAAATTCCTGTCCAATATGACTTCTGTCTTGGCACTATAATTTTTTAACAATTTTCTTTCACAAAACATTCCCTAAATTTTCTCTCACACATTCTCTATCTCTCTCTCTCTCTCTCTCTCCACCCCTCCACACCATTTCTAAAATGTCTGTCTTTTATTAATCTAAAGAAAGGTGAGGAAAATAGCAAACATGTTTCAAATGCCATTGACAATCCATCTCTTTGAGGATCTTCTTCATATTCACCGACCATCTATTTTTCTTACCATGAAATCAATTTCTAGAAACTAGTTCCTTCCTGATAATTTTCCCAAAATATATGAGACTTGCTCCTAAGGAGCATTTGGCATTATTTTTAAGCCCTGAAGGATCACGTAAGTTATTATGCTGCATATTTGACTTGCTTTGTGCCATTATCCCTTCTTTCCCTTTGGTGTTTGTGGTGGTGTTGTGTGCTGTTGAGTCAGACCTGACTCATAGCTGGCCCTTGAGCACGTTTTCAGGGTGGAGATTGTCCATCCTTCTCCTGTAGAGTAGCTGGTAGATTCAGACAATGTGTCTTGTGCAGTATAATTTCTTCCCACTAGGCCACCAGAGCTCCTCTTTCCTTCTAATTGCTTCAAATGTCTACTTTGTGTTTGATGCATTATTATAATTTGAAAGCAGATAACATATATTCACAGATGAATAAGAATTTTGCCATAGGTTAGAATTTGTATTTGTACTTGATTTAAGAGTTTTTTGAATCCTTTGATGAAGAAAAATTGCTTTGCAAGTAATAAAAACATGGATGTTTGTGTTTGTGTAAAAGGTGGATTGTCATGGATTAGATATGTCAGCACTAAAAGTCGTGAGTCTCAGTTTAATGTGATCAAGCTATATGTCGTAAATCCTGCCTTCGATGTTAAGGGACAGACCGAACAGCATACGGAAAAATCTACTGTCAAGTTTCTCCCCAAAGCACCAAGAAGAAATGAAGTCAGTTAAAATACTACGATGTGCCTAATTTAATAATCAAAACCCTACCAAATGGTGTTTTCCATTTCTTCCTGTGCATCTGGAGTTATAAAATGAATAAGGATGACAGCAAAAGAATAGATGCTTTGGAATTGTGGTAATGGAGAAGAATACGGACTATAATGTGAACTGACTGCACAAAGAACAAATAAGAAAGCTTGGAGGAAGGTGCAACCAGGGAGCATGTTGGAGGCAATCATAGTACAACTTTCTTACATGCTTTGGATGTGTTTTTAGGAGGGACTAGTCCTTGGGAAAAGATATTTTTCTAGGAAAGTTGCAAAGTCAGAGAAACATAGAAAGATGTACAACAACATGAATTGACCGGAGTGACTGCAACAATGGTCTTGAGCATATTGGAGATCATAAGAGTAATACAGTATAATGTAACACCCAGATCTGTTGGTTGTAGGGTGATTATAAGTTATTGTTAACTCAGTAACACCTATCAAGAACAACAACAATAACATGATGCTAAAGAGGTAGGTTTAGAGGCAGTTATGTAATGATGTAGTAATTCCCCAAAATGAGCTTTAAGATGGAATCAATCAATTGTGAGAGGATAAAGGTGAGGTGCAATACCCTTTTTTAGGTCACAGCCCTGATCTGATGAAAAAGGAGTTTTCCTGTGGTGTTGCCGGTAACACCTTGCTTATAGAAGATAAAAGGGGTTAGGAAATGAGCACAAAACAGGACCTATTTTACATCAAGATGAAGTCCATGTTCTTTGGACCAAGGTCTCCACACTTTATCACAGGTGAAGGCGAAAACAAATGGACATCTTCAAAGAATGCTGATCCTGTGGATATTGAAGAGGAAAAAAGGTCTTCCTCTAGAACCAACAGGGACAGAAAATTCTCCTGGAAACTGCACCTTAAAACTGAATTTAAATTGTAAGATATTAAACTTTTGTTAGAATCATTTTCTTGTGGTTTTTCTATGATTTTATTGTTGTTATGTACTGTGGAATTGAACTTATTGATTCTCCAGTGGGTTTTCAAAGGCTGTAAATTGCATGGGAGGATGTTGCCCATCTTTCTCCATCAGAGCAGTTAGTGAATTTAAACCATGTACCTTTGGCCTAGCAATGTAATCCTTACTCCTAAGCCACCATTAAAAATCTAAGACAAAAGACATATGGTTCAGAGAATAAGAAGAAGAGCTGTTGAATATATTTCTCCCCACTATTACAGAAAAAGGAAACAAAAATCTAAAAGGTCTTTTAAAACTTTCATCATCCTTTTTCCCCCTTCATGCATGTGTATGTGTGTTTATTAGAAAGAGATGAGGTATAAGAGAAGGAAATGCATAGGAAAAGAATGGTGGTTGTTACGTATCATTGAGGCAGAAGTGACCATAGTTGATCCTCTGGCAGGTTTCAGAAGCAGTTCATCACATGGGAAGAGATTGCCCATCCTTCTCCCATAAAACAGCAGATGGACTTGAACTGATTGCCTTCATGTCCTGAGGGAGGATTAGGGGGAAATGAAAAATAGAGGGGATAAATAATGAACACTGCATTTAAATAGAAGAGGGAAAGAAATGTCTAAAGAAATATATGATTAGGTATTATTTGCATGATAATACCCCAAAATAAGCAAAGTTGCCTGGGCGATGTGGACTGTACAACAATGAAAGAATATTTTTAAAGAGAAAAGTGAACTGGGGGAGTGGTAGGGAGAAAAATGTGCAATAATCAACAAATGGAAATCCAAGTGTTCTGTAAACTTTCATCAAAATGTCAATTAAAAAAATTAACAAGTAAATACACCAAAACCCTGAGTACCTTTGGAACTGCAGTGCAGCTTCTTGCTACCAGGCCACCAGAGCTCCCAAGGAAAAGAATTACTGAATGTAAATAGTTTAAACATTAGAAAAGTAGCTTTTAAAATTTTGTGTTCACATATGTCTATTTTGCAAAATAGAAAACAACCCAAAAAAAATTAAAAAAAGAAAACAACCAAAAACAAACAAACAAAAAACAACACACAACCAAACAAGTTTTAGTTCCTTTTGTATTTTTGTTTCAAAATATAAACTATTTAGAATAAAATAATATCCCAAATCATACAATTCATGCTAAATAGTGAAATATAAATCATATTATAAAAGAGAAATTAGAGTAAGTTGGAAATTGAATATAGAGCCTCACAAGAGTGAAACAAAAAAGAACAGCTGATAGACATAGGAAGCCCACGATAGATAAGCTTTCTCTAACTTAAAACATAAAACTCCAGTTAAAAATTGTATTAAAGATATTAAACCATCGGAGAGTGCAGCAAGCAGCCTTGATTTGATCTACTTTCCTGCAATGAGATAGCTAATGGCCACTGCAATCTGAATTAATTAACATCAATTTGTTTTTAATAAAAAGCTTCTGAAGTCCATTTTGATAATGAATACTGTCTAGAGGAAAATCAAACAGCACTATCTGATATATATGGAGCCACAGCTGAACATATTTGACCCCTATTTTACACAGTTGCGCCTCATTGATTTCTTCTGTTAAACTCCTGGACTGAACACTGAACAATGGCGGGTGCACTCATACATCTTCCTCGAAGACCCAATCTATGAACTGTGTAACCCTGCTACAGGGCCAGAGCGTTTCTGCACCTCTAACGTTGCTGCCTGTCTTGATGACATATAACCTAGATGCTGTCCTTAAGAACAAATAACCTTTAAAGTGTGACTGTGAAAATCAGTCTTTATGGGTACAAACAAAAATAAAAGACTTGACACGAACTCAGTATATATCTGATTTTTAAGCTATTTGTCATCAATTTAAATCCAGAGTGGGTCTATTAGAAAAGATTACCTGTATTTAAAGAGAATTAGAACAAACACCTATGAGAGATCTTATACCTTATTGTGAATATAGTGATTTAGTTTAAAAAGTATTTCTATTAAATAAGAGGCTTTTTTTTTTTTTTGGTCTTTGTTAC
Source organism: Elephantulus edwardii (assembly GCF_000299155.1). Lineage (NCBI taxonomy): Eukaryota > Metazoa > Chordata > Mammalia > Macroscelidea > Macroscelididae > Elephantulus > Elephantulus edwardii. The sequence goes on along the minus strand of NW_006399757.1, from coordinate 6,722,624 downwards.
CAGTGATTTCCACACCACCTCTAAGACTTTAGGTTTATCTCTTTATGGAAACTCACTTCTTGTGATGACAGTTCTAGGGACTTAAGGCTCTGGTGGCCTAGTCTATAATCTAGAACTGCTCTGCCAACTTAAATGCTGGCAGCTCAAACACAGAGATCCTCATGAGAAAGTCAAGCTCCTCTTACGTGGTTTACAGCCTCTGCAACTCCTGGAGGGTCATCTATGACTCAGATCCAACTCATTGATAACAACATCAGTGATTTAAATAAGTGTATTAAAATCAATTGTATTCAGCTTCACAATATCATGTTTATTAAGAAGTAATTAATTTAGTAACTATAGGAAAGTATCTTGTGGATCATTAACTAATTGAGACTAAAATAATGAGACATAACTTGTCTCCAGTTTTTCTTCCTCTATGGAGGGAAGGAATCAGAATGAGGAAACAAATACATGCAGGGTAGGAAGCCAGGGGTTCTTGACCTTCAAATTTAGCCAGTAACTCCTTGAATTGTTGTTAGGTGTCTTCAAGTGGATTTTAGCTCAAATGATACATATGACAATTTAGAGCAGCTCAATAGGGTTCTTTTGGTTATCATATTTATGGGAGTTTATTACTAGGTATTTCTTCCATGAACAGCTGAATTGGTTTAAAATGCCAACCTTTCTTAGTTAGTGCCAGAACACTTAAATTCATTGGCATGAGATCTCCTTAAATGTATGTATGAAATATCATGACAATTTTTATATATAAGTCATGTGTTCTGTTACTACTCAGCACTATTGAAAAAGACAGCTTGGACTGGCACAAGATTTTAACCTGGTATT
>NW_006399757.1:6716424-6717815 GCF_000299155.1 Elephantulus edwardii | reverse complement strand
TCACTGAATCAATCCACCTCATAGAGGGCCTTCCTCTCCTGCGCTGTCCCTCCACCCTCCCAAGCATGATGTCCCTCTCTAAGGACCGGTCTCTCCTCGCAACATGTAGTGCAATGATTTCGATAAAAAAAAATACATTTCTTTTTATACTGAGTTATATCAGAGTTATGGGGAAATGACAAATTTTATCAGATAATATAAATTACTCAAGGGCAAGGTATAGTTCATTCTCTATTTCGTTCCATATTACTTGCTCCTACTAAGCTCTCTATAAATATATATTAATTTGAAAAGAGTTAATCTGTCCCATATGGTTTCCTACACTATAAATCTGTATAGAATCAGACCACCACATCTTTTTCCTGTATGGCAGCTTGTGGGTTCGAGCCATAGACATTCCTTTAGCAGCCAAGTGCTTTAACTGCTGAACAATGAGAACCTTTCAAAGAATTAATTAATTCATGTTATTTTTACTTAGCAGTATTTAACATCTGTATTTCAAAATAATAATGAACTTTAAAACAATTATTTTAAATTTAGAGGTGAGAATAGTATGTATCTCAAAAATTGTGTGTGAAAAAAAAATTGTGTGTGATATAATAAAATTAGGAAGAGGTTTCTTTAGGACTTATTTCTCTGACCATCTTGACTAAACATTATTTTCTGACTTTTGTTATTATGCCAAAATTCCGATTATTTATAAACGTAATATAGATTGGTAAAGAGTTTATATTCTTGGAAATGTTATTCTGAATTTATTGCAATCCACACAGTCAAATTCCTTTCCACATCAGCAAAGCACAACTAAACATCTTTCTGGTATTCTTTGTTTTCAGCTAAGATCCATGTGGCTTAAACAAGTACATCTCTCATTTCATTTCTTCTGAATCCAGTTTGAATTTTTGAAATATCTCGTTCAATGAGAGCTATATATTCCATTAATTTTTAAATTCTCTTCAGGAAGGTTTTGATTTTGTTATATTAATGGTACTATTTGGGAATTTCCTTGTTTTTTTTGGACCATCTTTTTCAGTATTAGTAGGTAAATAAATAATTAATATTGTTGCTGTGTGGTGCCATTTATTTAACTATGACTCGTAGTGACCATATGCACAAGAGCTCTGAACCCTGTTCTATGCTGAGCCAATCTCACTGTCTCTGACACAACTATCCTCATTATCCTAGTTATTGTGTCAGTTCATCTCGTCCAGGTTCTTCCTCTCCTGCCCTGTCTCTTGATCCTCTGAAGCATAATGTCCTTCTCCAAAGAGTGGTCTCTCCTGACTACACAATTGGATAGAATATCTATCTACTATCTAAGCATACTCATTGTAATTTCTGTTATGTTGTGTTATGTGCTGCCAAGTTACTTGTGACTCATAGCAACCCTA
>NW_006399757.1:6713714-6716194 GCF_000299155.1 Elephantulus edwardii | reverse complement strand
GCAGTTTCAGAATCCTAGTCTCCAAGGAGAAACTTGGTTTCTCCAAGACAGACATATTTGTTTTCCTGGTGGTCCATGGTATGTTCAAGACTCTTCTCCAGCACCATCATTTAAAGGCATCTATTCTTCTTCTGTCATTCTTAGTCGTTGTCCAGCTCTCTGATGCACAGCAATACTTATTAAAAGATATAATCTTATTTGAAATAAATTTCTTCTCTCAATCTACCCGTATGTCTGTCTATCTTCCTCTTCTAACCCTCATGTAATTAAATATCTAGAAACATTAATATATTATTTGTGTAGTATGTATTGCTGCTGTTGTTTCATGTTGCTGAGTTGATTCCAATTTTCATAGTAACCTAATAAAAAATTATTGAACTGCTCAATAGAATTTCTTAGGTGATGATATTTAGTGAACAGGTTGGCATTCTTTTTTTCCAATGGAGAAATTAGGTGGATTTGAACTGAAAAAATTTTAGTTGGCTCCAACACCTGATAATTACATCATCAGGTATTCTTTGGTTATTTAATATGTAAAATTTTCTATCTGCTGTCAAGGATCTTTTCAGAGTGTTAAAGAGCAATTATTTCTTTCTAGAAACTAAGGGGTGCCTTATCCAGGCCAAGGTCTTCTCAATTGCTTTCTAAGCATCTGAAAACTGGACAAAAAATAAGGAAGACAAAAGAAAAATTGATTCCTTTGAGTTTTGATGTTGAAGAAGAGTATTGAATATACCGCGGACAAGCAGGAGAACAAACAGGTCTATCCCAGACACAGTGAAATCAGGTTGCTCCTTGGAGGCAAGGATTTTTAAATTCTGCCTCACAAACTTTGATTATGCTGTTAGAAGATGTCCGTTCTTAAAGAAGTGTATCTTGCTTGGAAGGGTAGAGGGTCAGTGCAAGAGAGGAACACCCTGGATATGATTGATTGAAACAAGAATTGTGGCAATGAGTTCAAGTATATTAGAGACTGTGAGCTTAAGTCAGGCTAGGGAAAGTTTCGGATCCACTGTTCAGAGGGTCACTATGAATCATAGTGGACTCAGTGGCATATAACAACAATAATGTATAACTTACTAACTGAATTACCATGTAAATACTTTAAGAGAATCATTTATAACTTAATTGCCCCTGGTTTAACTTTGTAATTTATAGCCAAGTAGCTAATAAGAAGCTATTAATGGTTTATCATAGAACAGAGTTCAGGTCTTTTGTGCAAAGGTTACTCTGAGTCACATTTGACGTGACAACACTTAAGCACTGCTAAATGAGACTAGTGCTGTTATATATCTGGAGGAACATTCTTCCACTTTGCACATCACTCTTTGTCAATGTGCTGTATGAGGTAAACTAGGATTGCTATGATACTGAACCTTGTGTTATGGGGATATCAAATACCATAATGTTTTCCCATTGGGGACAGTGTTTGGTGGGGCTCCCAGTTGTAAAATAGGTTGGGAAGCAGGAGTGGCATCCACTTCCTAAACTGCTTGTCTCTGGAAACACTATGAACTTGGAGAAACGATGATAGTTATGGAAAGGTGTTAGGTCTTTTGTTCATAGAGTCGCTATGAGCTGACCTCGATTCAATGGCAATCAACAACACAAAAACAAGAAAAATGTAGCTTAATTTAAATAATACCTACTTTATGGTATTAGTGATTATCAAGAAATAAAAATATTTTTTAAAAAATAAACTTCTTTTGGAAAAAAAAACCACGATAGACCATTATAATATTGATTTTTCTTAATTATTATTTTCTTGGATCAACACCATTAACATTTTTATGGGTAATAGTGAGGTCCTTAATTTGGAATATGTACTCAAATAAGAATGTCAAATTAATTAATAGGAAACTTCTTAATTGAATCCAACAGAACATCAAAAAAATAATTCATCGTAAAAAAAGTGGGATTCATAATAGGTATGCAAGGATGGTTCGATGTAAGAAAAAAAATCAAAGTCATGCATCACATTAACAAAGAAAATAACAAGACCCAAATGAACCTAGTAATTAATAGAGAAAAGACATTTGACAAAATCTAACACCGTTTCCTGATCAAAACTCAGTAAAATAGGAAAAGAAGGCCATTTCCTTAACTTCACGAAACCATATATGCATAACCAAGAGTCAATATAATTCTTAATGGAGAAAGACTAAAAACATTCTCCTTGTGAACAGGAAACAGACAAGAATGTCCACTGTTGCCTCTCTTATTGTATTGTATTGGAATTACTTGCTAGGACAATGTCGTAAAAGAAGGAAATAAGAGTCACCTAGATAGACAAAGAAATGGTGAAACTATCACTAAATAAATGCTGATGTTAGATGGATCTTGGCTGAAAGCAGAGAATACCAGAAGACTGTCTATCTGTGTTGCATTGATTATGCAAAGGCATTTGACTGTGTGGATCATAACAAACTGTGGCTTACTCTGAGAAGAATGGGAATCCCAGAACATTTAATTGTGCTAAT
>NW_006399757.1:6687439-6713039 GCF_000299155.1 Elephantulus edwardii | reverse complement strand
AAGGATTCTGGGGCTTCGTCTGACATACTTTGGACATGTTGCCAGGAGGGACGGGTCCTTGGAGAGGGACATCATGCTTGGGAGGGTGGAGGAAGAGCGCAGACGGGGAAGACCCTCTATGAGATGGATTGATTCGGTGACTGGGGTAATCGGGATGGGTGTGTCAAAGGCAGTGCTGTTGGCGCAGGATAGAGCAGGGTTTAGGGCTGTTGTGCACAGGGTCGCTATGAGTCGCAAATGACTCGACGGCACATAACAACATCACTAAATAACAACAATATGATAGTATACACAGAAAACCCCAAGGACTCAACAAAATAACTGTTAGAGCTAGTAGACAAAATTAATAGAGTAGTAGGATATAAGATCAATATATACAAGTCTGTGGGATTCCTCTAGAGTAACAAAGAAAACACAAAGAAGAAAAATAAGAAAGTAACATAATTTATAGTAGCTAAACACAAAATGAGATTCTTAGGAATAAACCTGACTAGAAACACAAAAGACCGTTACGAAGAAAACAATAAAACACTTCCACAAGAAACAATAAAAGATATAAATAAATGGGAAAATGTTCTCTGGCCATTGATCGGAAGACTCAATATAGTGAAAATGACAATCCCACAAATAGAAATCTATATGTTTAATACAATCCCAATACAGATACTAAATTGATTTTTTAAGGATATTGAAAGGCAATTTTCAAGTTATTTGGAGAGGAAAGAAAACCTGAATAAATAAAGAACTTCTGAAAAACAAGAATAAAGTAGGAGGCATAGCACTCCCTGATTTCAAAACTTACAATACAGCTATAATAACCAAAAGAGCCCGGTACTGGTACAATGACAAGGACATAGACTAATGGATCAGAATAAAAAAAAACAGAAGTGAACCTATCTATCTATGGTCATCTGATGTTCCACAATCAACAAAATCTATCAAATGGGGAAATAACTACCTCTTCAACAAACGGAGATGGCAAAACTAGACTCATACCTGTAGAAAGATGAATTAGGATCCAACATCTTTTACTATACACAGAAATCAATCCAAGATGGTTCAGAGACCTAAGCATAAAGGCCAAAACCATAAACATAAGAGACCAATTAAGACTAAGCTTAGTAAGCCTCACCAATGTTATAAAAATGGATGTTGACTACAGCCAGAAATACACAACCAAGGGAAGATAAAATTGATCAATGGGACCTTCTAAAAATTAAATCCCTGTGCACGTCAAAAACATTTTCCAATACTGAGAAAAGAAAACCTACAGACTGGGAAAATGTATTTGGCAATACCAACTCAGACAAGGGTCTCATAACATAAGTTTATAGAAAAAGACTGATGGGCAAGAAACATGGAAAGACTTTACAGAAGACATTTGGATACCCATCAGACACATGAAGAAATGCTCAAAAATACTGGCAATAAAAAAAGAGAGGCAAATCCAAACCACAATGAGATGCCATCGCACCCCAGTAGCAATTGCAGGTTTAGCAGCGCAACAAGCAATCAGTGTTAGAAATGATGTGGAGAGGTGGGAATCCTCATACACTGATGGTGGGATTGTAAAATGGTACAATTACTGTGGAAAGCTATTTAGTGTTTCCTAAAAAAGCTGAAAAGATAATTCCATATGACTCAGATATTCCACTACTAGGAATATAACAAAGGAAATTAGAACTGATACACAAATGGAGATTTGTATGCCAGTGCTCATAGCAGAGTTAGACACAATTGCAAGAACATAGAAAAAGCCAAAATTATCCAACCACAATTGAATGGATTGAAAAATTGTGATACTTTCACACAATAGAATACTATGTATGCAGCACTCAGGAGCAATGGTTTTGAAAAATTAGAATACTATGAACTATGAATACTATGAACAAACAATAGAATACTATGCAGCACTCAGGAGCAATGGTTATGAAGACTACATAACTTGCAAAAGACTGGAGAACGTTATGTTAAGTGAACTTAGTCTCATAAAGACAGCTACTGAATGACTATTACTGTAGAAATAGAAGGATAGGTAGTAAAATATATATGGTAACCCAAGAGCGGAAGGGGCGGGAGCAGAGAGGAGAGGATGAGTAGGGGCAAAATCACAGGGCTACATAATTTGGTAGGTGGAGGGAGGGGCTAAAAGAAATGGAAAAGATCTTGTGGGAACCTGAAAAGACAGGATAATTAATGATGGGTACATTCTAATGGTTATTACTTTCATAAAACATAATGAATTGGAATGATTGTATGAAACAATGTGAATGAAGAACAGTGTGAAACACAATGTATAAAAACTTTGTAAGCAAACCAATATCTTTTTTTTTTTTAAAAAAAAGAAGGCATCTGGGATATAAACTGGGATAAATTTTACGAGTTTTGTTCCAAGTGCTTACCTCATTTCAGTATCTGCTACTTTTCATATCCCTGGTTCACAATAGAGTCTTTATATATAAGGGACACTTCTGCAGAGTTAACTGGGCTCAGTACTCATGTCATTCAAATTCTGCTTGGATTTCCTTTACATAGTCATCTCTTCTAGCTATTGCTGTCACTCATTAAGGCCCCAATGTGCTGCATCAGGCAACACTTTGTAAACAAAGTACTCAGGGTCAAATGCTATGTTACCAGTGAGGAAAGTAAAGAGACAGCAGAAAACCAAAGAGACACACCTCAGGGAACAATATATATATGTCAGAAAGTTTGGGTTTGTGTAGGAATTAAATAGAGTTGTTTAACATTCAAATCCCACGAGTTTTCAATTGCTGCATTTTGCCAGCAAGAATATGGCTCATTCCCACAGATTGCCATCTCCACAAATTCCCCTTGTGTTCCAGACTCCTCAGCGCGAAGGCCTGGTACTGCACCTCTAACAAATCAAAAAGCATGCCTACATTCTGCTATGTATCAAAGTCTCTTAATATGCTAACAAAGTTCTCCAAGGTCAGGAAAGTAGTTTATCAACCTTTTATATATCTTATAGTAGCAATAAATTTATTCTAGTGCATGACCTATGAATATTTCAGATGCTCTCTGAGAACAACTCTTTAGCTTAAGATAGTTCAGGCACCTCAGAGTTTAGGCTCAAAACACAGTCATTTTTTTCACCACCCTGTGCTATGCTTTATTCTTATTCAACTTCTGCAATATTTTCTGACTAATGAATGCAACTTTTATTAAAAACAGTGTAAAAACCACCTCATACTTTGGTATATTGAAATCTATTCCAATAATTTTTTTGATTCTGCAATCTGTAAAATTTGAATTCAGAGAAGACAAGTTGCATAATTTTTTCCTAAAGAAATCCAGTTGAAAACAATTTTGTATATTCTGTGTTTCTATTTATTGATTTTTTTTGTTTTTACGGGTTTTTATGCTTGTTCTCAATTTTGAAAAAGTTCACATTGCAATTTTGGCTTCAGAAGAATTATAATTATGTGAAAAGTCCCTGAATTTTTGTTCCAGATGATATGATATTAATCTGGAAGTATATTTTAGATCTCTTAAGCTCAAGGTACTGAAGAACAAATTCAAACCTAGTGTTGCTATAATCAAGGATGCTTTAGGCAGAATATTAAATGATCCAGGAGTATTAAAAGAAGATGGAAGGAATATACTGAGTCATTGTCTCGAATGGAATTGGCAGATACAGAAGAATGTAATGAAATAACATTTGAGCAAGAGCCTATGGTGATGAAGGAAGAAGTTCAAGCTGCTTTGAAGGAAATAGCAAAAATTAAGCCCCCAGGAATAGATGGTATACCAATTAACATATTTCAGCTAACAGATGCTGCCCTGGATGTGCTCACCAAGTTGTGCTAAGAAATCTGGAGAACAACCACTTGGCCAATTGACTGGAAGAGATCTTTATTTGTTCCCATTCCAAAGAAGGGTGACCCAATTGAGTGTGGAAGCTACAGAAGAATATCATTGATTTCACATGCAAGCAAGATTCTACTGAAGATTTTCCAAAAACGACTGGTTAGTACATCAGCAGAGAAATGCCAGAAGTCCAGGCTGGGTTTAGAAGGGGTCGTGGTACTGGGGATATTGTAGCTGATGTTAGATGGATGTTAGCTGAAAGCAGGGAATACCAGAAAAATGTCTATCTGTGTTTCATTGATTATACAAAGGCATTTGACTATGTGGATCGTAACAAACTGTGGCTGACTCTGAGAAGAATGGGAAGCCCAGAACATGCTAATGCAAAACCTATACTTGGACCAGGAAGCAGTAGTTAGCACGGAGTAGGGTAACACCACATGGTTCTAAATGGGGAAAGGTATATATCAGTGGTGTGTCCTATCTCCATACCTTTTCAACATGTATGCAGAGCAGATTATCCAAGAGGCTGGGCTCTATGAGGAGAAGTGTGGTGTCAGGATTGGTGGAAGATTTATTAACAATCTGCATTATGCAGATGACACAACCCTGCTTGCCAAAACTGAGGAGGACATCATACACTTGCTGCAGAGGGTCAAGGACTGCAGCGTTCAATATGGGCTGAGGCTCAATGTCAAGAAGACAAAGATTCTCACCATTGGACCAATCGGTAGCATCAGGATGGATGGTGAAGAGATTGAGATTGTTCACAGCTTCAGTTTGCTCTGCTCCACGGTCAACACTCTTGGCACCAGCAGCCAGGAAATTAAAAAAACATATTGCAATGGAAAAGTCTGCTGTTAGGGACCTCTCTAAAGTACTCAAGAGCAATGGTGTGTCTTTGGAGACTAAGATGCACCTGATTCAGGCCATGGTCTTTGCTATCACTTGACATGCATCAGAGAGTTGGACAATGACTAGGGAGGATAGAAGGAGAATAGATGCCTTTGAGTTGTGGTGCTGGAAAAGAGTATTAAATGTACCTGGACTGCCAAGAAAACAGACAGATTCAACCTGGAGAGGGTTAAACCAGGCTACTCCTTGGAGGCAAGGATTCTGGGGCTTCGTCTGACATACTTTGGACATGTTGTAAGGAGGGACAGGTCCTTGGAGAGGGACATCATGCTTGGTAGGGTGGAGGGACAGTGCAGGAGGGGAAGACCCTCTATGAGGTGGATTGATTGAGTGACTGGGGTAATCGGGATGGGTGTGTCAGAGGCAATGCAATTGGCACAGGATAGAGCAGGGTTTAGGGGTGTTGTACATAGGGTTGCTATGAGTCGCAAATGACTCGACGGCACATAACAACAACAACAACAAACATATTTTAGATAACATAATGTAACCTTGACCCACCAAAGAGATTACTACCAAAGTAATGGAATATCTTGTGTATCAATGTTGAATAGAAAATTAATTTTCCAGGTGAATTTTCCTCTTGAAAATAATTATTGTTGTTGTTGTTAGATGCCATTGTCAACCTGTAGCAAGTCTGTGAACAGCAAATCTGAACCCTCCTCTATCCTGTGCCATTCTCATATTTTCTGATTTGATAATTTAATACTTGAGCCCATTGTAGCTGTCACTATGTCAATACATCTCATTAAGGGCTTTCCACTCTTTTGCTAACCCTCTGAATTTCCAAGCATGATGTCCATCTCCAAGTACTAGCCTCTCTTAATGTTATGCCCAAAATACATGAGATGAAGCTTTGTCATCTTTGCCTCCTAGGAGCACTCTGGCTGTACTTTCTCGTGACAACATAGCTTGTTTTGGTAGTCCAAGGGATATTCAAACCAGCACTGTAATTCAAAGACATCAATTTGTTTCTTACAATCCTTATTCACTGTCCACCTTTCAGATATCTAGGAAGTGATTGAAAAGACCATAGTCTGAATCAGGCAAAGCTTAGACCTCAAACTGACATTCTTGGCCCTCAGTAAAATGGAGAGGTCTCTGACTACATATTTTCCCAAAGCAATATTTCTCCTGATCTGCTGACTTGATAGTATAAAGGGTGTTGATTGTGGATCCAAGTAAGATGAAGTAATTTACAGTTTGAATCTTTTCTCCTTCTATCATGATGTTGCCTATTTGTCCAGTGGTGGGAAGTTTTGTTTTCTTGAAGTTGAGATTTAACCTGTATCTAAAGAAATTTCAATACTAAGTCATGGGTAGAGAACAACTGCCTATTAATTATGCAAAATCGTCTTGCTATTAAATGAGAAAAAAAATCTGATTTACTATTCATAAATGTTTATGTTTTTGAAGAAGCTATAATTAGCTTTAAATTTTCAAAACCTCATTGTCGTCAAATTAAAACTAATTAATAGCTGACTTCCAGCTGATTTTCAGAGACTGTGAATTGCATTGAAGGAAATTGCCCTCCTTTCTCCCACAAAACACTGAGAGTTCACACCAACAGAGACACAGTCTTTGAGACATCAGAGGTCCCTGTGATTTCCTTAACTAACACGATTGCGAAAGTTAAACATTGGCTAATAGACAAAAATACTATTAAACAAAAAGAACAGCCTGGGCATCAATATTAAAAGTATTAATTTATTCATTAATTGTTGACATTTTTTTTCTCTCCCCTTCTCTACCGCCTCTCTGAGTCCGCTTTGCAATTCACCTTATGTTCCAGATTGTTGTCATACATATATATTAATCACATATTCCTTTAGAACTGTTCTTCCTTTTGTCTATTACAGTGCAGTATTCATTATCTATCCACTCTTTCCCTATTTTTACCAACCCCTTATATAAGTCTTATTTTATAACAGTAGTATTATGCTGTATCCGTCCTTTTGTGGCTAAGATAGTTCACAAAACATAATGTCCTCCAGGATCACACATTTTATGTAATATTTTGCGAGTCCATTGTTTTCAATGCTGTGTAATATTTCATCATGTGAATGCACCATAGTTTTTCTATTCATTGCATTGTCTGTTGATGGGCACTTCATTTGATCCCATCTCTTCTCTATTGTGAATAACACAGCAATAAATATGGGTGTGTACACATCTGTTTGAGTTGTGACTATGATTTCTTTAGTATATATTTCCAGTTAAAAAAAATACAAGTAGGAGGAAATAAACTGAATAATAGGATATTCTAAAAATAATATCTCTTCACATCAAAAACTTTTCTAAGAGGTTAAAAAGAGAGCACAAAGACTGGGGGAAAATATTTGGAAATGACATATCTGACAAGGGACTTATATCTAAAGTTTCTAAAATACTCCAACACCTCACCAAGGAAAAAAAAAGGTAAACAACTCAGTTGAAATTTTGGCACAGGATATGAATAGACATTTCATCAAAGAAGACATTCAGATGGCAAACAAACACATGAAGAAATGCTCAAAGTCCCTAGCTCACAAAGTGTTGCAAATAAAAAAACCCACCAAACTATAAGATATCATCTCACTCCAATAACAACAGCAAAGTTTAACAGAGCAGCAAACAACAAATGCTGAAGAGGTTTTGGAGAGATTAGAACCCTTATTAACTGCTGGTGGGAGGGCATCCACTATTGAAAATGGTATGGCACTTTTTAAAAAAATTGGATATAGAAATACAATTTGACCTAGCAAATCTACTAGTAGGAATATACCCTAAAGAAACCAGAGCTACCGAAGCAGATAAATGCACACCCATGTTTAGTGCTGTGATATTGACAATAGCAAAAAAAAAAAAAAGGAAGCAACTTAAGTGTCCAGCAAGAAATGAATGGAGAGAAAAAGTATGGTATAGTCACACAATGGAATATTACACAGCACTGAAAAACAAGAAACTCATAAGACATTTGACAGCATGAGTGATCCTGGACCACATTATGCTGAGTGAAATATCTCAGTCACAAAAGGGCAAATACTCCATAACATCATTGTTATAAAATAGGACTGAGAAGGAGGTTGGGAATAAACTAAGATGGAGGGGACAAATAATAAACACTGTATTGTCATAGATTGATGTAAGAACTATTTAAAAGAAATATGTGATTAGGCATTATTTGTATGACAATAGTCCAGAATAAGAGACGCATAGCAAAGTAGACTGGGTGGGCAAGAGGAAGGAAATTATGCAATAATGAATGGTTTTGGTGGGTTTTTTAAAGTGAACTGGGGGAGTAAGGAGGAAAATGTACAACAATGAATGAATGAAAATCCAACTTTTCTGTAAACTTTTGTTAAAATCACAATAAAATAATAAAACAACAAAGGAGACATTCGGAGCATGAAGAAATGTTAAAAATCTCTGGCAGTGAGAACTGATAGACGAATGAAGACTTGTACACTATCGTTCACGGCAGCATTATTCACCATCGCGAGAACATGAAAACAGCCCAGAAGTCCAATCACAAACAAATGGATTGAGAAATTATTTACTGAGAATTATTTCGTTCATAGTGACCCTATGAACGAAAGACCCAAACACTTATATAACTTTCATCATTTCTCCAAGTTCATAGAGTTTCCGGAGACAAGCTATTTTGGAATTAGATGCTAGCCATCAGAGAAATGCAAATCAAAATACGTATGAGATATTATCTCGTCTCAGCAATGATAGCAAAGGTCAGCAGGGAGGAAAACAACAAATGCTGATGAGATTGGAACACTTATTGCTGTGGGGATGTAAAATGGTGCAAACACTATGGAAGGATGTCAGGCATTTTCTCAAAAAGTTGGAAACAATCATTAACCTTTATTTACTGAGTAACAAAACTACTAAATGTTATAATAAATCACACTGTCAAATTTTTTTTAAAACCCAAACACAATTATTATGGCACAATTGAACAATGCAATCAACTTTTGTTTGAACAGTTAAAGAAACATTAATCAGAATTTACTATAATAAATATTGATTGCATAATAAACTTCAAAGAAAATATCACTTAAGTCATAACTATGTTGATTACATTTACTCCTTACCACCATATACAAGTTGAAACATTATGAGCCAAAACAAACATTTGTGAATGTATTAAATAACTTATGTACAACTATTCATCAAAGATAAATGAAATCTGTTCTTAGAACATTTGTAAAACAAAAATTTTCATTAAAATTAATAATGATTTTTGATCAAAAGGCAACAAAACTAGCAATATATAGCAAATATAATTTATTTAAGAAGATAAAAATAATTTATCTCAACCAATAGTGATGCTTAAGTGTGAAAAATTAGACCCACTTTGTAATAATTAGAAGTGTGAGGCAAATAAATGTTGTCACTTTCACTCAACATTTCTTGTATATTCAGCCTAATAGAAATTTTCACAAGATAATTACTATTTATAATAGCAACAGAAGAACTGAAAACAAAAAAGTAAGAATTATTAATAAAATTTAAAAATATAGTAAAATTGAAAAGAAAATTATAATTGTATGTAGGTAAATATATCTCTATATATAGATATCAGTATATATATATCAGTATATATGTATATGTACTGATAAGTTCTGTAAGTTCTGTTGAGTCAGTGACAACAGGATGAATACATTGAATCTGGTTTTTTAAATTTTAAATTTCTCAATTACTTCAAATTAATATAGGGAAAGATGTGGCAATAAAGCTTGATTATTTGAGTAAGGGTTGAGTGGACATTTTCTAAATTACCATGTGATGCGGAAAATAAAAGGGTTTTTTTGCAAAAGAAATGTGGATGTGAAACAATATTTAAAAAATATATACAGTGTAACTGAATTTACTGAAAAAGTGTACATAAACTTTGGTGGCCTCAAGGGGTAGAAAGTTGTGCTGTCAATGTAAAGGAGTTTTATTTTAATTGACCAGATTTTCCACAAAAGATAGATGGACAATCTTCTCCCATGTGATTTTGTTTTATAAAATGTATTTCTAAAAAAAAATAAATAAAAAAAAAAAATAAAATGTATTTCTAGCAGGGTTTCAGAGGAAGCAAATTACAGAGGAGAAGAGCGTCCATCTTCCAGATATCTTCACATATCTATATGAGAAGAGTCTCTGAACACATGCTATTGAAAATAGTATTATTTTTTACAAAATATACATAATTAACCTTTAAACAAAATTATATAAATAGATATTTCATTGGATTTAATATGAAAAAGGACTTCAATATCAGAATCATGAAAAGATATAAAAATTACAAAGAATTCAGATAATCAAATATATACTAGCTCCCAAGTATTATATAAAGTATTAAGAGCTCAAGATGTAACAATCAGGAAACATGCAACTAATACTGCTACCTTTTATTTTTAACATTTGAAGTTTCTTATGAATCAATAAAGAAAACACTTAGATTTTTATTATAAATGGGCAAAGAGCTATAATATAAGGCAATTTTCCCAAGAAAAGTAAAAGATCAATAAATACAAGAGAAATATTCTGTCAGTGATGATTAGAAATGTGAGGGGGAAAGTAATAAAATCTTCATTACTAAATTGACAGAACTATCCTTAAAATGATGCTTAGTTTTTGTAAATGTTTTAAGAACTGAGAATTTCATACACTTTTGCTAGAAATATCATATTTTACAACATTTCAGGAGCAAACTCCAAGAGCATCTTTATAATGTGCATATACTTTTGAACACCAAATCTATATTAAGATTTCTAGACCAAATCCAAAGCAAAATAGCAGCGTTTGTTTACCTGAGTGAAAATTTAAAACCAAAGTAAGGTATAAATTCTATTTAAAATGTATAAATGGTATTAAAAATAACTTTTTTGAATTGCTGTTGTTGTTGTTGTTGTTATGTGACATCAAATTGTCTTTTTTGAATTGTTTTTTGTTATGTACCATCAAATCACCTGCAACTCATAGTGATCCTATGTACCATAGCCCTAAACCCTGCTCTATGCTGTGCCAATCTGTTGTTATTGTTGTTGTTATGTATCTTTAAGCCACAACTTACTCATAAATGATTCTCAAGAGGATTTTCAAAGACAGTAAATCACACAAGAGGAGATTGCTGATCTTTCTTCACAGAACGTCTGGTAGATTTGAGCCACATACCTTTGTATTAGTGGCACACTTACTTACCACAAAGCCACCAGAGTTCCCTGTGATAAGTTCATTTGTTGCTTTTGATGTTGCTGTTTTTGTTATTAGCTGTTGCTGAGCTGAGTACAGTTCATAGTGACTCTATGAATATATTGTGAACCCTATCCTGTCCTGTGCCATCTTCAGGAACTATAGATAATTTAATGTTGTTTCATGAAACACCAAGTCAGAGCCGACCCATAGCTGATCCTCTAGCAAGTTTTCAGAGACAGCTAATCACACAGGAAGAGATTGTCCATCTTTCTCCCACAAAGCACCCAGTGGATTTTAACCATATACCTTTAGGTTGGCAGAGATTCACCAAGTCAATCACTGCTATCAAAGTCTAAGAGATTCACAGCTGACTTCCACTGGGTTTTAGGAAATTCCCCATCTTTTCCTGGGAGGTGTTCGTGGACTTGAACCAACAGAGAGAGTGTGTCAAAAAATTTTGTTTTGAGAAATGTTGTTGTTATTAAGTACTATCAAGTAAAACCCATAACAACCCTATGAATAAGAGACATGAACCTTGTCTGATCCTGTCCTATCATCATCTCTGACACACTTGAGCTAATTGTTGCTGTCACTGTGTCAACCTACCTTGTTGGAGGTCTTCCTCACTTTCACTTACCCTCTACCTTTCCAAGCACAATAGCCCTTTTTAAGGAATAGTCTCTACTAAGAACATGCTCAAGGGAACTCTGGTGGCCTGTTGTTTTGGGCACTATTGAGTTGGAACCCACCTATAGCTGACTCTTCAGTGGGTTTTCAGAGGCAGTTAATAAAATTGGAGAAGATTGCCCATCTGTCTTCTATGGAGTAGATGGTGGATTTGAACCATGTGCCTTTGGAATTGCAGTGTAGCTTCTTACAACTAGGCCACCCGAGCTTCAATCCCAGATGGATACAGCTCAAATCCATAAGTTGCTCTATAGAATAAGGGTGGAGCATCTTCTCCTGTGTGATTAATTGCTTCTGAAAAACCACTGGAGGGTCAGCTATGGGTTGGTTCTAATTTGACCATACACAAAAAAGACAGCAACCTGTCCAAAATTTGAGAGACAAATAAATATTCACCATCTTTTCCCCCAAGGAATACTCTGGATATACTTTTCACAAATCAGATCTGTTCATTCTTTTGGCAATCCATGGGATATTTAGTAGTCTTCTCTAACGTCAAAACTCAAAGGCATCAACACCTCTTCTATCATCCTTATTTATATGTTGTCTAGGACTCAGATGCATAGCGAATAATTAAAGAAAATGATTATCTGAATCAGATGCACCTTAGTCTTCAAATGGGCATCACTGATTTTCAGTATTTCAGAGAGGTGTCTTCAGTGAACTTGGTCAATGCAGTATCTTTCCTGATCTCCTGACTGTTGATACCAAGGGTGTTGGTTGTTATATAAGTAAGATTAAAACAAATTCAGTTCTTTCTCTACCTGTTATGATGCTGCCTATTGGCCCAGCAATATGGACTTTGGTTTTCTTTATATCAAATGTAATCCATACTGAACGCTTGATCCTTGATTCTCTGTAGCAAGCATTTCAAGTGTACCTCTCTTTCAGCAGACTAAGTTGTGACATTTGCATTTGCCAGATTGTTGATGAATCTTCCTCTGAACCTGATGTGACATTCCTCTTCAAAGGATCCAGCTTCATGGTTTATTTGCTCAGCATACAGCTTGAATAGGTATAGTAAATGGATACATCCCTGATGTACACCCTTACTAACTTTAATCTATGCAGTATTCCCTTCCATTATCTTTTTAGTTTCATGGGAGCTTTGTTACAGGCCTCAGGCTTCTGAAGGTACTAGGCAGGGACTCACTTTTAGAAATAGAGACTTGAAAGACTTACATTGTCAATAATTTTATTTTATTTGAATCGACATTCAATACTCTAAGTAGCATTAATCAAGAAATCAAAAACCATGTTGCACTGGGAAAATCCACTGTCAGAAACCATATCTAAGTTCTGAAGAACAATGAGATTATTTTAAACATGAACACGTGCCTCATCCACATCATAGTATTTTCAATTTATTCTTATTTTTCTGAAAGATAGACAAAGAATAAGACTGAAATATAATTGATGCCTTTTAATTATTGTAGTAGTGAAGAGTATTGAATATATCATGGACTATCAAATGAACAAACAAATCTATCTTGGATGAAGGGCAATCAGGGTACTCCTTAAAGCCAAGGATTGTGAAACATCATCTTACCCATGTAGTCCGTGGATGTTTATCATAAGAGACTAGTCCTTGATGGGAAAAGTAGAAGGATATCTCATGACACGAATTGACACAGTGACTGTAATAATTAGCTTGAGCATGTCAGAGATCTTGAGTATGGTACAGAATTGGGAAAGATTCTGACCAGCTGTTCACTGGTGTCTGTCAGTCAAAGTCAGCTCAGTGGCACATAACAACAATAGCATCAATAATGAGGAGATCATTCTGTTTTGGAAGGGAACCTACAAAGAGGATAAAGATGTATTTCATAAAGAAGCAGTTGTCATTTGTTTTAGCTGAGCCAGAATATTTTGTAGCTTGTGTAGTTTTTTGTTTTGTCTTATTTTGTCATAATTTCATAAAAATATTATCTGATTTTCTGTGAGTTTATACAATAGGAGAAAAACAGGGCCTCATTGTTACTATGAGAATATTTCTCAAAGGCCAAGGTTCTACGTGAATGTGTGTGCGTGCACGTGGACATGTGTACTCACGTTTTAAGTTCGATTACAGACATGAAAAGCTTATTGCAATTTAACTGATAAAGGCAGTGAAGACTGGTTTGCAATGAGAATAAATTGAAACAGAGATCAGGCAATAAATTCTTTTAGCAGTAAAGGGATTGAAATCTCTTTGTGGGCCAATGCTATAGAATTGTTTGACATTATACAGACTCTAATTTTAGGTTTTGCATAAGAGACAATTGATGTTTTCATGTAATGTATTAACATGACCATTCATTAATTTGTTCACATTACTCTGTAAAGTTTTCATTAAATACTGGCAATGTCAAGATTTTATATATCCTGAGGAATTAAAATAGAAAGCTGACCTTTGGAAATTGGTTATTAAATATTTCTCACTTAACCATGTTTCACACTCTAGCTAAGTGTCTTAAATAAAACATGGTTTATGTGTATATTTATCTGTAGAATGGTAAATGGAATGTTCACGTAATGTCCTGGCAATTCAGCAGCAAGGTGGCTATTTTTAGAAGTTCATTGTAAGAACCTAAGACATTTGAAAATAGGAAAAAGGCCATTTGGTATAATAGAGCTGCTTTTCATCAGAGATATTAAATGCATTTTTCACTTGGAAAATTAAGTGAACTGTTATACTGGACCATTTTGATACTATCTCACTATTGTAAAATAAAAATGTATTGCTTAGATTAAAATAGTCAAATTTTGCATTTTATGCTTAACCGAATTTGGATACTTGATTGCCACAGTTCATTTATTGCAAATTCTGTTAAGAGAAAAACATAGACCCCCCCACACACACACACTTTAATAGCTTTATATAATTAAACCATTTAAATAAGTCAGATTCTATTCATTATTAAATAATTAAATTTAATAAGTGCTGAAAAATTTCTTAAATCTGGAAGTATAAGGATGAGTAAGATCAGTGAAGCCTAATTAACCCCTGTTGAGAAGACTCTAAAACTCTGCATACTAGCTCCAAACAGCATTCTTAGTTTTCAAAAGAATTGGGGAAAATTTTGAAACCATATTAAGGATTTACTATTTTCTCTTGTTCTCCCTCTGTTGTTCATAGAGTATTCATAGGCCTACTATTTCATAAGTGGATAGACAATTCTTCTTCCCAGCCTATCTTAATCTGGGCACTCTACTAATATCTGTCCACCATGGGTGACCCTTCTGGCATTTGATGTACTGGTGGTGCAGCCTTTAGCATAACAGCAACCCAAAAGTTACCTTATCAGAGCAAACTGACAGGCAAGTGCTACCATAATTGCAATAATGGTAAGTAAATAAGAATTCAAGCTACAAGGGAATTAGCATCATACGGATCATTGCAGCAATACAACAAATTGACAGATAAGTCTTAGAGTTGAGGAGACTCCACGTCTGAATCCCAGGTACCAGTTCTAGGGAAGATTTCCTCTTTCTGACAGTTCTGGAGGAAGGTCTCTAAGCCTCTGCTCCTGGACATATTAAACCTTCAATATAGATTGTTCCTCAATCTCAAGAAAGCAAAGATCTCAGTACTGGACTAACAGGCAAAATCAAAAGATTGAAATTATCAATGACTTCATCTTATTTTGATCCACAATCAATATACTTGGTACCAGCAGTCAGGAGATCAGGAGATGTACTGCACTGGGTAAGCCTACAATTAGGGACTCCTCTGAGTTACTGAGGAATAATACCAGTTTGAGAACTAAGATTCACTCTTGATTCGCCTGTGGTCTTTTCAATCACTTGCTATGCTACTGAGAGCTGGACAATGAATAAAGATGACAGAAGGAAAAACTGATGCCATTGAACTGTTCTGTTGCAGAAGAGTAATGAATATCCCATGGATGGACAAAAGAACAAACAGATATGTTGGAGAAGGTACAGCCAGTGTGTTCCTTCAAAGTAAAGATGGTGAAAATTTGTCTTACATATTTTGGTCATCTTTCTAGGAAAGGCTATTCCTCAGAAAAGGACATCATACTTGGAAAGGTAGGAAGACGGCAAAAGAGAGGAAGACCCTCAACCAGGTGGATTGAATACTGTGACAATCACAATGGCTTGAGTGTGTCAGAGATTGTGGGGTTGGTACAGGATAGGATAGGGTTCAGATCTAATCTATTGTTCATAGGGTCACTTTGAATCATACTCGACTTGATAGTACCATGGGAATGTACAATGGGAGTATCTGCTGTCACAGGCTTCTCCAGAATCTTGAAGAGCAATGAAGTCAGTTTAGAGACTAAGGTGAACCTGATCCAGGCCATGGTCTTCACAATTATTTTCTTTGCATCAGAAAGCTCAACAATGACTAAGGATGATGGAAGAGGAATTGATGCTGTAGAACAGTATTTAATATACCATAGACTACTAAGAGAACAAAGAGGTTTGTTCTAGAGAGGGGCAAACCAAGACCAGGATGCTCCTTGAAAGCAAGGATTCTGAAGCTCTTTCTGACATACTTTGGGCATGTTGTAAGGAGGGACCAGTTTTTAAAGAGATATGTTATGTTTGGAAGGGTGGAGGGGCAGTTCAAGAGCGGAAAACCCTGCATGTGATGGGCTGACTCAGTGATTGAGGTAATGGGGGTAGGTGTGTCAGAGGCAGTGAGATTGGCACAAGTTAGAGCAGGGTTCAGAGCTGTTGTACGTAGATTGCTATGAGTCACAAATGACTCGATGACACTTAACAATAAAAACTTGTTCTTTCCAGATTTGCATCATTCATATTTTAGAAAAGATAATATTAAGTAAAACATCACATTAGAATTCCACAATGTGTTATTTATCTTTAATAATATTACTTAATCATATTTTGTCCTTTTATTATATCTTTTATCACCACATTTAAATGAAGGTTATTTGTGTAGTTTTTCCAGTAAAGATCCAGATTCAGGAAGTCATCTTAAAGTTATTACTGTGTACCATCAAGTCAGAACCAACTTGTAACTGGCCCTCCAGGGGGTTTTCAGCAGCAATTAATCACACAGGAGATTCTCCATTCTTCTCCAACAAAGCAACTGGTGGGCTTGAACCACATAACTTCAGTATTGCAGCACAGCTTCTTGCCACTAGGCCACCATAAGTCCCTTGCTTTTAATAGTAAATAAATTATTTGTAACCTATATATAACTTACTCTGGATTGTTTTTAGGTTAACTTAGAATATATAATACATGTTGATAGAACACAAAGTAAAAATAAGAAAACAGTCATTCCCTAAGTTATAAATACATTTGTTTCTTTCTTCTGTAAGTCAAATTTGTACTTAAAGAAGGTACCATTTATATCTAAGTGACTGAATGTGATATTAGATCTGTTGAAAATGGTGTTTGTATCCACTGCCTTAGCCTTCTCTGGGGGTGTAGTCTCTAATTGTTATCAATTGCAGATACATGATTAACCCACTGAAATGTGACTTCTACATCATCAGCAATTGCAAGGCCAACTTGAGAGACCAAACTTGACTGTAGAGACTCTGGTAGTCATAGACTGACAAAGCCCTGGAGATGGAGCAAGAATGAAAGGTTTGCTCATGGGATAATTGAAGAATGAGATGACTTGTAACTGTTATGGACGAAGTTAAGGAGAGGCTTTGACTTTGAATTGTTGGATAGAATCTGCACTTTCACTTGTTGACTGAGAAAGCTGTCTGAACTAGTGGAGGAATTGTATTTTGCTGTTAACCCAACTTAGAATCACTATTCACTGAGCTTGCAATTACGCTGTATGATATCCTTTGCTTCCCTACATCTTGATCCATTTCCTTAATATACCCCACAACTATGATTAAAGTGGAGTCTAGAGTCATTGACAACAAATTTCAGACCCAAGGATTATCAGAAGTAGGTTGGTTTTAGGTTTCATCAAGTTGAATATGACTAATAGGAATTCTATGAGCAGATCTGAAATCTTTCTAGTCTTGTGCCACCCTCACAATCTCTATCTTCTCCAACACATATCTGTTTGTTCAGAAATTGTTTTTAGGTGTCATCAAATTGATTTGAACTCAGACATCTCATGTGACAGAATAGAATTGCCTCTGTTAATGTGTTTCTATGCCATAATCTTTATAGTCTTAGAGCTTTAGGTCTTTCTTATCCCAAAATTCTTGGGTAAATTCTAACCACCAATTATTTTATACCAACTAAGTCCTTAACTACTATATGTCCTTATTTAGTCCTTAACTACCATACTTTCAATGTTCTTTCTTCAAATGTAGCACACTAAAATAGCTCAAATAAATTTCATTTCATTATGTTTGTCTCTGGAATGTATTTTATAATATAATACTCCTCATAACCAGAAAATTGTCTTATATGTACATTTCTTCTTTATGCAGTTTTGAGTAAAACTAATGGTATCCTAGTGGTAAGAAGCTGTGAGGAAATCTTAAAGGTTTACTGTTGAAATCCAGCAGAAGACCTTGGAAAAAGGATGGATTATATCTTCCCTAGAGATTAACTTCATATGAAAACCTACTGGAGGGTCAGCTATGGGTTGGTTCTGACTCTAAGGCATAAAATAACAACAATGATACCTTTTAGACTATTTCTGGATTAGTTTTTCTATTAGTAATCTTGTAGACATAAACTTTGACAGACTGTTTTTCCAAGAATCTGGACAATGAGACTGAAGGATCTCTTATTGACAACCTCCAGGTTACACATCAGATGTTGCTGTTGTTATGTGCCATCGAGTAGTTTCTGACTCATAGTGACCCTATGTACAAGAGCTCTAAATGCTGTTTTATCCTGTGCCAACCTAGCCATCTCAAATGCACTTATTCCCATCGCTCAAGTCGCAGAATTGATCCATCTCATCAAAGGTCTTCCTCTCCTTTGCCGCCCCTCCACTCTGCCAAACATGATGTCCCTCTCCAAGGACCAGTCCCTCCTTGCAACATGCCCAAAGTATGTCAGACAAAGCTTCAGAATCCTTGTCTCCAAGGAGCATTCTGGCTTCACCTTCTCCAGGACAAACTTCTTTGTTCTCCTAGCAGTCCATGGTATATTCAACAGTCTTCTCCAGCACCATAGCTCAAAGGCATCAGTTCTCTTTCTATCAACCCTATTCACTGTCCAACTCTCTGATGCATAGCATGTAATTACAAAGACTATAGCCCAGATCAGGTGCGCCTTAGTCTCCAGCTTGACGTCGTTGCTCTTCAGTACTCTTGAGAGGTCTCTCACAGCTGACTTTACCAATGCAATTTGTCTGTTGATTTCCTGGCTGCTGTTACCAAGAGTGTTGATTGTAGAGTCAAGCAAACTAAAACTGTTAACTATCTCAATCTCTTCACCATCCATACTGATGCTGCCAATTTGCCCAGTGGTAAGAATCTCTGTTTTCTTGCTGTTGAGCTTCAATTCATACAGGAGGCTGCAGTCCTTGACCTTCTGCAGCAAGCGCTTCAGATCCTCCTCAGTTTCGGCAAGCGGGGCTGTGTCATCTGCATAACGCAGGTTGTTGATGACTCTTCCACCAAACCTGATGCCACGTTCTTCTTTGTACAGCCCAGCGTCTCAGATGATCTGTTCTGCATACAGATTGAAAAGGTATGGAGACAGAATACATTCCTGACGGACCCCCTTCTTGATTTTGTATCATATAGTGTTTCCTTGCTCTGTTTTGAGAACTGCCTCTTGGTCCAAATATAGGTTTCACATTAGCACAATCAAATGTTCTGGGATTCCCATTCTTCTCAGAGTCAGCCACTGCCTGTTGTGATCCACACAGTCAAAAGCCTTTGCGTAGTCAATGAAGAACAGATAGACATTCCTCCGGTATTCTCTGCTTTTTTGCCAAGATCCATGAGAACAACTGCAAAAAATACAAGAGCAACAACACATCCAACTATGAAACACACAAAAAGATAACATAGCCTGTACCCCTTCTCTTTCTTTGAACAAAGAATTAGAACATAAAAGGAGAAAAGCAAGATCTATTTGAGCACTTTAAGGGCCATATGCATGCTGTTTGTATTTCTTTATTACTTCTGTATTGAGTTTTGGATCTTTTAACAAACGAATGTGAGTTCACTTCTGTTCAAGATGCAGTACTATCCATGCATTCAGTGAAGGTGGACTAAAGAATAATGAAGCTGAAATGAACAATGAGATATCATTTCACTTATCCCCTCACTAGATTTATTTTATTGAAATTTTATCCAGAGTTTTTGTAAGAGAAACACAGAACTCTGAGAGTCATAGAATAGATCTAAATCTCTTCCATGACATTCATATTAAATTTTCATACATCAGCATTGAATATTTACTGTCCTCTAATATTCGAATTAAAATTTAATTAGTACTACAACTAAATTTACATTCTTTTCATTTCTTTCTTCTCTATTTTTTCAATTGTTTCATGCTTAGTGTTGGGACTATTAGATGAATAGTGAAAATGTAGTTAAGTAGCTCTTGTTAGGTGCTGTCCAGTCAACTACAACTCTTAGAGAAACAACCAATTATTACAAATATTTTTTAAAATTATCTTTATTTTATGTTGCTTTGCATGCAAAATTCATATTTATTTTGTTTCGTTTATATACGCTGTGTTTATACAATCCTTCATTTATAATTTTAATTCAATTATTCCCATACATCAATAAATCAATGTTCAACAATCTACATCCACTGTTATCCTGTCTTCCCAGTTCCCCCACTGGATCTTTCCTAATTCCTTCACCCCCTCCCTCTTCTCTCCTAACTCTGCAATCAAGTGATTTCCTCCCTTCTCCACTCTTAGCCCTCCCCTGTCTCCTTTGGACCTCTGTGCATATCTTACTCATTATCCTTTTGTATTTACAGTAATGGTCTTATGAAATATATGTCTTTATGAAATTGAATTAGTTCATTCAACACAATGCTCTCCAGCCTCTCCCATGTTATTCAGTACTTTTTAAAAATCATTGTTCTTTATTACTGCATAGTATTCTATTGTGTGAATGTACCATAATTCTCATTTTATCCACTTGTTGATGGACATTTTGGCTGTTTGTATTTTCTTGTTATTGTGACTAGCACTATTTTCCTTAGAACATATCCCTAGTAGTGGAATAGCTGAATCAAGTGGACTGTCTATGTTCAGATTTTGAGGAAATATCAAACTTCTTTCCAGAGTGGTTGTACCATTTTATAATCCTACCAATAGTGTATGAAAATTCCAATCTCTCTATATTCTCTCCAACATTTATTTCTTACTGTCTTATTATATATTGCCACTGCTAGTGAAGTGAAATGGTATCTAATTGTTATTTTGATTTTCAGCTCTCTTATTGCCAGTGATTTTTGAGCATTTTTTTCATATGTCTATTGGCCATCTGAATGTCTGTCTACCTCTGTGAAAGGTCTCTGTCTTTTGTTCATTTTGTTATTGGGTTATCAGTATTTTTCTCGTTTAGGCTCTGTAATATTCTGTAAACTTTTGTTATAAATACTTTTAATAGCTTGATTGGAGAATAATTGGCGCTCAGTGGACAGAGACTTATAATGTCAATTCAAAGACAAATGACTCAAATCACCTAAGCAGACAGTTCAAATTTACCA
Organism: Elephantulus edwardii; assembly: GCF_000299155.1. Classification (NCBI taxonomy): domain Eukaryota; kingdom Metazoa; phylum Chordata; class Mammalia; order Macroscelidea; family Macroscelididae; genus Elephantulus; species Elephantulus edwardii. The sequence goes on along the minus strand of NW_006399757.1, from coordinate 6,691,844 downwards.
GCTGTTGCAAGGAATGAGCAGTTTCCAATCATGTGATTTACCACCTCTGAAATCCCACTAGAGGGTCAGATATGAGTTGGATCCAATTTACCATGATAGCTGAGTTAATCTGAAATCTATATATCTAATATATAACTTTTGATAAATTCTGGCATATGCATACATATGGAAAATAAGACAATAAAAAAGTGTAACATTTATACTCCATTACAATACCTTCTTTTCTTCTGCAACACATCAGTCCTATCCATTTCCAAGCCATTGCTGGTTTACATAGCGCAGCTATAAATCAAATTAACACTCTCTGTATCAGCAGTCAGGAAATTAGGAGAAGCATTGTACTGGGGAAATCTGCAGTTATGAACTTCACTAAATTATTGAGGAGTAATGCTGTCAGTTTGAGGACTAAGATGTGTCCAATTCAGGCCATAGTCTTTCTGATCACTTGTTATGCATCTGATAGCTCAACAATGAATAAGGTGACAGAAGAAGGATTGATGCCTTTGAAATGTGGTGTCTTTAAAATGACATCATTGCTCTTTAACCCTTTCATAAAGTCCTTGATAGCAAATTTTCCCAATGCAACATGTCTCTTTATTTCTTGCCTGCTCTTGCAATGGGTGTTGATTTGAGTGCATAGAAATATGATATTTAAAAAAGAAAGGAAGACAGACCATATAGAGAGAAAATGGTAAGGGTTCTAACATCTCCCTAATGAGATTTTTAGAAAGAGTGGATTAAGAGAGGAAAAGAAGCTAAAAAACAACCCACAACTTTCCACTTGAAAAATTAAAATCATCTAGACACAGAGTAATGAAACCATAATTTTATGGTTTATATTAAAGTTAATGGAAAAATTTATAAAACTACAAATTCTCCTTCTAAGCAGTAAGGATTACTTTTCATTAGTAATACTTAGAAGTCAAATAATGATGGATTAGCATCTTCCAAATGTTAAAGTAAAATGCTTTCTATTGATACTTCCATATATGGCTAAGTTGTCATTTAAGAATGAAAGTCAATAATGCTGTTATCAATAGTGGTGTACAAATCTCCGTTTGTGCCTCAGTTCTCATTTTCTCAGGGTATATTCTAAGTAATGGAATAGTTGGGTCGTGTGGAATTTCTATGTTCAGCTTTTCGAGAAAGCGCCAAACTGCCTTCCAGAATAGTTGTACCACTTTACAATCCCACCACCAATGTATACGAGTTCCTTTCTCATCACATCCTTTCCAACGTTTGTTACTTGTTGCCCTGATAAATTTTGCCACTGTTTCTGGAGTGAGATGGTACCTCATTGTGGTTTGAATTTGCATCTGTTAATGCCAGGATTTGTATCATTTCTTCATGTGTCTGTTTGCCATTCAAACAGACAATTTTCTGTGAAAATTCTTTCCATGTACTTTGCCCATTTTGTAATTGGGTTAATTGTCTTTTTCTTGTGGATGCCCAAGAGTATTCTATAAACTTTTGTTATAAGACTCTTGTCTGAGATGGCACTACAAGTGTTTGTTCCCTGTCTGTAAGTTTTCTTTTACTCTGTTGGAAAAAGGTTTTGATGCAAACATGGATTTAATCCTTAGAAGGTCCAAAGCATCCGTTTTATCCTTATTCACCATTATGAGAACATGGAAACAGCTCAAATGTCCAACCATAAGATGAACAGATTGAGAAATTATCGTACATTCACACAACGGAATATTGTGCAGCACACTGGAGCAATGTTTTTGTAATTTATTATCTAACTTGGGAGGGACTGGAAAGCATTATGCTGTGTGAACTAACTCAGTCCCACAAGGATGAATATTGTATAAAGCCATTATTGTAGAATGAGTATAAGGATCCAAGAGGGATGGGAGAGGGTGGAAGCAGAGGGATGAGGATGTGCAGGGAGAGGGAAGGATCAATCATGAAGTTGTACAGTTTTATTGGTGGGGGTGGAGAGTGAGGGAAATTGAAAACATTTTTCTTGAAAACAATGTACTTGAATTTTGTAAATAAACTGGTCAAGAATTTTAAAAAGAGACAAAAAATAAAGATGATAGAAGAAGTATTTTTTTAAAAAGAATGAAAGTAAGAATTTATGTAATTACACAAAACTCCCTTATCATTGTGAATATGTAGTGTACACTCAACTTGATCATGGGGTTGTACAATTTGATGGTTGGGAGGGGTGAAGGAAATTGAAAAAATATTGTTCTTGGTAATAATGTATTAGAATTTCATAAACTAGTAGAAAATTTTAAAAGAAACAAAAAACAAAGATGACAGAAAAAAATTGAAAAAAAAGAATTAAAGTGAAATAAGAATTTACATAGTCACACAAAACTCCCTAATCATTGGAAATATGTAGCATACATTCACCTTAAGATTTTAAGAATTATTTGACTTAATTATCCTTATGATTCTTGTAGTTCTTTTTAATTTTTCCTCAAAACTGTCTTTTTGTTCACTGTTCTCTTTCTTCAGTATCCTAGGCCTTAAACATTTTCTTTTTCTCTTTAATTATTTGTTTTTAAAGTGATATTTAGGATATTGGCAATGGATTAAAATATTTGTCCTTTTTATGCAAGATTACATTCTGAATTTTTTTGAAGTGTTTTACATTTTATATTTCTTTATGCCATATATAATTTCTAGGGGCAATATTTCCTTGTTGATTCTAGAGTCTTGAGCAACTATTGAAAAAAAACAAAAACAAATAACAAAAAGCCCAGCATCCCCAAAACCAACTAACAAACACAGGCATGAATCATCACCTGTTAAGATGACTTCTGGTGACTTGGTCTGTAGATAGTTGAACTGATTCCCTAGGACGCAACGTCTAGTGGTTTGAGTTCCCCAACTTCATGGGAGAAAGATGAGAAATTCCCTTTTGTATAATTTAGTTTCAGCAACCCACTGAAGGGTCAGCTATGAGCTGGTTAAAATTCAGTGGCATAATTTCTTTTATTTTATTAAGATAAATGAAAGAAAAGATAATATCCAATAAGAAAGTGATCAGCACAATATTAATAAAGAAAAGTAAGACACAGAGACTTGTAGAAAAATTAATGTATATAAGATTGGCCAAAAAAAGTGAGAAAATTTGATTAAATTTCAGTATTAAAAATTAAAGTTATAGAACAAAATTAATATGAATTTTTTCACAAAAAATTAATTTGCAAACCATTACTCAAATTTTTTTTAAAAATAGTTATTTTATTTGTCATTTTAAAGTGATTACTATGAGCTTGATACCATTCTAAATATCTATTAAAGATTATAATACATAGAAACCTCTCTACCGTCAAGTTGGTTCCACATCATATCAGCCCTCCATCAGATTTCTGAACCTATAGGTTTTAATGAGAGAAAATTGTGTGCTTTTCTATCATGGAAAAATTAATACTTATGAATTCAACCTGTTGACTTTTGACAATGGATTAAATGTAAACATTACCAAATCATTATGAAATCTTGATTCTCTTTAATTAATAATATCTTATTTAAAGAATATTTAAATTTGTTGTCTCTTATTGTTTAATAACTTATTTACTAGCAGTACAAGACATAATGTGCTCTCCCCACCAGGACTCCTGGTGTCCAATATCATTATAGCATAATAATAATATAAATGATGTAAGTATATATAACTTATTTGGAGAAGGTACACTTATTGATTTAGTGGAACCGTCAAGGATGCCATATAACTGAGTAATGATTTGAAACTTTACAATGGCACTCTTCATACCCGGAAAGGTGGAGATTAAACATAAGAGAAGAAGATGCACAATGAAATGGATAGACACAGAGACAGTGGGATCAAGTATGTCAGAGATGATAAGAATGGCACAGAAGACAAGTTTCAGATCTGTTGTTCTTAGGATTGTATGAGGAATGCTCAACTTCTTGGTACCTAGCAACAACCTCATGCTATAGTGCTGCTTACTTCATCAGAAAAAAAATATATCATTTCCTTAATTTACACAATCTGAATTCATAAAATAAAGTTAAATTAGAGCTTAACATCTAAAATACATTTTAGCAATTTAAAAAGATTAAAGACTTCTAGAGGATGAAGTTATGAATATATATATATATACATGTGAATATGTATGTATGTATGTATGTATCTCTCTCATAAAGTTAATTATTGCTACTTCATTATTTCTATCCCTCTTGTGTTTATGTTTCTGCTACCTCTAAATAATATTATGAACAGGCATTCTGACAAAATCAGAAATTAATGACTTTTTCCATTTATATTTCAACCCTCTGGAGTACAGGACAAAAATCTTCACCAGAAATAGCACCAGTATTTTGTTTGCATGAGTGGAAAAATATAGCATAACTATATTTCACAGGTGAGTGGAAAACAGAGAAAAAAATAAGAAATTAAACAATAAGAGGCAAGGACTTTAAA
>NW_006399757.1:6673796-6687332 GCF_000299155.1 Elephantulus edwardii | reverse complement strand
TTGTTAAATTTACTTAGATGATCTTCAAGAACTTAAATATCCAGTTTGAAAGTAAAGTAATACTTAGCCTATTTTCTGTTCATGATAGCTGTGTGCCAGGACCTCTACGTTGTAACTTTAATCAAATTTAATTTTGCATTGTTCTGTTTATGTCATAGTAAAACAAAAACATCTCCATTGAAATATGTAATCTAAGATATTATTGCTCAGACCAGTTTTACCTATGCAATTGGAACTCTTTTTTTTATACCACAGTGAGACTGATGCTGTGTACCATTGCATCAGAACAAACCCATAGCTGACCCTCCAACGGGCTTTCAGAAGCAGTAAAACTCATGGGAAGAGACTGCCCATTTTCTAACAGTGGAGGATCTGATGAGTTTGAACAGCATCCCTATACACTGGCAGCACAATTTTTTACCACCAAGACCCAAGAGCTCCTCACATTGAGACTAAGAAATAATAATACAGAATTGACTATTCAATTTGACATCCATAATATAGAGATTTTTCTATTAGGATAAAAAATATCATTACAATAAGAATAAGAAATAATAATGTTTCACCAATACTAGATAAGTCTCTATGTTATAAACATAAAATGGAATACTTAAATCTATTTAATGCAGCAGACTATATAATCAATTATCAATGCCTAAGTGTCATCAGTTGAATTTGGGGTTCTATATTGTGGAACAAAGAACTTAGTTTGGCCATTGGGCTCTGTTGTTGTTGTTGTTGTTATATGCCATCGAGTCGCTTGCGACTCATAGTGACCCTATGTACAACAGCCCTAAACCCTGCTCTATCCTGTGCCAATCTCACTGCCTCTGACACACCCATCCCGATTACCCCAGTCACTGAATCAATCCACCTCATAGAGGGTCTTCCCCTTCTGCTCCGTTCGTCCACCCTCCCAAGCATGATGTCCCTCTCCAAGGAACTCTCCCTCCTTACAACATGTCCGAAGTATTTCAGATGAAGCCTCAGAATTCTTGCCTCCATGGAGCAGCCTGGTTTAACCCTCTCTAGGTTGAATCTGTTTGTTTTCTTGGCAGTCCGTGGTACATTCAATACTCTTCTCCAGCACTACAGCTCAAAGGCATCAATTCTCCTTCTATCCCCCTCAGTCATTGTCCAACTCACTGATGCATAATAAGTGATTGCAAAGACCGTGGCCAGTATCAGACACACCTTAGTCTCCAGAGTGACACCATTGCTCTTCAGTACCCTGGAGAGGTCCCTAACAGCAGACTTTCCCATCGCAATATGTTTTGTTTTGTTTTGTTTTGTTTTTTAATTTTCTGGCTACTGGTGCCAAGAGTGTTGACTGTGGAGCCAAGCAGACTAAAGTTGTTAACAATCTCAATCTCTTCACCATCCATCCTTATGCTGCCAATTGGTCCAGTGGTGAGAACCTTTGTCTTCTTTACATTGAGTTTCAATCCATACTGAAGGCTGCAGTCCTTCACCCTCTGCAGCAAGCGCTTCAGGTCCTCCTCAGTTTCAGCAAGCACGGTTGTGTCATCTGCATAATGCAGACTGTTAATAGATCTTCCACCAATCTTGACGCCACACTTCTCCTAATAGAGCCCAGCCTCTCGGATAATCTACTCTGCATACAGTTTGAAAAGGTATGAAGATAGGACACATCCCTGGCATATGCCTTTCCCAATTTTGAACCATGCAGTGTTCCCTTCCTCTGTTCTGACGACTGCCTCCTGGTCCAAGTATAGGTTTCGCATTTTGGACTCTAGTCTTGTAAATAGTCTGTACAATTAGAACGTTTGTAGTCCTTCAAAAGTTGCTTGGCAAGAAGGGGCTATAGATGCTCCATGCTTGGAAAACTAATTTCAGGAAAGGAGAGGTAAAATATAATCATGCACATTTATTCGAGAGATTATAACTATTAATCAATGCTTAAACTGTCACTTTTCTCTCTCTATATATATTTTATATATATGTGTGTGAGCGTGTGTGTGTGTGCGCGTGTGCGTCTTTGTGTATCGTGAAGCCTCAAATACCAAACACTAGGGTACTGTGACTTTTCATGGATTGCTGAGAACATTTACATATAGGAGAGATTGGTGTCCATCTCTGGAAACAATAGAAGCATTATAGTGCAGAAGCTCTCCCAGATTTGTCTAATGCATCTCTTCTACCTAAGTAGAATAAATGTATAGCTATAAGTTTATATAATAGTTTCAACAAGTTCTGTGAGCCATTCTAGTGATTATTATACCCATCAAGGACAATGAGAGCAAAAACAGTGTTTATTTCATAGGAGCTAGAAAGATAGATGCATAAAACTTATAGGACAGAGTAAATATGTTCCAAATGTTTCCCAAAGCTGTAATATTTATAGAAATAAACTGTGTAAACTTTCCCCCGAATCTCCAATTTTTCAATTAGTAGCTAAGTCTTTCACTGGAACATTCATTGCCACAGGGTTGCTACGAGGAGTCAGAATCAACTTGAGAGCAATTTGGGTTTTGTGTTTTGTTTTGTTTTTTTATATAGAGCCCTAATTTGTGGATACTCAACTATGGGTGATTACAAGAAGAGATAGAATACATATGTGCAGACACACACACACATATATACATACACACACACACACACACACACACACATATCTTGTTATGTACCAAGTTAAACCAACTCCCCAGAAGATTGCCCATTTTTCACTTGTGGAGTAGCTGGTGGATTTGAACAGTTTGTGTCTGGCAGTCTAACTCCTTACCATTATGCCACCAGAACTCCATAGATAAATAGACATGTTTTCACTTGACAGTCTAAGACAAATAATAATGAAACCAGTTCCAGACAAGAATCTTTTAACATGTAAAAAATTGTGAGAATATGTGTCTAATGGATGCATTTCTGTTGTTACTATCTGTTGTTACTAAACCATAGAATTTGGCAAATTATTTTATCAGCAGACTTTTAAGTTTTCTCATAAACCAGAAAATTGAATTGATAATTGATTTAACTTGCTATAATTCTGTTAACCTGAAATTTCTCTTATGTAACAAAATTTATTTCCCCTAATATACTAAGTTTGATGAAACTTCATCACGTAATTAAAACTTTTATGTTCAGAGCTATTTGTAAGCATACAATGACTTAAAAATTCTGTAGCCTCCCGCAACTAGTCTCCACTCTCTATTAGATGAATGAAATACACATTAGCTCGTTTTGTTTAGTTAGGTTTTTACTTTAAAAAAATTGCAAAAGGTCCTCTTTGCTGATGATTTGTGTCCCTACTAAAGTGCATTCATGCTTAGACTGTTGCTATAATGCATTGACAAAGGATTTTATTGCTGCCAGTGTGCTAATTGAAAGTCTTTATACCATGTTTTTGTTGTTGTTATGTGCCATCGAGTCGTTTCCGACTCTTGCGACCCTATGCACAACAGCCCTAAACCCTGCTCTATCCTGCACCAACCTCACTGCCTCTGACACACCCATCTCGATTACCCCAGTCACCGAATCAATCCATCTCATAGAGGGTCTTCCCCTCCTGCGTTGTCCCTCCACCCTCCCAAGCATGATGTCCCTCTCCAAGGACCCGTCCCTCCTGGCAACACGTCCAAAGTATGTCAGACGAAGCCCCAGAATCCTTGCCTCCAAGGAAAAGCTTGGTTTGATCCTCTCCAAGATGAATCTGTTTGTTTTCCTGGCAGTCCATGGTACATTCAGTACCCTTCTCCAGCACCACAGCTCAAAAGCGTCCACTCTCCTTCTGTCCTCCCTAGTCATTGTCCAACTCTCTGATGCATAACAAGCGATTGCAAATACCATGGCCTGTATCAAGCGCACCTTAGTCTCCAGAGAGACACTGTTGCTCCTGAGTACTTTAGAGAGGTCCCTAACAGCAGACTTTCCCATCGCGATATGCTTTTTGATAAGCTTTATACAATAGTTAAGTAAAACAAAATTGAATAAATACAGCATAGTAATCTGACAAATAGTCTCCCTATGTCTTTTGTCTTCAAATTCTTAAACTTAAAGCATAGCAAAATTTGGGAAATTATACATATAAGTCAGAAAAACAAATTATCTATTATATTTGCATAACAATTATCCCAGGTTTGGGTAGAATGCATGGCAGTGATCTGAGATTTCTATTTCAGTAAAGCATAAAAAGAAGACATTTAAACATTATGAATAAAAGAAAATCTAATATTTGGATGTCTATTTCATAATTCAGTAAAATAATATCACTGACAATATTTTCATATTGTGTTATGTACTACTGAAACAGGACCAGCTTATAGTTGACTCAGCTCATATTCATAAAAATATTTTCATTTGAGGAACTATAATAATAAGCAAACTGCAAAACTAGTGAACTCAAAGATAATGATGTAGTAGGAGTATACTTACAAAACCCAGTATTTATAATTCAACATTATATCAGCTTAGATGGGGGAGGGTATTTTGAGAACAAAGCTTATTTTAGTTGGTCAAGTGAGGGTGCCTTGAAAATACAGAGAGAAGCATTTAAACAAATGTGATGAAAAAATGTGACTACAATAAAGTGTCTTTTAAGAACTTACCAAAAAAAATCACATATGAGGGAGTAACACTAACATGAAATAAGGAAACATTGCTAATGTAAAATAGATCTTGGTCAAAAGCAAAAATATGTTTACCTCTAGATCATAAAAATAAATCAATAATTTAAAATGTGAATATTTATGAAAAATAGGGATTCCATAGCAGTTATTTTGATCATGTAGAAGGACCTGCAAAGGATTAAAAGAGTTATTTAATCAAAAAGAAAACTGTGGTTCAAAATTAGAAAAGGTATTTGACACAGTTCCTTCTTTACTCTTATTTAATTTGAAGAAAGAATGTGAGGAGATAGACTAGAAAAAGAAGAACATGCCATTAGTATACAGAGAACACGAGTTTTTAATGGAATAGTGGATCTTGAGTAAACAAAATTGGAAAGAACATGAGTGTTATTTCTTTCTCTAGAGAAAATTTAGTTTTACCTCTGGTTAACTTTTTGGACAGAATAAGGATAAATCAGCATTAATTGAGCTTATTTTTGTTGTTATTGAAATTGTATGTTAGAAGAACAAAATTTACAATACAGCATTTCTATCATGTATAATTTAGTGACACTGATCATCTTTGTTGAGTGGTACAATTATTAACAGCGTTGAATAACATTCAAGATTCAGACATTGAATAGAGATGAAATAAGAAGAATTCAGAATTGTGGTGTTGGAGAAGAGCACAGAACATCCTATGGAATGCCAAAAAACAAAGAAATGTGTTTTGGAGAAGGTCTAACTGAGTGCTCTTTGGAAGTAAGGATGATAAGGTTTCCCCTCACAGACTTCAGACATTTTTCTAGGAGAGGCTATTCATTGGACATGATGCTTGTAAAAGTGGAGGGCCAGTGCAGAAGAGTCAGATGCTCGGCCAGGTGAACTGACATAATGATTACCACATTGGGCTGTAGTGTGTCAGGATGTGAAAATGATAGAAATATCTTAAAAAGAGCCTAATGATCATTATTCCCTAGTTATTGCCTGGTTTTAAGAACACCTCAGAAGATATTTTTATAAGATTTATACATTAATTTAGAGTAATAATTTCAAAAATTCTTGCTCCCACAAGCTCAGAAACTCTGGAGTCAAGATTATTTGAAATTTTATTTTGGATTTTTTCACTTTTGATGTGGATTCCTTTTTTAGAATTTCTGATGAAAATATTCAATAATGATATTACTCTATTTTTTCTAGTTTCATAGTATAAAAGGCAGGTTATTTATGGAAACAATTACACTTACTCATTCCTTCACTTATTTCTGATTTTACTTCTTCCTTTGTTACTATAGATAGAGGCAAATTGGACTTTGAATCATTATATGAAGATTATATAAGAATAGAATCTCAGAAGAGCCCTGGACTTTACTGGAGATGTGGCAGAGAAAATGTTTCCATAGATGTCACACATACTAAACTGCAAGCCTTGGTGGTCTAGCGTGCAAGGAGTTGCACTGTCAAACCGAAGATATATGGCTCAGATCCACCAGCTACTTCTCAAGAGACAGATGGACAATCTCCTTTCATGAAAGTTACAGCTTTTGAAAACCTGCCAAAGGTCAATTATGAGTCATTTCCAACTTGATGACAATGAGTTTTCAATTTAAAATAATAAAATTGTTATTGTTAGGTATCCTTGAGTATGACCCATAGATATTTCTGTATGGGAAAGACTTAGGAGGAATATTTTTGCTGTTGTTCTTGTGTGCAAGATATTGTGTGACCAATAACAAACCCTACAGCAGATTTTCAGAAGGAAGTAGCAAAAAATAAGGCCCCAGGAATAGACTGTATACCAGTTGACATATTTCAGCTAACAGATGCTGTCCTGGATGTGCTCACCAAGTTGTGCCAACAAATCTGGAGAACAACCACTTGGCCAACTGACTGGAAGAGGTCTATATTTGTTTCGATCCCAAAGAATGGTGACCCAACAGAATGTGGAAACTATAGAACAATATCATTGATTTCACATGTAAGCAAGATTCTACTGAATACTATCCAAAAACAACTGGAATAGCACATCAGCAGAGAACTGCCAAAAGTCCAGGCTGGGTTTAGAAGGGGTCTTAGTACTAGGGATATTGTAGCTGATGTTAGATGGATCTTAGCTGATAGCAGGGAGTAACAGAGGAATGATTGTCTGTGTTTCATTGATTATGCAAAGGTATTTGACTGTGTGGATTATAACAAACTGTGACTGACTCTGTGAAGAATGGGAATCCCAGAACACTTGATCGTGCTAATGTGAAACTTATACTTGGACCAAGAGACAGTAGGGAGAACAGAGCAAGGAAACACTGCATGGTTCAAAACTGAGAAGGGTGTACTCCATGGATATGTCCTGTCTCCATACCTTTTCAACCTGTATGCAGAAGAGATCATCCAGGAGGCTGGGCTCTATGAGGAGAAATGCAGCATCAGGATTGGGGGAAGATCTATCAACAATCTGCGATATGCAGATGACACAACCCTGCTTGCTGAAACTGAGGAGGACCTGAAGCGCTTGCTGCAGAGGGTCAAGGACTGCAGCCTTCAATATGGATTGAAGCTTAATATCAAGAAGACAAAGATTCTCACCACTGGGCCGATTGGAAGCATCATGATAGATGGTGGAAAGATTGAGATTGTTTACAGCTTTAGTTTTCTTGGCTCCACAGTCAACATTCTTGGCACCAGCAACCAGGAAATTAAAAAACGTATTACCATGGAAAAGTCTGCTGTTAGGAACCTTTCCAAAGAACTTAAGAGCAATGGTGTCTCTCTGGAAATTAAGGTGTGTCTGATACTGGCCATGGTCTTTGCTATTACTTGCTATACATCAGAGAGTTGGATAATGACTAAGGAGGATAGGAGGAGAATTGATGCCTTTGAGCTATGGTGCTGGAGAAGAGTATTGAGGGTACCATGGACTGCTAAGAAAATGAGCAGATTTTTCCTGGAGAGGGTTAAACCGGGCTGCTCCTTAGAGACAAGGTTTCTGAGGTTTCGTGTGACATACTTTGGTCATGTTGTAAGGAAAGGACAATCCTTGGAGAGGGGCATCATGCTTGGGAGTGTGGAGGGCAGGTGCAGGAAGAGAAGGCCCTCTGTAAGGTGGATTAATTCAGCGACTAGAGTAATCAGGAGGGGTGTATTGGAGACAGTGAAACTGGCAAAGGACAGGGAAGAGTTTAGGGCTGTTGTCCATAAGGATGCTATGAGTAGCAAGCAACTCGATGGAACACAACAGCAACAGCAGTCTATCACACAGGAGGAGATTACCCATTCTTCTCTTATGAAGTAGCTGGTGGATTCGAATCACATGTTTTGAGATTTTAGCATAATTATGTTAAATAGGGAAGAAGGACTCAGAAAATGAAAATATGATTACTTGTATAAGTCAAAAAAATCTAATCACTATATTGTAAATGTATAAATTTTTAAATTGGTTTATGGTATGCTGTATAGATTTTCAAAAGGAATAAGAAATTATTACAGAAAGAAAGAGAAAGAGATTAAGCAATTAATTTTGTTTGTCCATTTCAGTCAGTATGTTTAACTTTCTGGAATTAATTTGATGAATATCTCTTACTTTCTTCTTTACTATAGAGGCAAATGGACAAACTCATCAATACTTTTTTCTTTTTGAATATTTTTTTAATCTCTGTTTCTCATTAGATTGGGAAATTTTTAAAAGCTTAAAAGAAGCTGTATGTATTTCATAAATGTCAGTACACTCTTACATCTTATCCTAATGAATCAGGGGATATTTAAAAAATTCACTCTTGTCTAACTTAGCTCCAGCCTACCTGGGAAAAGGGCAGTTAAGCAATCATTGAAACCAAGGATATTTAAACTGATATTTCTACAAAGACATTTAGGGAACAAGTGGAATTAAGGACAAGAGACAGAGGACAGTAATCATGATACAAAACATTTATTTTATGAGAAATTATCATATGTTTACTATATTTAAAAAAGATCATTTACTTGTATAATCAGAACTAACAGCAAAATTCTTTAAGGTGAGCAAATCATATGTTGCAGATCTTGATGTGCCATTACCATTCAAAACTATAAACAAATTAGAAGTACTAACAATTTAAGGTGTATTTTACAAAGGAAAGCTAAATGTAAATGGCAATATGCTTCCATTTCATAGAAAAAAATTACTTATATTTATGTTTTTTCATAGAAAAAAATCCCTTTGGTTCTATCCTAGTACAGAGCCACTTATTCTGCCAAGATCTCTGCAAAATTTTATTCAGATCAGCACATTTTTTAAAAATATGAAGCAAATAACTTGATCTGATATAGTTTAAAATATTTTTTTGTATCTTGAGCAAAATAATAAAACAATAAGCTTAAATTTTGGTAGATACTCAGTCCATAATCTAGACCATTTACTATATTTAAAATATAAATTAAATTTCCTATATCTGGTTACATTAAAACAACAACTCTTGACTTGAGCTCTATGACTTGATGGCACACAACAACGACATAAGGTTGACGAAGAATTGTGTACTAGCAAACAAGAAAGACACCATAGTTGTTCTTGTTTGAGTAAAGGAGCCTGGACCTTAGTGGGACATTTGGAAAGAGAATATGTAATATGTCATTTTTAGGTGTATTGGGAACAACACAAACTTTATTTTATTTAATTTTAATATACTTGATAGCTAGTTGAAGATTTTAGTAAAGAAATAACATACATTGATTTATATTCTGATTAACTATTTCTGTTTTATAGAGAATAGACTGGATAGAGTGAAAATGAGAAATGAAGACCATTTAGAGCACAAGTAAAATCACCAAGCATGAGGCAATAGGGAAGAATACAAAGGGTACTGGTAGTTATCTATGCAAGTCACAAGAGTTCTAGAACACTTTCAGATAAGTAAACAATCCCATTTCCAAGCCAACAATTAAGATTCAAAGGAATTAATTCACTCAGAAATCACAGAACAGTCAAAATTATAGAATTAGGTACCGGTACTAAGATTTTATCCACTCTGCCATCCTGCTTTCCCATAAATACACAAATAAAAATATCCAAAATCTGTGAAATGTTGTTTCAGAGAATGTAAAGTACTTCCAAAAATGGTAGGTGGGATGAAATAAAATCTACAATTAGAATAAAGAATACTGTGGTTGTTGCTAGAAGACATTGAGTGCTCTCTGATCCTGTGGTTCTCGGGTTCATGGTATCCTCACAATTCCTGCTGTGCCATGTTGTAGACACTATGTCAATCTTTCTCGCTTCTCATTTTTCTTTCCTTTTCTGACCTTCTACTTTAGCAAGCATGGAATTTTCCTAAAAGGACTGGTCCCTTTTCTATAACTCATCTGACGTATGTGATAGCAAGCCTCAACATCTTCATTTCTTTTTTCTTTTTTTTTTAATTTAAATGTATTATTAATTACAGTAAAAATTTACAGAGACTTTGGATTTCCATTCATTCATTGTTGCACTTTTCTCCCCTCCCAATCCCCGCCCCCCTTAGTACACTACCCTCTGGGAAAAGTAAAAGACAAATTCTTTCATTGTTTTACAAACCCTCCCCCAGGTCCACTCCACCATGTAGCCTTCACTCTAGACTCCTGTCATGACAAAAATGCCTAATCACATATCCCTTTTAAACTGTTTTCTCCCTCATTTGTTTCAATGCAGTATACCTTATTGAACCCATCTTTCACAGTCGGATCTCCCCATCTTCATTTCTAATGAGCTTTCTGTCTGCACTTTCCAAGATGTATTTTATTGTTCCCTTGGAAGTCCATTATTCCTTGTCAGTCTATTATATATTCAATATTCTTCATACACAATACAAAGTCATCATTCCCCTCCCTCCTTCTCTATTCACTGCATTTCGATAACAAGAAAACAAAAATTCTTACCACCGGACTGATAGGCAACATTATGATAGATGGAGAAAAGATTAAAACTGTCAACAGTTTATCTTACTTGGATCCACAATCAACAGAACTCTTAGTACCTGCAGTCAGGATTCAGGAGATGTGTTTCACTGGGAAACTCCACAGTTATGGATATTGTCAAATTATTGAGGACTAAGGTGAATCTGTTTCAGGCCTTTGTCTTTCTGATCATTTGCTATACAACTGAGAGTTGGACAATGAGTAAGAATGAGAAAAGAAGAATTGATGTCTTTAATTTTTTGGTGTTGGAGAAGTGGACTACCAAAAGAACAAACAAATATGTCTTAATGAAAGAGTAGCCAGAGTGTTCTTTTGAGACAAAATAATGAAGCTGTGCCTCACATAATTTCGGCATGTTTCTAGGAGGACCTATTCCTTGGAAAGGGCCATGGTACTTGGGAAGGCAGAAGGTCAACAAAGGAGAATACCCTCAAATAGATAAGGTGATGCATTGAGTGCTGCAAATGGTCACAAGTGTATCAGGAAGTTTGAGGATGACACAGGATAGTACAAGATTCATATGTGTTGTTCCCAGGGCCACTAGGGGGTCTTATGTGACTTGACAGAGCCTAACAACAAATATATTCATTATCCAACTTTTACATTCATTTAAGGAGATTAGAAATTACCTTGGATTGGCTTGGGCAAACCTTAGTTTTCAAGATCTTTGTTCTTTTAAAGTTCATTGTTTTATAGTAAATTAAAGTGATCCTTTGCAACAAATTTTCAAAATGAAATAAATTGAATTCTTGACTACAGCCCCCATTGGTGTTGATTATGGAGCTTATTAAAATAAAACAATCAACAACTTTTTTCTTTATTTGTCATAACATATTTTGTTCTACCAGTTGTGAATATTTTTGTTTACATTATGTGGAAAGGATAAAGAATAGGATAACTAATTGGGACCATTTAATTCTGTATCATTGAAATGTCTTTATAGTATGAATTGGATATATCCATTGCCATTTTTTTAAAAAAATTCTGTAGATTAAAATATGTTCTGAGGATATCTACTCACTTTCAAAAAAGTAAGAATATTATTATAATAACTCATTTTATGGTTTATTTCTTTCAAAAATACATTCATTTCTAGAAAGGCAAAAGAAACAGAAAATGTAAAATGTCCATTGATCAACATCAGTTCCAAAGGACATAACTGAGTTTTGTGTTTATGCAAATTCTTTATTCCTATTGAGACTACTAGTCAATCTAAAAAGATGCCCTCAACCTCCATAAAAGGGAATAATGATGATTACAATTTCAATATTAAAAGCATAGTCTGCTAATTAAACATTACTATCCTTTGGTGTTAATTATGATTTATTATTACTTATGAACAACAGATCTGAATATATCCCTAGCCTTTATCACCTACATGAACTCTGACACTTTTCAACCTGTTATTAGTTACTGTGTTGATCCATCTTGTTAAAGATCTTCCTTTCTTCCCTAACCTTGCACTTCTCCACATATGATGTCTTTTTCAATCCTGACATTGTATTCAAAGTTATAGCATGGAATTTTATCATCCATGCCTTCAAAGAGTACCCTTGTTACACTTCCTCCAACACCAAGTTGTTCATTCTTTTGACGGTTGAGATATTCAGTATTTTACTCCAACACCACAATTCAAAGACATTGATTCCTTTTTGGCCATCCTTATTCACTGTTTACATTTCAGATGTATGGAAAACAATTGGAAATATCAATATTTGTGTCAAATATAACTTAATTGAAGAAGAAATCTTTGTTCTTTAGCATTTTAAAGAGGTCCGTGGAAGCAGATTTTCCCAACGCAGCACATCTTTTTAGTAATTGACTGCTGCTACTAAGAGTGTTGATTGTGAATCATTTGTTACCTTTTGGTCTGGTGGTGAGGATCCTGTTTTCTTGATGCTGAGATGTATTCCATAGTGAAGGCTGTTGTCTTGGATCTTTAGTAAGTACTTTTTTGTAAGCAAGGTTGTATCATCTACTTAATGTATGTTTTTGATTTCTTCCTTTAATCCTGATGCCACACTCTTCTTCATAAAGTCCACCTTCTTGAATTATTGTATTAAGAATTATCTCTGTTTTACTCCAAACATTGATGTTGTTATGTGCCATTGAGTCACCAATGACTCATAGCGACCCCTGAACAAATGTCTCTGAACCTTCCACTAACCTGATCCAACCTCACCATCTCTGATACATCTTGAATTGGCTACATTTTTACAGGACCATTGCCAAAATTATCCAGCCCTCCTGGTATTAAAGGCAATCTGCCTTTAGTAGAAATATTAACTCAGAAAATTTGTCAAATTTATTCAGACAGAAAAGTCTCATGTATTAGGTGAAATTATATTAGGTATAATTATTCAGACCAGCAAATGAAATATAAATTTTCTGAGTGTATTTGAAAGATGCAATGATTTATTACAAATAATTAACATGTGACTGTACTGAAGCCCATTGAAATAAAGTAAGCTCTGATTAAGTAAGTGTGTTGGTTGTGCATCATTGAGTGAAAACTGACCCATAGCTGATGCTCCGGTGGGTTTTCAGAGGCAGTTTAATCACACAGGAGGAGATTGTTCATCCTTCTCCCGTGGAGTAGCTGGTGGACTCGAACCTCATTCCTTTGGGATTGCAGTGCAGTTTCTCACCGGTAGGCCACTAGAGCTCCTTCAAATGGTACGTGTAATTTGTTACCTTTTGTTTCTGTTTTATCTTTAAAATCAGGAACTATTAGGAGTATATGACAAATACATTTTATAATCAAATATCATAGAATAAATAAAAATACATTCTTGTCTGTGTTTTTTTTAAATCATAGCAGATTAGTTCTTGTTGGTTTTTGTAACATCATTTAGGAGCAATTTTTAATTTTACGTATAGTTAAATGGCTTGTATAGTAACTTATAAATATGGAAATACAAAGGAAGAGGAACAGTTGTAAGCAGACACTAGTGATTGGAACATGGAATGTGAGAGCCATGAATGTAGGAAAATTAGACAAATATTAAGAAAGAAATGGAATGCATCAATATTGACATGATAGGCATTG
>NW_006399757.1:6672225-6673534 GCF_000299155.1 Elephantulus edwardii | reverse complement strand
ATGCAATCAAGATGCACCGATAATAATGGGTGACTGGAATGCAAAAGTTGGGAACAGAGAAGAAGAATCAGTAGTTGGAAAACATGGACTTGGTGAGAGAAATGAAGCTGGAGATAGAATGAATTTTGCACAATCAATGACCTATTCATTGCAAATATGTTTTATAAGAAACATAAACACAGGTTATATACATAGATTTCATCTGATTGTATGCATAGGAATCAGATGGATTACATCTGTAGAAAAAGCACTGGAGAAGCTCAATACCAGCTGTGAAAACAAGGCCAGGAGCTGATTGTGGAACAGACCACCAGCTATTCGTATGCAAGTTCAAGCTGAAGCTGAAGAAAATTAAACCAAATCCACGGGAACCAAAATATGACTTTGAGTTCATCCCACCTGAATTTCAGTACCATCTCAGAAACAGGTTTGAGGCCTTGAACACTAATGAGCGAAGACCTAATGACTTGTGGGAGGATGTCAATGTATTATCCAGGAAGAGTGCAAATGGTCATTACAAAGACAGAAGAGGAAAAAAGACCAAAATGGATGTCAGAAGAAACTCTGAAGATTGCAATGGAGTGCAGGGAAGTCAAAGCTCAAGGAAGAATTCAAGATACCAAAGAGCTGAACAGAACATTCCAAAGGGCAGCACAGGATGACAAAGCAAAATATTAAATGAAATGTGCAGGAGCTAGAATCGGAAAATCAAAAGGGTAGAACCCGCTCAGCATTTCTTACGCTCAAGGAACTGAAGAACAAATTTAAACCTCAAGGTGCTATAATCAAGCATGTTTTAGGCAGAATATTAAATGATCCAGGAAGTATTAAAGAAGATGGAAAGAATATACCGAGTCACTATATCAAAAGGAACAGACAGACACAGAAGAATTTCATGAAACAATATATGAGCAAGAGCCTATGGTGATGACAGCAGAAGTTCAAACTGTTTTGAAGAAAATAGCAAAAAGTAAGGCCCCAGGAATAGACAGTATACCAATTGACATATTTCAGCTAACAGATGCTGCCCTGGACGTGCTCACCAAATTGTGCCAAGAAATCTGGAGAACAACTACTTGGCCAATTGACTGGACTCTTCCATATCTGTTTCCATTCCAAAGAAAGGTGACCCAACAGAGTGTGGAAACTATAGAATAATATCATTTATTTCACATGCAAGCAAGATTCTACTGAAGATTATCTAAAAGTGACTGGAACAGCACATCAGGAGAGAACTGCCAGAAGTCCAGGCTGGGTTTAGAAGGGGTCGTGGTACTAGGGATATTGTAGCTGATGTTAGATGGATCTT
>NW_006399757.1:6649826-6671875 GCF_000299155.1 Elephantulus edwardii | reverse complement strand
AGAACAGAGCACTGGAACACTGCATGGTTCAAAATTGGGAAAGGTGTACGTCAGGGATGTGAAACGTATGAAAACAAATGTTTATTAATGGTTTATATTTTAAAAAATTCCCTGAATCAGATATAGTCCACAGGCAGTTGTTTGCAATCCTTTGTTTTAATGAGTGATCTTTGTTCCAGGAAACTATTTTGTAGACAGCAAGCAGTTTTAATTCAACAGGTGCTTCACAGAAAAAACAAAAAAAGACAGGTGACAGCATTCTCTACTATATCTAGAATCTGGAAATCTTGAGGGTTAATGATGAGCCAGTCTTAACTCTATAGGAATGAGTTGTTTCGTTGTTACTGTTGATCTTTAAGTTCTTTTCCACTAGCATGTTACCACTAAACTGAAAACATTTTGCTTTTCTCTATGAAATATTTTCTTTAATGTTGTCCATGATCAATTTTCTTCTTCCACTACAAACATGATGCTACTCATAAAAATAAGCAATAAGAAGTTCTAGTAGCATTGTCCCTAGCAAGTGGCACTGATAATCTAAAGATTGCAAGTCTCTGATAATTTATCTACTCTCTTTTATAGCCTCAGAAAACTCATGGAAAGTAGATAGGAGTTGGAATTGATATATTAACAGTGTGTCATGTTTGCTTGTTTTTAATTAAATAAACTGAAGAGTTTAAATGAAAAAGGGATATTAAATAATGGAGTGCAGGTTGAATGAGTTTTTCGGAAGAATGTTTGAAACATTGAGATGAAAACCCCTACCTCTAATGGCCCCAAATAAACTCAATGCCTTCAAGTCAATTCTGTTTTATAGTTAGGAATTTTAAACAGAGTAGAAGTGCCTCACAGATCTTTTCCAAAGATATGAGTCCTATGGAAGCAGAGGTAGACAGCTTTATTTTCCTTCCAGAGAGTCTACCTAGTTCCAAATGGTAGCCTTCAGTTAGCAACGTTATAACCACTGTGCCTCTATGATGGCTTAGCAAATACCATCCTAACTAGTATAAAAGGATCCAAAGCTTCATGGTGAATTGATGAAGACCTTTGTAACAAGGTTAACTTTTATTACACTGGGACATAAGCACAGGAGAGGGAAATAGAACACAGAAACTAAAAGAAAATTCATTTTGCTGAAGATAGACATGCAGATAATGTGTTGAACCTTTTTATATTTGTCTACAGAAGAGTCCAGTGGCGAGAATCCACTGGACCAATTAGCAGCGTCAGGATGGATGACGAAGAGATTGAGATTGTTCACAGCTTCAGTTTGCTCGGCTCCACACTCAACACTCTTGGTACCAGCAGTCAGGAAATCAAAAAGCGTATTACGATGGGAAAGTCTGCTGTTAGGGACCTCTCAAAGGTACTCAGGAGCAACAGTGTCTCTCTGGAGACTAAGGTGCGCCTGATACAGGCCATGGTATTTGCAATCACTTGTTATGCATCAGAGAGTTGGACAATGACTAGGGAGGACAGAAGGAGAGTGGATGCTTTTGAGCTGTGGCGCGGGAGAAGGGTACTGAATGTACCCTGGACTGCCAGGAAAACAAACAGATTCATCTTGGAGAGGATTAAACCAAGCTACTCCTTGGAGGCAAGGATTCTGGGGCTTCGTCTGACATACTTTGGACATGTTGCCAGGAGGGACGGGTCCTTGGAGAGGGACATCATGCTTGGGAGGGTGGAGGGACAGCGCAGGAGGGGAAGACCCTCTATGAGATGGATTGATTCGGTGACTGGGGTAATCGGGATGGGTGTGTCACAGGCGGTGCAGTTGGCGCAGGATAGAGCAGGGTTTAGGGCTGTTGTGCATAGGGTCGCTATGAGTCGGAAACGACTCGACGGCACATAACAACAACACAGAAGAGTATTTCCCATTTATTTTTGTTTTTTATCAAACTTTTCTCTACTTGTAGGTTTGTGAGTTAATTTTTTTCAAAACTAACAGAATTTTCTCTCAAGAATTCATATGAAAAACTTACCTTTTTCTTTGAAGCATATTATATCAGAGAGACTAGAGTCAAGTCATAATACGGTGAAAGAGTTGAAACTCTTAAAGTATATTCATGGAAACATTCCTTTTCTAAGTAATATTCATTATTTGAATTTAGTTTTTGCTCCAGTCAATCCTAATTTGAGTTCCATAAGCAGGTACCAAGGATCTCAGAGGATATGATGAAGTTCTTTTTTTTTAACATCTTAGAACCCTGAAATGGTGGTAAAAAATGACATTCATAAGAATATTTTCAGCTTATTTTATTTCTCTGATCTCTATTTTTATGGTGAGTATTTCTCAAAATGACATGAGTTTTGTTATAAAGAGAAGTCAGGTGTTCAAGGCCAAAAGGAACACTGCCTTGGTCAGGCAGGAAGGGAATTGGTTTGACTTTGCTCCAAGCAGGCAATTAAAGCATGATGAATTAGAATCCCCTTAAAGCAGGAACCCTATTACTCTCAGACATGTCATGCACTCTGAAGTGTAAAATGCCTGGTCATAAATAATAATGTCACTAATTGTGTAAAAAAACCTGAAAACAAATATTTCTGCTATACTAAAGTGCCATCATTGATGGAAAAAAATGAACTCATCTTCTAAAATTTTCCCACTGTGGTTTTAAGCATATAATTCTTCTACTTGGATACTAAAATTCAAGTGGGAGAAAATGGCATTGATTTAGATTATCCAAAATTAGTAGACTCCAAACAGCTTTTCTATCCAAAGATCAGATTAAAAATGTAACTTTTTAAAAATTATATTAAGTGCATTGATGTTTGAATTATAACTGTATTAACCCTTGCTGTCAAGAATTATATAAACACACATTCTGTAGTGTTTGATACTTGCTTTGGTTACAAGAGGCCTATGTAAGGTAGTTTAGTTACGCCTATTTCCCCAACATACTACGTTTATGATCTTGTAGAAAACATAATGTAATCAAGGGTTCAATTATATCCAATGATCTGTTTATGTAGAACAAAAAAGAATTGAAATAGGTAGTTGTTGTTGTTGTTGTTATGTGCCATAGACTCATAACTGACTCTCCAGTCAGTTTTCAGAGCCTATAAATCACAGGAGGAGATTGCCTGTTTTTCTCCAGTGGACTGCAGGTGGGTTAAAACTGAGTGACCTTGGATTGACAGTGCAACTTCTTATCAAAAAGTTACTAGAACTCCCTGATATAGGTAGACAAATATTACATACCAATATTGTGTGCCAAGTTTATAAAAATTTATTTCAGTAAGAACTCACTTAAATAGCAACTGAAGTACTGTCAGCTTTGAGAAGATATAGGGAAGGACAGGAACAAGTTCTCTTAGGCAAACTATCTACACACTCTATGAGAAAACATAGTCACTGTTAATACATTCATATATCTATATATACATGTCTATACAGCTATGATCTCAACCAGCTGCCCCATCAGAGAAAGATAGGTCAGCTCCTCTTGTGTGGCTTAACTGTCTCTGAAAACTCACTAGAGAGTCAGTCATGAGTCAGTTCTGATTTGATGGTTCATAACAACAAACAGTAATTTCTTTCTTTCTTTCTTTCTTTCTTTCTTTCTTTCTTTCTTTCTTTCTTTCTTTCTTTCTTTCTTTCTTTCTTTCTTTCTTCTCTCTCTCTCTTTCTTTCTTTCTTTTCCTTTCTTCCTTTTTCCTTCTCTCTCTTATCTATCTATCACCTATCATCTATCTATCTATATCTACTTATGCATTCATCCCTCTATCCAACCATGTATGTTATTGTTAGGTTTCATCTATTTGACTATGATTCAGAGCTACTTGATGAGCAGTAAATCTATCGTGCACAACTTCATGATCACTGATATGCTTGAGTCCCTTGTTAATTTACTGTGTCAGTCCATCATGTTGAAGGTCTTCCTCTCTTTCTCTGACACTCTTTTACCAACATAATGTTGTTTTTCAAAGACAGGCCTCTCCTGAAAATATGCCCAGATTAAATGACTCTGAATTTCACCATCCTTACCTCTAAGAAATAGTTCCATTGCATTTCCTCCAAGACTAATGTGTTTTTGCTAGTTCATAGGATATTAGGTACTTTACAACTTTACAGTTCAAACACATCATTTCTTCCATCTTCCATCTTCACTGTCCATCTTTCAGATGCATATGAAACAACTGAAAACACCATGGCTTGTGTCAGGCACATCTAGTCTTAAATTGACATCCTTGTTCTTTAGAACTTTGGCTAGGTTTTTGACAGCAGATTTTACCAATGCAAAATGCATTTTAGAATTCTTGACTGCTGTTAGTATGAGTGTTGAGTTTGGATCCAAGTAAAATGAAATTGTTGAGAATTTCAATCACTTCTGTACCTATCATTATGTTGTTTATTGGGCTAGTGATGAGAGCTTTTGTTTTCTGGTATTTGATTTTATTTTCTTTAATTCATTAAAGGCTATAGTCTTCAAACTTCTGTAGTAAGTGTTTCAAGTATTCTTTTATTTTTTCAAACAAGTTTGAGTTATCAGCATAGTGCAACTTGTTAATAAATCCTTCCTCCAAATCTGATGTCAAATATTTCTTCATAAAGTATTGTTGCGGTTGTTGTTATGTGCTGTCAAGTCACCTGTGACTCATAGAGACCATATGCACAACAGCCCTAAACCCTGATCTATCCTGTGCCAATCTTATTGTCTCCAACACGCCTATTCTCATTACCCCAGTGACTGAATCAATTCCTCTTATAGAGGGTCTTCCTCTCCTGTGCAGTACTTCTACCCTCCCAAACATGACATCCCTCTCTAATTACTGATCCCACCGTGCAACATGTCCAAAGTATGTCAGATGAAGCTTCAGAATCCTTGCCTGCTTGAATTATTTGTTTAGCATGCAGATTGAATAAATGTGGAGAAAGGACATAATCCTGATGTATATATTCTTTGATTTTAAACCTGGTATTTCTGCTTTCAGGAAGCTCTGGTGGCCTAGAGATAAGGAGCTCTGCTGTCAATCTGAAGTCATGCAGTCTTAATCCACCAGCTACTCCATAAGAGAAAGACGGGCAAATCCAACCCTGAAATTACGCTGCCTTTGTTAAGCCACTAAAGGGTCAACTATGAGTCAACTCTGACTATATGGCACACAACAACATTTCTGCTTTCAGCCAGGATCTGTTTTACATTAGCAGTGATATTCTTCATCCCATTGCCTCTTCTGAATGACCAGCTTGAATTGCTGGTAGTTCTCTATTGATGTACTAGTACAGCCAATATTTTAAAAAAATCTTCAGAAATAATTTACTTGTGTGTAATATTACTGACATTATCTGATAATTTCCACATTCTATTAATCTATGTTTGGGGGGGTACTGTTCAGGGAACTTTCTTCCAAATTTCTTGTCCTAGGCTAGTGATTATTGTTAGGTCTACATCTGTTTGTTGAAACAAACAGATTGGCCCTTCTTCTCCAGTGGAGCATCTGGTGGCTTCAAACTGCATGCCTCCGGGATTGCAGCACACTAGGCCAATAGAGCTCCCTAAGGCCATTAATTCTTGAAGCCTTATTTTTTGCTAGTGCCTTCAGTGGATGAGCTGTGGTGCTGGAGAAGAAAACTGAGCATAGCATGAACTCTCAAGAGAACAAACATGCCTGTCCTGGGGTGAAAGCTAGTTGCTCTTTGAAGAGAGAATTTTGAAACTTAATCTCACATTCCTTTGGTGTGCTGTTAGAAGGCATCATTTCTTGGAGAAGGCCACTGTGCTTGGAAAGGTAGAGGGTCAGTGCAGGAGAGGAAGACTCTAGAGATGAAAGATTGACACAGTTACTATAACAATGGAATCAGGTGTGTCAGAGGCAGCAGGGCTGGCTTAGGATAGGGCAGAGTTCCAAACCCTTGTTCATAGGGTCCAGAACAGTCATAATCAACTTGACAGGCATAACAACAAAACAACAACTACAATGTTTGGCCGCTTGTGGCTTAGTGCGTGGGCAGTTGCATTGTTAACCCAAAGGCAAGCACTTGGAATCAACCAGGAGCTTCACAGGAAGCAAATGGGCAATTTCCTTTGGTACAAGCTATAGCCTTTGAAAATCCACTGGACAGTCAGCTATGAGCCAATTCCAACTCAACTACAGTGAATAACTACAATATGTAGATTGTGATTATTGCTTTTATTGTTATAGTACTAAGATGGTTTGTTTAAGAATAGTAAATTATGTATATCTTGTATCTATAAAACTGCTTAAAAAGTATAGTTGTCTTCTAATGATAATGCTTTTACAGCATGTTGTTTTTGATGTTGTGTACTGTTGAGTCAGAACCAACCCATAGCTGACTCTTTAATAGGTTTTCAGAGGCAGACAATCACCCAGGAGGAGATTGCCCATCCTCCCATGGAGCAGCTAGTGGTTTCAAACCATGTGCCTTTTGGATTGCAGTGCCGCTTCTTGCAACTAGGCCACCAGAGCTCCCTTGAAAGCATGGGATTAGTTCATTTTGAAGATTTCAGTAATGTCACAATTTTTTCGAGAACCTTCATTGTTTCAGGCATTATATTTAATAATCTTGGAGAAAAAACAAGGGGAGCTCTGCTGGCCTACGATGAATTAACGTATGGAATTGCCCTCAAGAAACATACAATTTTATTGCATTTTCCATAGCTATCACACTCTACTGGAAATAAAGTGCTTTAATAAAATATTTTTAAATGGAAACTAGGTGAGCACTTTTGGAAGCTTGGGTAGTATCTTGATCACATAAAAAAACATTGTGGAATTCTGCAAATTAGTTTTAGTTAATAGTATTTGATGGTTGGATTTTATGTTTTGTTTCTGCAATTTTCCTCTAACATAATTAAAATGATTCATGTATTCTGGCAGCATTTTCCTTGCAATCGTACACATATACTCATCCACGTACAAAGAGAGAGTAATCTATTGGCAAAACACATCTTCAGCTGTCTTTTGTTTGATTTGTATTTGCTTTTAGGCTTAAAGCATGATTTGGTTTTACCAGTTCATTTTTTAAGGCTTATTAAGAAGGAGAAAGAGTAAAATATAGCTTCAATTTTTCCACAACATGTATGCTCCCTCTTGCCATATTAAACATTTTAATATTTTAGTGATTAGCTTTCTTCTTTCTCTTAGTATTGAAGTGCAAATATTTTAGGAGTCATTGTACAATGGAAATAATACTTGTAAAATTAAAACTTAAAGTAAGTTACCAAAGGAATCTTTCATAGAATAGTAGATTAGTAGAATAACACTGGATATTTTCTTAATGAGAAACCAGTTACGTTTAGCATTGAATTATCTAATTCAATGTTTTATCTCATTTCATATTCTCCATCATTTTAGTACTAGGGTATAAATGGTAGAAATATGACAGGTATACTAACCAAAGATGACAATGGGGTAAAGGACAAAGAACAAGCTTTTTGCAACTTAATTTTAAAAGGTGTTCTCATTTATTTTCAGTTGGCATTCAATTTTCAATACATTCATTTTAAAATGCATTGCTGTTTAGTTTTGAATGTTATGGTAATTTTGGAATTGACTTAGGTTTTCTCGAGCCACAGATATGAGACATATTAATGCACATGAGTTCCAGATGACAAACGGCGCTTGAAGTTTCCGTGTCTGCTAATTCATTTTTGATTAGAACATGGATGTCTTGTGAAATATAAATGACATTTGCCTAGCCAAACGGTCATCTGATTTGAACATATGATGTGATGCTTCACTGATGTTTGAACTTTGGAGTCATTTCAAATTCATTGATAATAGTGCTTATACAGACTATGTTCCCTGACTCAGAATGAAATAAACTGATAGACTGTATCTTCTGCTTCTCAGGGACAACGTTCAATTAATCTATTTAATTTACAGATAGAATTTAGAATTAATTTTGGTTTAACCTTTGCTATCAGAGGAAGTTGCACATTGCTTGCATTTTCAAAATGAAATTTAAATGGTCCAGATTGGACAGTGTAGAAGTATTCGAACTACATTGGCTTTCTTGGATCGTATTTTTCTAACAAATTATGAGTCTCTAAACTATATTAATAAAACAATAATAAAAACCATTTAATTAGGCCTAGATTTTGAAAATAATTTCCATTTACATCACTACCTAAAGCAATATTAAATTAATAAAGGGCCAAAACAAAAGAAATAAACAGCTGTTTATTTATCTTATATCACTGTTTATTTATTTTATATTATCTTGTTGTACTAAAAGTGTCTCTTACTTTTTTGGATAATTTGCTCTCATTCTTTAAAAAGGAAAAATTTTTGATAGGGTCCTTATAACTACACTAATTGAAGTTCATTTTGTATTCTCATTGTATTCTATATTCCTTGCTGAAGTCTACAGTGGAATCAAATGTAGTGTTCAATGAATTCATCAAGATTAAGTGAAGTGTTTGGAATAAGACTGAATAAATAACCTCTTATAAAACAGGTTATCAAGAGAGGATTCAAATCTTGCTATATAGAAATTATCATTAATTTTTATAAAAGATACTGTGAATAGATAGCTACCATGAAAGTGCTATGAATTTATAGAACCAGAATTTCAATGTGCTTTGATTTGGCAATGTAACAAATTCACTTTCGTTACTAGGTACCATCAAGTAAACTACAGCTCATAGCACCCTGTGAATCACTGATCAAAACCTTGCTTTATCCTGCACCATCCTGGCAATTGGACGAGATGTTAAAGCATTTGAGATGTTAAAGCATTTTCTTGCAGTCACACATGTCAATTCATCTTGTTGAGAGTTTTCTGCTCTTTTATTAACCCTCTCCTTTTACAATCATGGTGCCTTTTTACATGACCTGCAACATAGCCAAAGTATGTAAATGTTTTACCAACTTTGCCTCTAAGGAGAATTCTGATTGTACTTTCTCCAAGACAAATTTGTTCTTTTGGCAGTCCATGCTATAGTCAAAACTCTTCTCCAATGCCACAATTCAAAAGGCATCAACTTTATATTCTAAATGTTTAGAAGGTAATTGTAATTTACTATCGTTTTACATATGTGAATAAATAATAAATTACTGCTTCCAGCTTCTGAAACTATATATACACACTCATATAAAATACATGTAAAAATTACATGTTTGTAGAAGTACTAGAATTTTCATAACTTTTTTTCTAGATTTTGTTTCTGTCATTGTTTGTGTTGAGAATGAGACAAAAATGTTTGTTTCTAAGTTCCTAAAAGAAATATCATCAAGATTTCACTCTAATCTAGGGGGAGTTAAGGAAAGGGAGGAAATAATTCAACAATATATGAATATAAATATTTATTAAAAAGCAAACTGGGGTAGGGAGGAAAGTGTGCAACAATGAATCAATGAAAAGGCAACTTTTCTGTAAACTTTCGTTAAAATCACAATTTTTGTTGTTGTTGTTATGTGCCATCAAGTCATTTGCGACTCATAGCAACACTATGTACAAGAGCTCTAAACACTGTTCTATCCTGTGCCAACCTAGCGATCCCAAACGCACTTATTCCCACCACTCCAGTCACATCTCATCGAAGGTCTTCTTCTCCTTCGCTGCCCCTCCACTCTCCCAAACATGATGCCCCTCTCCAAGTACCAGTTCCTCCTTGTAACATGCCCAAAATATGTCAGATGAAGCTTCAGAATGCTGACTCCAAGGAGCATTCTGTCTTCACCTTCTCCAGGACAAACCTGTTTGTTCTCCTAGCAGTCCATGGTATATTCAACACTCTTCTTCAGCACCACAGCTCAAAGGCATCAATTCTCTTTCTATCAACCCTATTCACTGTCCAACTCTCTGATGCATAGCACATAATTGTGAAGACTATAGCCTAGATCAGGTGCACCTTAGTCTCCAGCCTGACGTCGTTGCTCTTCAGCATTCTTGAGAGGTCCTCACAGACGACTTTCCCAAAGTAATTTGTCTCTTGATTTCCTGGCTGCTTTTACCAAGAGTGTTGATTGTGGAGCCAAGCAAACTAAAACTGTTAACTATCTCAATCTCTTCACCATCCATACCGATGCTGCCAATTGGCCTAGTGGTGAGAATCTTTGTTTTCTTGATGTTGAGCTTCAGTCCATATAGGAGGCTACAGTCCTTGACCTTCTGCAGCAAGTGCTTCAGGTCCTCCTCAGTTTCAGCAAGCAGGGTTGTGTCATCTGCATAACGCAGGTTGTTGATGACTCTTCCACCAATCCTGATGCCACATTTCTCCTCGTACAGCCCAGAGTCTCGGATGATCTGTTCTGCATACAGATTGAAAAGGTATGGAGACAGAATACATCCCTGAAGAACCCCTTTCTTGATTTTGAACCATGTAGCGTCTCCTTGCTCTGTTCTGCCGACTGCCTCTTGGTCCAAGTATAGATTTCGCATTAACACAATCAAATGTTATGAGATTCGCTCCAATCATGCTGAATATAATATCTACGTATGATGGCCTCTTAATAAAGTACATAGAAACAAAATATGTAGCTATATTTAAAAAATAAGTCATAACAAATAAAGATATGAACTAATGCCTCCAATACATATTCATCAAAAATATCCTAAATTTGTAAGCTATGTTATTTTTATATGCCATCTAGTTGCTTGCGACTCATAGCAATCCTATATACAAGAGCCCTAAACGCCGTTCTATCCTATGCCAACCTCGCGGTCTCAAACACACTCATTCCCACTACTCCAGTCGCAGAATTGATCCATCTCATCGAGGGTCTTCCTCTCCTTCGCCACCCCTCCACTCGCCCAAACATGATGTCCCTCTCCAAGGACCAGTCCCTCCTTGCAACATATCCAAATTATGTAGTCAAAGCTTCAGAATCCTTGACTCCAAGGAGCATTTCATTTTCACTCTCTCCAGGACAAACCTGTTTGTTCCCCTAGCAGTACATGTAAGCTATAATGACATATAAAATCAGGCAAAATAATGAAGATATAATTTATTGTTTTTTTAAAAAGTCACAGTTATGACTTAGATGATGTGGTAGCTTACTAGACTGTATTTGAAAAGGAATTCTGATTCAGAAAAGTAAGCTTAGCTGACATGTAAGCATATAGAAGCATAGAAAGAGAATTACTTGGAGCCTACTTTTCTGTGCAGAGAACAAGATTTGATGTGACAGCTCATGTGCTATGGTTTTTTAGATATAATATGTATGAAATATTTAAAAATTGACATTTGTTAATAAAATATAGGTCAGATAAGTTGTCTATAAAACAAATTCAATCAAAATATATTGAGGTTTCATATTGAGCAAGCTCTGTTAGAGCGGGTATGATTCTAAGGTATAATATTAAAAATTTTACCTTTGAATATTATTTCAGGTTAGAAAATAATTCCAAGCTCATATTTTCTTGGAAACTATACTGTTAAGTAAGTTTAAGGTAATATTCTTAACTTTGGAGGAAATGCTGAAAAGCTATATTCCCTTAGGATAAAATAATCCAAACTCTGTAAATTTCTTATTTAAGATATGATTTATTTAATTCCTGTTAAAACCTCTTAATTTTCCCTTCTTTTTCACACAAAAATATTGAAATGTAAGCAGTAATTAGCCTTGTTTCTTGCAAGAGAAGATGAAATTTCCAAACAGGCTAGAAATAACTCATAAATACTAAATTTGTTAAGAAAATTAAAATGTGAAAATAAATAATAAAAAAAGAATGTCCTCTTTCAAGCTTTCTGACTCATTCTATTATGTTGTCTAATTGGTCTGATAAGTAAGCTTTAAACAAAATCCATTTCAAATGTTTAGAGCAATATAACTATATTGTAGCAACCCTTTATATATATATAAAATAAGACAAAGAATAATGTATTCTTTATAACTAGATTTGAAGCAAAACAGAAGAAAAATATCCAGATTTAAATAGTTTACTTCATCTACTCACTCTTTTCTTGGGAGTCATTTGTCAATATTTCAAGATAATTTTTTGATCCAAGTGTTACTAAAATATCTTTGTCTTTTTCTAACGCTCTTTATTAGAGTCTGATCTAAATAACTGTGAATTTTGTTTTTATTTTTACAGTGATTTGTTATTTAAGAAAGGAACTGGAGGTAAGAAAAGCAATACCCTTCACAACAGCTAATCACAAGATAAAATATTTGGGAGTAAAGCGAACCAGAAGCACAAAGGATCTATTCAAAGAAAATTTTAAAAATTACTACAAGAAACAAAAAGAGACCTGGAGAAGAGGAAGAATATCCCTTGTTCATGGATAAGAATAGGCAATATTGTGAAAATGACAGTACAACCAAAGGCAATTTCCACGTTCAATGCAATCCCAATAAAAATACTAGTTCCATTCTTCAGTGAGATGGAAAAGGCACTCTCCAATTTTATTTAGAGTGGAAATAAGCCCCAAATAAGCAACACACTCCTTAAAAGCAGAAAGAAGAATGTTTCATTTGCTTTTTGAAGAGAAGAGCGAATTAGGGAGCTGGGGAGTGGACAGGGAGAAAAGTGCAACAATGAATGAATGGAAATAAAAAGTCTCCGTAAACTTTCATTGATCAGTGGAATAGAATTGAGAGCCTAGAAATCAGTGCACCCACCTATGGTCATTTGATTTTTGGCAAGGAGATGAAATTGGTTAAGTGGAAAAAAGATAGCCTTTTTAACAAATTATCCTGGCAAAATTGGAAAACTATCTGCAGAAAATTCTAGCAAGATCCACACCTCACTCCGTACACAAAAACCAACTCAAAGTGAATCATAGATCTAAGACTAAAACCAAGGACTATAAAATTCATCAAAGAAAAGCTTGGAAGAACTCTAGAAGTTCTAATCCACAACATAAACAGTCTTCCAATCATCCTGAAAAAATCTACATCCAGTAGAGGACAAAGTAGATGAATGGGACCTTTTAAGAATCAAATCTGTATGCACATCCAAAAACTTCTTCAACAGGGTAAAAAGGGAAGCCACAGATTGGGAAAAAATATTTGATAATAACATGTCAGAAAAGGGATTTATATCTAGAATTTATAAAATTCTTGAGTACCTCAACAAGATAAAGGTAAACAACCCAATTGGAAAAATGGGCACAAGAAAATATGAAAACTGAGGCACAAACTGAGATTTGTACACCAATGTTCAAAGCAGCATTATTCACCATCGCTAGACCATGGAAACAGCCGAAATAAAAGTCCAACCACAAACAAATGGGTTGAGAAATTACGGTGCATTCACACAGTGGAATATTATGCAGCACACAGGAGCAATAACTTTGTCAGTTATTACCTAACTTGGGAGGAAATGGAGAGCATTATGCTGAGTGAACTTGATCCCATAAGGATAAATATTGTATAAAACCATTATTGTAGAAGGAGTGTAAGGATCCAGGAGGGATAGCAGAGGCTCGAAGCAGAGGGATATGGATGTGCAGGGGGAGGGTGGGATTAATCATTGAGTTGTACAATTTGTTGGGGGGGGTGAGGAAAATTGAAAGAATTTGTTCAAATTTGTGTTTGAATTTTGTAAATAAACTAGTAGAAGAAAAAAAAAAGAAAAATGGGCACAGGATATGAATAGACACTTCACCAAAGAAGACACTGAGATGGCAAACAAACACATGAAGAAATGTTCAAAATCCCTAACTCTAAGAGAGAATAAAATCAAAACAACTATGAGAGATCATCTCACCGCAGTAAGATTAGCAAAATTTAACAGAACAGCAAACAACAAATGCTTGTGAGGTTGTGGAGAAACTGGAACCCTTGTTCACTGCTGGTGGGAGTGTAAAATGGTGCAACAATGGTTGACTGTATGACACTTTCTCAAAAAGTTGCAGATAGAATACCATTTGACCCAGCTATTTTCTATCAGGAGCATACCCTAATGAAATCAGAACTGCCTACCAAGAAAATATATGCACACCCATGTTTATTGTGGGATTGTTCACAACAGCAAAGAGTTGGAAACAACACTAGCACCTATCAACAAATGAGTGGATAGAGAAGCTCTGGCATAGTCAGACAATGGAATACCTATCCTGCATTAAAAAACAAGGAATTCATGAAATATTATATAAAATGGGTGACCCTTGAAGACACTATGCTGAGTAAAATAACTCAGTCACAAAATGACAAATAATGCCACTGTTATAAAAGAGGACAGACATAGGGCTTGGGGAGAGACTGAGAAAGGGGATAAATAATGTATACTGCACTGAAACAGATGAGAGAAAAAAAAAACTGTTTAAAAGGTATATATGGTTAGTTATTATTGTCATGAAAGGAGTCCAGAATGAAGGCAGCATAGTTGAGGGGACTTGGGGAGAGGGATTGTATAACAATGAAATTTTTTTTCTTTTACTTTTCAAAGAGGAGAGGAATTTGGGGGACAGGTAGGGGTGGACAGGGAGAAAAGTTCAACAGTGAATAAATGGAAATCCAAAGTTTCTGTAAACTTTCATTAAAATTAATAATAAGAAAAAGAAAGGAAATACTAATCTAAATAGATAATAGTAATCTACAGGAAATACTAATATTTTTTTCTTTCTTTCATTTTGGTCCTCTCTTTTTGATAGTATAGTGCACATAGGTAAAAGGAACTTTGTTGGTCTACTGATAAAAGTGTTCCAATGCCAATCCATAGAAACGTGGTTTGAATTCAATTGCGATTCTGCATGAGAAAGATTGGAAGTCCCTTTCCATACATTTTATTGCCTCTGACAATACACTGGAGGGTCAGCTATGAGTAAGTTTTGATTCTATGATACATAACAACAGTAGTACAGATAAAATTATTCTCATTTTTTAAATAAAATAAAACTGTCATAAATTGTAGGATGAGATATTAACTAATGTTACATGAGCCATGGTGATCTGGCTAGAGTCTTGGTCTCCAGATTCCTTTTCTACTGTGAGAGTAACAGTGTCTACACATAAAACATGATTTTACTCTTTTTCACTGATGAGATCACTGCAATTCAATAATAATCTACATGTCAGGTACAAAGAAAACAATAAAAAAAGTCAGTCACAATATTTTAAAAACAGAAACGCAGATAGACATTCCTCAGATATTCTCTGCTTTTAGCCAAGATGAATCAAACATGAACTACAATATCCCTAGTACCACAACCCCTTCTAAACCCAGTCTGCACTTCTGGCAATTCTTTTTTGATGTGATGTGCTGTTCCAGTTGTTTTGGATAATCTTGAGCAGAAGCTTGCCTGTCTGTGATATTAATGATATTGTTCAATAATTTCCACGCTGTCAGATCACAGTAAACTGTGGATAACTCAGAAAAGAATGGGAATCCCAGAACACGTGATCGTGCTAATGGGAAACCTACACTTGGACCAGGATGCAGTCGTCAGAACAGAGCAAGGAAACACTGCATGACTCAAAATTTGGAATGGTGGATGTGTCCTATCCCCATACCTTTTCAACCTATATGCAGAAAAGATTATCCAAAAGTCAGGGCTATATGAGGAGAAGAGTGACATCAGTATTGGTGGAAGATTCATCAACAATCTGCATTATGCAGATGACACTGCTTGCTGACACAGAGAAGGACCTGAAGCGCTTGCTGCAGAAGGTCAAGGACTACAGGCTTCAGTATGGATTGAGGCTCAACATGAAGAAAACAAAGATTCTCACCACTGGGCCAATTGGCAGCGTCTTGATACATGGTGAAGAGATTGAGATTGTAAACAGCTTTAGTTTGCTTGGCTCCACAATCAACACTCTTAGCATTAGCAGCCAGGAAAATAAAAGACAAATTGTGATGGAAAAGTCTGCTGTTGGAGACCTCTCCAAAGTACTGAAGAGCAGTGATGTCAGTCTGGAGACTAAGGTGCACCTGATATAGGCCATGGTCTTTGCAATCACTTGCTATTCCTCAGAGATATGGACAATGCCTAGGGATGATAGGAGGAGAATCGATGCCTTTGAGCTGTGGCCCTGGAGAAGAGTACTGAATATACCATGGATAAGAGAATGAACCAGGATGCTCCTTGAAAGCAAGGATTCTAAAGCTTCATCTGACATACTTTGGACATTTTGCAAGGAGGAACCAGTTCTTGGAGCAGGATGTCATGCTTGGGAAAGTGGAGAACAGCACAGGAGAAGAAGACAGTCTATGAGATGGATTAATTCAGTGACTGGGGTAATGGGGATATGTGTGTCAGAGATAGGGAGATTGGCACAGGACAAAGTAGGGTTTAGGCCTGTTGTACATAGGGTTTCTATGAGTTGCAGGTAACTTGATGGCACATAAGAACAGCAATAACAAAAACAACAAAATATTTAAATACTCGAGAGTGGTTCTACTCTCCATGAACAATTGTGTGGGGCTTGGGGAATTAATCATGGGTTGTACAATGTAATGGGTCGGGGAGAGGAATATTAGAAGAATCTAGTCTTTTGAAAAACAGTGTTTTCAGATTTTGTAAATAAGCAAGTATAACTTAAAAAAAAAGATAAATAATTGATGTCAAAATAGAGAAATAGTTTTGTTATAAAAGATTTAAGCTGTTTTTGAGGTGATCTAACATAATAGATATAAAAGCACTTTACAAAGAACACACATTCTGAAAATCATGTTACTTGATATATTACAAAATTCAATTAGGTAATTTATTTCCTGTTGGACATCATTAGTTTCTGTTGAATGAACTTTCATATGTTCTGGCATCTTCAAATCCATGCTTTTATGAATACATATTGAAATACTTAAGTAAAGTGTGTTACTTAATGTATTTTTAGCTGGAACTCAGCCCATATAAAGTTATTAGCAGAACAGGAAAATACACATAAATTTTATTATAAATAGTTTCTTCATCCAGGCATGTTTAGTGTTGCTAATAAAGATTTTAAATATTTCTCATTTTGTGATTTTGATACACATTTTAAATTTTTTCCTCTCTATTATATGTCCATCCTTGGGTAAATTACTATAATTATATTCTTCCAACACCCTGATTTGGATTATGTCTCATGCTGGTAGTCTATAAATTATTAGAAATAATATATTATACCTTTAAGATATTCATCAAAAAGAGTGTTGACCAGTTATTATTTTTTTAATTTTAGCTTCCAGAATATATTTAGCTTAAGCTATTACTGTAAAATAATCTAACATGAAAATCCCATTCTAATTAAAGTCTGAGTTCAGTTTATTTTTGTGCTAAAAACATAACTTGGTATTCACAAAAAGCAAAGTACTATATAATTTTTGAGCTCACCACCGGGCCGATTGGCAGCTTCATGATGGATGGTTAAGAGACTGAGACTGTAAATAGCTTTAGTGTGCTTGGCTCCATAATCAACACTCTTGGCATTGGCAGCCAGGAAATAAAAAGGCGTATTGTGATGGGGAAGTCTGCTATTAGAGATCTCTCCAAAGGACTGAAGAGCAATGATGTCAGTCTGGAGACTAAGGTGCACTTAATACAGGCCATGGTCTTTGCAATCACTTACTATGCATCAGAGAGCTGGACAATGACTAGGGATGATAGAAGGAGAAATACTGCCTTTGAGCTGTGGTGTTGGAGAAGAGTATTCCAAAAAGCATAGACTGCTAAGAGAATGAACAGTTTCAGCCTAGAGAGGGTTAAACTAGGATGCTCCTTGGCAGTAAGGATTCTGAAGCTTTGTCTGACATACTTTGGATAGGTTGTCCTTGGAGACGGACATTGTGCTTGGGAGGGTTGAGGGTCCTGCACAGTAGAGGAAGGCCTTTGATGAGATGGATTGATTCAGTGACTGGGCTAATGGGGGTAGGCATGTCAGAGACATTATGATTGGCACAGGATAGAGCAGGGTTCACGGCTGTTGTACATAGGGTCACTATGAGTTGCAGGCTACTCAACAAGACGTAACAACCACAACAATATCCTGTATATAATATTGGTGGGGATATATCTGATACTGAACTCTGATGGTGTAGTGGCAAGAAACTGCACTAATCCCTAAGACATGCAGTTCTAATCCACCAGCTGCTCTGTGGGAGAAGGATGGACAATATCTTCTGAAAAGAATGATTAAATGCCTCTGAAAATCCACCAGAGGGTCAGCTATGGGTTGGTTCAGACTCAGCGGTACACAGCATGTCGAAAACTTAATAATAATTGGTGGTGTAAACAATTTTTAAATAATTCTACCTTCTACACCATGATCATTCTCACCTTGGTGTGATTGCTCTCTCTTGGTTTTTGGACTATTGATTGACTAAGCTGCCCTCATTGACCTTGTATATATTTTTTTTTCTCTAAAAATGTATGTGTGTATCTTTTTAAAGTTCTGTGTTCCAATTAAAAAGTCAGAGTTCAATTCTCCATAAATTACAAAGAGTTTGAAAATACAATGGAGTTGAGTGGGAAATTCCAATGCATTTTCAGTCTTTGGGAATTGGAACAGTGAGATTAAGTATACCTCTGATATAATCTATTTGGGGGGGAAAGTTTTCTTTGTTATGTTAGTGAGGAAATATCAGTGTAGAGTGTTTTAAATCACTCACATTCAAGTTATTAAAAAGGAACATTAAGTACAGAAGGATTCAAGTACAAGTGAAGGAAAATAGATGCCACTTCACATGACCATTACTAAGCATTCACATAATAGAAGCAGAAAAGAGATAAAGATTTTTCACCATAGGCAACAGAAAGAGAAAGTCTTACCATAGATCTGGCACTTTGATTTTCCTACATTTGACTTCCTAAACTGGGAGAAAAAAATCTTCTATTTATTAAAGCCTCCATTCTCAGTACTTCTGTTACAACAATGGTATGAAATTAAGAAAAATTTAATTACACTTTTTAACTTTTTAAAAAAGTGAAAGTAGTTTTAAAACTCATGAATCAGTGAGCATTATGAAATCTCTTCAAGATTTTTTTCAGACCTAATAAAAAACAACTCCTCACACTGAGTTAAAACAACGTAAAAGGGAGACCGAAAAAAAAAAAAAAAAATATATATATATATAAACTGCTTCACATTCAGCTGCAGCTCAATTAGTAATTTGAGCCCACTGGCATAATTTTACTAAATTGCTTCTTCTTTCTTTTTAACTTCCATTCCATTTTATTGGTTTATGGCCTAGTGGTAAGTAGCTGTGCTGCAATCCCAAAGGCACATAGTTTGAATCCAGCAACTGCTCCTTGATAGAAAGACATACAATTTTTTCCCCATGCAATTAAATTCCTCTGAGAACTCATCAGAGGCTTAGTTATAGGTTGGTTTTGACTCATTATTAAAAACAAAGTGCTACAAAAACGTTTTGTTATCTGTATAGCACAGCTTGTTGATACATCTTTCTTCAATCCTGGAGCCATATTATACTTGATATAGGCCAGTTTCTTCTCTCCCTCCCCCATTGCAAGGCCATCTTCTTGAATGATTAGCTCAGAATACAGATTGAATAGGTAAAGAGAAAGAATACAACCCTGACACACACATTTCCTGATTTTAAGTCATGTAGTCTGTCAACAGCTTCATCTTGTTTGCATGCACAATTAACACCCTTAGTACCAGCAGTCAGGAAATAAGGAGACTTATTTCACTGAGAAAATCTTCAGTTAGGGATCTTTCCAAATTATTGAGGAGGAGTGATGTCAGTTTGAAGACTAAGGTGTGTCTGATACAAGCCATGGTCTCTCCAATTACAAGGTAGGCACCAAGAGCTGGGCAATGAATAAGGATGGCAGAAAAAGAATTGACGCCTTTGAGCTGTGATGTTGGAGAAGAGATCTGAACATCCCATGGACAGCCAGGATGATAAACAGATATTTCTTGGAGTGGGTGCAGCTAGAATGCTCTTTGGAGGCAAGAATGATGAGACTTTAGCTCACATACTTTGAATATATTACTATGACCTGCTGTTCCTTGGCGAAGGACATGATGCTAGTAAGGGTGAAGGGCCAGCAAAGGAAAGAAAGACCCTCAACCAGGTGCATTGACTCCATGACTGACACAATGGGCTCTTATGTGTCAGAAAGTGTGAGAATGGCACAGGATAGAACAGAGTTCAGATCTTTTGTTCATTAGGTTGCTGTGAGATGAGCTCAACTTGATAAAACCTAACAATAAAAACAACAACAACAACAAAAACAACAATAACAGTATTTCCTTGCTCTATTTGTACAAAAACTTTCACAAGAGGATTGGTTAACTACCAATACCCAAGGAGACTGGTTAGTCTTGTCTTTAAAACAGAGCAATCCAGCAGCAGAGACATTAGAAATTCCCCAGCCTAGTGAAAAATAAGAAAAAAAGAACATAGTACAATCTTAAATACTAGAGATTCTTGCTTCAGCTACCCCTACTGGCAACAGCAGCCATGGCTGAATTAGAAACTTGACATGAAATGGGACCTTGGGACTACTACACCACTGGAACAAGAACTCAGAGGCTTTACCTAAGGTTGTTGAACCACAGGGAGGAGGTCCTAATTTGTAGTACTAATAACATTGAAACACTAAGACTAAGGGGAGGAACAAATATTGGCAGGACTAAAAATTTTGTAGCATTGGTCTAAAACCAATGAGGCTCAAGCTCAATGTGCCTGTATACACATTTCAATTTTGGGATTGGACCTGACTGTATTCTGCTACTAACCTAGATTATAATCTTTTGACTTCCCTGACATGGTTCTTGGTGATCTGTGAGCTGTTGCACAGGATTTTGGACTCAGCAAAGCAGTAAGATTGCTGTTTAGATGAGCAGAAAGAGATATGCAAGACATGTCTGACCTCATGGGAACTGGTTTTGTGTTATTGATGCTGTTGATAGGGACATTTCCTCTTTGTGAAGTTGACAAAGGTCAGATATGGTTGTCCCCATGTGGCTTTTACTCTTTTCTACATGAGGTAAGATGGTATCTCCTTGTTGTTTTGATTTCCATTTCTCTGACTGACAGTGGAACTGAACTTTTCTTGTGCTTGTTGGCTATTCAAATGTCCTTCTCTGTGAAGAGTCTTTTCAGGTTTTTGTTTTGTTGTTAGGTTATAAGTCTTTTCCTTGTGGAGGTCCTGCAGTAAGCTATAAATTTTAGTTATGAGACCCTTGTCTGAAATAACATTGTTGATGTTGTTATTGTGTGCTGTCAAGTCGCCTGCGACTCATAGTGGCCCTATATGTACAACAGCCCTAAACCCTGCTCTATCTCTTGCCAATTTTACTGTCTCTGACACACCTATCGCATTATCCCAGTGACAGAATCAATCCATCTTATCGAAGGTCTTCCTCTCTTGCACTGTCCCTTCACCCTCTTAAGCATGATATCCCTCTTCAAGGACTGATCCCTCCTTGCAACACGTCCAAAGTATGTCAGACGAAGCTTGATCAAATATTTTTTCCCAGTCTGTGGTGTTATTTTCATCCTATTGGGAAAAAGGTGGTTCCTCCCCCTTTAAAAATATAATACTGTTTAACTTCAAAAACACTTTCAATATTCTAAAACATAAAAAAAAGAAACAGAACACTGCAAAATGTGTTTAAGTACAGAAGATTCTGGAACTTCTGTTGATGCAGTAGCTTTTCATTTTGTTAACACTGAAAAGTTCTAATTTGTTTACAAAGAAAGGTTAAAAATGACTGCACTTAACAAAAGGCATCACTGGGCAAGGTCACCTCGGATAACAGCAAAAGGAGGCGTCTTCCAGGTCAAACCCAGCAAAACCCAGCCAGAGAGGGAGGGCAGGAGGCGACACTGGGCAAGGTCACCTCGGATAACAGCAAAAGGAGGCGTCTTCCAGGTCAGACCCAGAAAAACCCGGCCAGAGAGGGAGGGCAGGAGGCGTCACTGGGCAAGGTCACCTCGGATAACAGCAAAAGGAGGCGTCTTCCAGGTCAGACCCAGCAAAACCCGACCAGAGAGGGAGGGCAGGAGGCGTCACTGGGCAAGGTCAACTCGGATAACAGCAAAAGGAGGCGTCTTCCAGGTACCCAGGAAAAACCGGCGGGAGAATGTGCTCCTGGGCGGAGGGGAAGCTGGGAAGCTGTGCACCTGGGCCAGAAAGGAAAACATAATCTACACAGGAGTTCTACAGGACACGTCAACTTCCCTTGGAGACAGTACAACTAAACTTAAGAGACACTGGTCAAAAGAAAAATGTCAG
>NW_006399757.1:6640295-6646756 GCF_000299155.1 Elephantulus edwardii | reverse complement strand
TCGCTATGAGTCGGAAACGACTCGACGGCACATAACAACAACAACCACAAAAGCAAAATAAATCTCTCCCAAAATCCAAGTACTTTTCATGCCAGCTAACCCTCCCACAGCTAAGAATGGCAGCAGTGCTGCGGGCTGCTGCACTCGGGGGCCTGCAAGCCTGGGGTCTGGATCTTGAAGAGGGAACACGAAGGTGAGTGGAAATTCGACGGAGGGACGGTGAAAAAACACAAGACACACAATCAAGTGATCTGATGATTTCAATTCTAAGTTATATTTTTTTGCACTTAGCATGATATATTTATATCCCATTTTACAATTAGGGGCTTAGCGATAGCCAAAAAGATAACGAAAGTAAGAAGAAAGTTTACATTATTTTTTTGCACAAAGCTATTCTTTGTGGTCACGGTTCCTTGGTAATTGGAGAACTTGGCAGACAATGGCTTTTTGCTTAAACATTTTTTCAAACCTGTTCTCAAACCTGTTTTCTAACTTGTTTGGGTTATAAAGTTACAAAGTAAAAAAGTTAGATTTTAAATTTAAGCTGATACATTTTACATTTTTAGCTGAATTTACAATATTATTTATTTCCATTCAAGAGACAACACTTTTATGCCTTCCATTATTCCAGGGGTGATCACTGTCTCAATAAGGGGGTTTAGGTTCATACAAAGGATGTTTTGGGTCATAATATCGCCTAAATTCATCATCCCAATCTTGTGTCTTATTTTACCACCTATACCTCACATAACATCTTCCCTTTGGTCATTTTCAAACCTTTTGAAAAATATATCCCAAGGCACAAAATCATCAGGGTGTTTTGCATTAAATTCATCATATTCTCCAGTATATGGAAGAGGTTTATCTGTAGGCTCCAGAATTCTGTAAGGGCCTTTCCCAATAGGGGGTTGCCACAAACGACCATTACCTAATAGATAAACAATTCTTCAACCTGGTGTTCTCGTGGTGGTGGGTGAGGGTTTGGGTTTTTCCTTTGAAGGAGTTCTTATAAGTCCTAGAAATCTAGGAATCTCTGGGGTGGTCATCTCTGGGATTTCCACCATTAATTCTTCTTGTTATAATGTGTCCATGGATTCCCCTAAAATCATATTATTCTTGAGAAGTTTTAGTAATGTTAAAAGAACTGGAAGTAATGTTTGCGTATTAAGGTCGTCACCTCCATTTAGTTCCTTTCTGGGAACATCTAACAAACTTTTAGTAGGAACACTGTGCAAAGGGCACAGCCTTCTCCCCCTGTCCCACATAGAAAATACAAAGAGACAATAGAAAAGAAATTACAGAAAGGCCAAGAACAATCATGGAGAAAGTACACGTTCCGAGAGGCTGACTTCCTTGAAGCTTTCGCCTCAATCGGGTGATTTTGTCACGCAGACTCCCTTGGAGTTGGTGTGGCACAGCAGATATTGTGTCACTATATAATAAAACAAGAAAACAACCTGAAACTAAGTGGATTCCCACCACAGTGTGAACAGGTCAGACTCACAGTGCATGCCCTGAATTCTACTCCACAAAGGATGTCTTCCCCCCAACCCAACCTCAATGCCAAGGATCTGCTACCAAGAATTTGTCATTTTGTCCTTTTCACAAATTGTAGATATTTATAGCTGAAAACTCACGATTTCTATCCAACAAGTATAGTTAATACCACCTTACAAATTAAACAAACAGAAGAAGGGGATGTCAGAAATATCATTAAATGCTTTATCACACCAACAACAAAGTGCACAATAAGGAGAACATGAGAGTATTTTTCCATTTTAAAAATACCTGGACATACATACAGCTTTGATAGTTTCAAGGTGCTCCAGCATCCCATGACTATTTCGTGAAAACAACTGATAATTTCTAAAGCACTTGGACAAAACTACAAAATGATCATGATCCAGTTTTGTAATTAAACTTCATGAGGGCAATAGACAGCCTTCCAAGAGATGCAGGAATGATGGCACCCCTCTACTAAGGTATTCAGGAAACAGAGGCTTTATTTTTATTATTATTACTGTTCATCCTTCTTCTCTTCTTCTTCCTTCTCCTCCTCCTTTTCCACCTCATCTTCCTCTTCCACCTTCTTCCAGGCTACTTTAGTAGGACCCTTTGCACTATCAAACTTCCCCTTGATCAATAGCATCAGTCAGCAGTGTCCTTCTCATACTTCTTCAGTTTTGCCACCTTGTTGATGTAAGCCTGCTTCTTGCCATCACTCAGGTTATTCCACATCTTACCCCACTTTTTGGCCACATCACCAAAGAGATGCCAGGGTTTGTTGACTTGATCTTAGACAAAATTGAGAACAGACCAAGAAGAATCCAGACAGACACTATTTAGTGGCATTAGAATCATTCTTCTTCTTGCCTTCATTCACTGGCCCATAGTCATTCATTTCTCAGTCATAACATACCTTGTCAACCTTGGCCATCTCATCGAACTCCCCCTTTTCTCTCCTGGATGTAGTCTTCCACCTCTCCGATCACTTCTTGGAGAATTCAGCAAAATTGACTGGAATCTCTGGTTTTTTCTTCTTATGGTCTTCTCTGCACCTCTACACAAAGAATGCATATGCAGACATCTTGCTATTTGCTTTCTTAGCATTAATTTTTGCCATCTTAACTGTGTTGTTGGTGGTCTGGGCAGTGTAGGGCATGATGTGCCACTTGGCTCCCAGACTCATGCTAGCTGCTGCCATTAAAGAAAGCCATCTTAGAAAAAGGTTTTGATGCACACAGAGATTTGATTTTTAGTTAACCTCTTTGACTTATTTTAAACTTTCTTGATTCTACATTTTTATATATGTTTGCAAAACATATTTATACTGCAAGCTAGAACTTTTAAATTCATTCCCTTTCTTGTCTCTGATGAATTTTATGTTTTTAAGTTTTTCCCCTGTCTCTGATCTTGAAATGCTTTTTGTATATCGTGTCAGCTCTGGATCCTGCCTCAGTTTTCTGCAGGTAGATGTCCAGATTCGCCAACACTATTTGTTGAAGAGGTTGTAGTTTCCCATTTAATAAGTTTTGGTTCCTTATCAAATATCAATTGACCTTAGGTATATAATTTGATGTCTGAGCCCTCAATTCTATTTCATTGGCCTATGTTTCTGTCTTTGTACTGATACACTGCATTTTAGTTGTTAGAGATATGTGATAAATTTTCATATTAAGGAATGTGATGCCAAACATTTCATTTTTATTTTTCAGAAGAGCTTTGCTCATTCAGAGTCTCTTTCCTTTCCAGATAAAACTTCAAATTGCTTTTTATATTTCCTTAAAGAAAGAGTTTGGTATTTGTCTTGGAGTTGCATTGAATATGCAAATTGCTTTTGGTCGGAATGCCATTTTTAAAATGCTGCATCTTCCTATTCATGGACATGGCATATTCTTCCATTCATTTATGTTGCTTATTGTTTCTTGTAGTAGTGTTTTATAATTTTAATTATAAAGGTATTTTATGTCTAGTTAGCTGTATACCTATGTATTTTATTTTGT
Organism: Elephantulus edwardii; assembly: GCF_000299155.1. Taxonomy (NCBI): domain Eukaryota; kingdom Metazoa; phylum Chordata; class Mammalia; order Macroscelidea; family Macroscelididae; genus Elephantulus; species Elephantulus edwardii. The sequence continues at coordinate 6,643,253 of NW_006399757.1, read as the reverse complement.
AGTTGATTTTTGTAGTTGGAGTGAAATGTGGATTCTGCTTCAACTTTCTACAAGTAGTGGTCCAGTTTTACTGGAACCATTTGTAGAAAAAGTTGTCGTTACCCCATTTGTTAGGTATTGTTTCTTTGTTAAATAATAGTTGACCATAGGTATATGGGATGGTTTAATATCCATTAGTCAATCAACCAATGTGTTGTATACCTAATTATATCATTAATTCTGCCAGTCTATGCATCCTATTTCTTGTGTTTGTTAAATCACAATTATTTAGAGTTTTCATTTATATTCAGTAGATAAAGATTAGTCATTTTCTTTGTTTGCTTTTTTGTTTGTTCCTTTCCTCTGTATGTTTATGCTTATTTTAATTATCCTAATTGAAATTCATATGTTTGATTCTTATATTATTATATTCTAATACAGAGAGAATTTGAGGAGAAATATAGAACATTTGATCAAACATTACCTCAGTTCTTAATCATGTTTTGAAGTTATTTCAAATGTTAGTATTCTTCTAAGAACAAATCAAGCATTACAGTAAAAGAGATATGAAATGGCCATCAAAATGCTAATACTATTTTATTTTTCAATTTATTGAGAATATAATTAATGAGAAGCAGTAGATTCTTTTTCCTAGTTTAAAACAAATAATTTAAAATAATTTTACAGTAGTGGCTTAAGTAACAATATTCAAAAATACTGAAGCTTAAACTACAAGTTTACCATTTGAAAATATGGCCTAAAAAACAAGATGAAAGCTTGGTTTCAATGTGGATAAGTAATGTTTATCATATAAAGATAAAATTCAAGTTGAACTATAAATACAATCCTTTACGATGTAACTTTTTAAACTAAAAAATAAGTATATTTTGTAACTCAGGAAATCAGTTTATCAATAGATCTTTAATCAATCATTAATTAATAAAAAGTATCATATGGACCTATTAGAAGCAATACAAATTACTTTTGAAGTAACATAATTTAAACACATTTTAAAGTATTCTAACAGAATAAGTTCTGAATAACATAAACTAATAATCAAATTGAAAGGAAAAACCTTTAACTAGCTAAGGAAGCAAATCACCATGAGTAAATATCATCTTAACAAAACAAAATAAACACTGTTGTGCAAAGAGACCTACAAAGATGCCATTATAATTGACAGTAAGTTTGTTTAACATGTTTAAAGAAATAAAGTATATATTATTAATAGCATAAGATTTAACTTTCAGCTAGTATGTATCAAATTTTAAAAGGAGTTACTTGTTATCCAATAAGAAAAAAAAACCTTTTTTACACTATATAAACATAACTTTTAATTGAATAAGAAAGTTGTAGTTGGATTTACAGATTACAGAAGTCTGAACAAGGGAAGATAGGGTGCATATGAGGGATATGCAGCTGTCATGTAAGCAGATAAGATGAAATTAAGTAAATGTGGACTTGCTGTTAAAGAGCAAATGTAGCTAACAGCATAGAACTCTTAAAAATCTCTAGCAAAAGGCATTTTAGCTCACTTTCAGGCTCCTTTGTGTAGGCCTCTACTTGGGGCTCTCAAGAAAGCTTGAGAAAGGCAGGACACACAAGAAAATCTTCTATGAATGATGCAGGCTCAGAGGAAAGAATAATCTACCATAACAGGAAAGTCATGCAGTTCCATCCCCTATGAATAAATTATTATCTCATACTGAACAATCTCTTTAAGCTGATTGGGGAGTAAAAACCATATTCTGTCATTCTCAGGACATGGTTAGATAACCGTAGTTGATAGAGGAAGGAGTAGAAAATAATACGTTAGTCTTAGAGACAAATCAGAAAATAATTTTGAGCATAGGATAACATATTAATAGGATTGTGGTTGTAGTTGTTGTACTATCAAGTCAGAACCAATTTATAGCTACCCTCCAGTAGGTTTTAAGAGGCAATAAATTGTTTAACTTTCTTCTGAGAAGCAGCTGGTGGTTTTGAACCATATGCCTTGGATTGGCAGTATAAGGTACACAAGAAGCAGTCTTTCAAACAGAAGTAAATACTAATGATTTTTTTAAATAAGTTGTATAGCAGGGTTTTATCCTTTCAGCATATCTATTTGATCTGTATGCTTTGCAAATAACCCAAAGATTTGGACTATGTAAAGAAAAATTTGGTATCAAGATTAGAGGAAAACTCATCAACAACCTACATTATTCATTGTTTATGAAAAATGAAGAAGACTTGAAGGACTTATTAGTGAATTAAGGAAACAAAAAAAAATTCACAACTAAACCTATAATGACAAATAGTGAAAGATAGAATTTGCTGAGACTATCATTTTGCTAGGATTCACAATCAACACCCATGAAACAGTAGTTAAGCAATCAAAAGTTATGTTAATAGAGGCTTCTAGTTAGGGTGACACATCCCACCTGCCTTTGGACCAGTGAGGAACTTATGTCACAACCAACAATGACTCCAGACAAGAAAAATAGTATCAATATAATAACAAGGAAAAAAACAGACTATCTCAAACTTCATAAAAAACCTAATTAAGTTGTCACCTCACAAAAGGAATCAAAACAAAGATTCAATGGATATCCAGTAGGGGAAAGGGCTGAAAGAACTTCCTGATACAAAATTCAAAAGAGTAGTGATCAAGTAAGTGTTTTCACTGGTTGAAGGAAAAATAGAAGCAAACTACAATCAAAACCCTAGAAGAACTTAAAGAAGAAATACAAAACAAGGCAGAAAAAATCCATTAAAGCATTAAAAAATTATAGAAAAACAACAAAAAGGTATCTAGAATAATAAAACCAATATTTCAGACATAATCAAGATGTTAGATGTACAGATAAGCAATATTAAAGTAATGGAGCACAGAATCAGTTAAACAGGATGTAGAGCTCTCAGTATTGATATGATGGAGCAAAAAACAAAAACAGAAAGAATGGAAAATAAAAGAATAATATGGGACAAAATCAAGAG
>NW_006399757.1:6631522-6639900 GCF_000299155.1 Elephantulus edwardii | reverse complement strand
AAAATGATAAAAGTATTATGAAAATGAAGTGTCATCAAAAATGAGGAAAGATATGTAATGTCAAGAATTTATAGTTCAAAATTTCCTTGTCATTACCTTTGACTTTGTCACATGCATGAGCAAGATGATACAAATAGAGTGTAATACAAAGAAGATGGACTACACTCGCCATTAAACTGAGTAGATTCAGAAGTAAGATTTAAGAATTTCAACATCAAAAAGGAAAAAGAAGAGCCTATTCTAGCCCACTTCTAACAGGACTTGTAGGAACAGCAGCAGCCTCCATCGTAAAGAGCCAGAGACTCATGTGATAAAGAACTAGCCTTGAAACTGCTGCTCTAAGAAACCAGAGACATAGACCTTCACCTAAGCTTGCTAGAGAACTGAGTGAAGGTGCCATAACAAACAGGGTTATGGACAATTAATAATATTGACCTAAATTAAAAGGTCGAAGATCATAGGAACTATGACAACATTTGAGATGCTCTCTGGACTAGGGGATGGTATCCTGTTGTCAATCTGACTGTAGGTATCCTGTTGTCAATCTGACTGTACTGCTACCTTCTCTAATAAATCCCATGAATATAGTTAAGAAAGGTCTACATAGTAATTTCAGATGAGTAGAGCAGGAATAATAGTGTTGAAATTAGTAAAAGTAGGTGCAGGAGTGTGGAAGACCATGTCTGACATTATAGAAATTAATTTTATGATGTAGTTTTTGTTGATGGAGACAGTTCCCCTCTGTAACTAGAAGTCAGACTTGACCAACCCAATACCACTCCTTGCTTTTTAAAAAATACGCACTCAAGAAGCTGAGAGATCTTTAAACAGAATAAATTCTAAAAGACAACCAAGGCAGGTGGATTTCTGTACAGTAGCAAATAATATGGAAAATAAAATTTTAAAAAAGCCCAAAAACCACTCCTGAGCAATTGCAATAGTTAACCACAAGATAAAATACATAGGTGCAAATCTAAGTAGAAAAGAAAAGATCTGTAAAAAGAAATAATAATAATAAAAAAATTACAAAACACTGCTACAAGAAACAAAAGGAAATGTAGATAAATTGAAGAATATACCATGCTCATGGCTAGGACTTACTCAATATTATGAAACTGATGGCAATTCTACCAAAAACAAACTACAGATTCAATGAACTCCCAATATGAATACTGACTCCATTCTTCAATGTGATGGAAAAGACAGGTTCCAGTTTTATCTTGGAAGGAAAGAGACTCCAAATAAGCAAAGCACTGCTTAAAAAGAAAATAAATAGGAAGCATCACATTCCATGACCTCAAAACATATTACACAGCCATAGTATCAATACAACATAGTACTGGTGCTATGATAAACATGTAGATCAACAGAATAGAATCAAGACCTCAAAATAAGCCCATCTACATATGGTCAGCTCATCTTTGATAAGGAGATGATAGCAATGAAGTAGGGAAATAACAGCCACTTTAATAAATATTACTGGGAAAACTGGATATTCATCTGTAGAAAGCAGAAACAAGATCTACACCTCACTCTATAAAAAACAACAACAACAAACCACAAAAAACCACAAACCTAGCACAAACCAAAAAACCCAACAACTACAACAAAAAACCCCAAAACATCTAAAGGTGGATCAGAGAACTAAGAGAAAAACTAAAGACAATAAAGATCATCAGAGGGAAAAAAAAATAGGAACAAAACTGGAAGTACTAATCAATGGCATGGATAGACTTTCAAGTATAATCAGGAACTAACAACCAGGAGAGGACAATACATGATTGGTAGCTTCTAAACTTCAGATATTTGTATTCATCAAAAGATTTATCCAATGGAGTTAAATGAAGATCAATAGACCAGAGATCGTCATGATTTTCTGATCCTTAAGCTCACAATCCTACTTTGCTAATACATACATCGGTGCATGCTAGATTGATAGTGTCATTTGTAGTATGTCCAAACTCAACTTCTCTCTTCATTGCTGCAGGCCTCCTACTTTCATTCCATTAAACCCAGGTGGTCACTAGGAATTAGCATACTTGCCAGCTCCTTTTAAGGTCAAGACCTAGAAAGAAACTCCGATGGGCACCAACTTTATCCTGCCTCAGAAGCCAAACAGCTCACTTCAGTTTTAAAAAGTCAGTCTCCTCTCTATCATTCTCATCCACTCCTTTCTGCTTGTCTTTCTTTCTCATCAATCAAAACTTCAAGAAGGATCTATTAATCCATTCAACTGCAAATCCTCTCAGAGTACTGAGTAGGGATTATTCTTCCCTCATGTTATCATCACCTATATTAAGCTGTACTACTTTCAGTAAGCATTTCTCTAAGGAAATTTTTTTTCTTTTTAGCATATCAAATCAAGCACTAGCTGCATTTAGCCTTACAAATGCCTTCTATAATCTACAGTATCTAGTTTCATTTTAACAATTTATCTTGACATTACAACACCCAGTATTCATTTTTTCAATTTGTCTTAACATTATAGCATTAAAAAAATCAAGCAACATCAAATAAAATTTGATTCAACAAAACTTTAGTACATACACCTTTAAAGAAAGTCTCAGGTCCATCTTTATTCTCAAACCTTAAGTACCATTCTTATCTCTATTCCATATATATATATATATATACACACACACACATATATATACACATATATAATATATATGCACATATATATAATACACACACATATATGTGTATATATATATTTTTATATATTTATATAAATAAAGTTGGACCTCGACCCTTTGTCTTAAGCTAAAAGTGTTTTTTCAGCTTTCCCTCCCATTATATCAGCAGCAGGAGTAACTATTTGCACTATACTTCTCAAACTTCTATGAGTCTGAAGACATTGCAATGAATCCCACTGCTTCTGACATTACCTGTAAAAAGAGCAAAGAGGGCAAAGGGACATCCAGCTCCCACATACCAACTCTATAAAGGGCAATTGTCTCCCTTAACTACATCCATAGTATAAGGCTAATTTGCATGTCAAACGTGGTATCCCATACTCCTGAATATCTACTAATTCCAATACCCATCTTATTGCTCTGTTGTTGTTGTTGTTGTTATTTTCATATGTCACTGAGTCGACTATGGCCCATAGAAACCCTATGAACAATGACTCTAAACCCTGCTCTATCTAGAATCAACCTCACTGTCTCTGACATACCTGACCCGATTGCCAGTCACTTTGTCAATTCATCTCATTCAGGGCCTTTCTCTTCGCTCTTTACTCTTCCAAGCATAATGTCCTTTTCCAAGGACTAGTCCCTCATGGTGACTTGCCCAAAGTATGTGAGATAGAACCTCAAAACCCTTACATCCAATAAACAAAGTGTTTTCACCCTCTCCAGGACAGATCTACTTGCTCTGTTGTCATTCCAGTGATATCCCTAGTGCCATGGCCTCTTCTAAATACATTTTGTATGTCTTGCAGTTCTTAGTTGAAGTACTGTTCCAGTCGTTTTTTAATACTCTTTAAAACGATTTTGCTTACATGTAATATTAATAATGTTGTTCCTGTAATTTCTATATTGTATGTGATCAACTTTTTTTGGGAATGGAATTCAATACGGATCTTTTCCACTCATGTGGTGAGGTAGCTGTCCTCCATATTTCTTCACACAACTTGCTTAGCATATACAAGGCTGCATCTGTTTGTTGAAATATCTCAGTGGGTATTCCGTCAATTCCTGAGGGCTTAATTTTTTGCCAATTACTTCAGAGAAGCTTTACATGCCTCCTTTATTCCTATTGTTTATTATTATTGATATTGATATTTTATCATATGCTACTTCCTGAAATGTTTCTGTGTCAGCCTGCTCCTGTTAGTAGAGTGACAATGTCAGTGACTATGTGTATTCCTCCTATCTTTTTTTAATGCTTCTTGCATCATTAAATCTATTGCCCATAGTAGCATCTGTAGGTATTCAACTTGAGGCTTGAATTTGTTCTTCAGTTCCTTCAGCTCGAGTAATGTTGAGTAACATTCTTCCCTTTAGATTTTCTGACTCCAAGTCTGCACTTTTTGTTAACACTTTGCTTTGTTATTGTGAGCTGCCCTTTGAAATTCTCTGTAATTTCCTCATTTCTTCCTTTGTTTTGTCTTCTCAGTGTTCTACTGCAATAATACAAATCTTCTCTGACATCCTTTTTGGATTTTTCTTTCTATTCTGTCTCTGTAATCATCTTTTGCTCTCTTCTATTCAACTGAAATCTGTTGTGACAACTACACAGACTGCACAGAATCATATTCATGGTTATGTGGTTTCTTGGGGAAGTTAGCAGATTATAATTCAGATTGACATCAGGATATCTCAGGATGTCTTAGACCAGACATCTTCTCACACATGGTAACCAACCTTTGATTGTCAAACTCAAGATATAGGTCAATTCTACAAAGTTCCCTTAGTCCTGGAAGTGATGTCGTCTTTTCTTAGTCCTCCAGCAAGCTTAAGTGAAGGCCTGTGGCTCTGGCTTCTTGGGGCATCAGTCCAAAGGCAGCCCTTTCTCATGCCAGTCTCTGATACTCTGCTGAGGCTTTTATTGCTCTTGTTTAGATCCAAGTTAGGATGGTACAGAAATCCCTAGCCATAAATGATGCACACTGTTTCCTCTACATTATTGATGCTGAGATTCCTAATTTCTGCAGCTGAAACCACTGAAAACCCATTGGGATAATGAGACTATCCAAAGTACATGTGGATAAACTAACATGCTCTATTTGTATAAGTCTGCCCAACCATGTGGTATAATCAAACTCATTGGTTAGAAATTCCATTTACAATGGTAAACTCTTGACACCACACCCATATACTAAACTCACCATGAGTTTAATATGCAGATTTTCTGTCATGTGAGCAATAGAAAAAATGAACATAAAAGCACTATGCAAAGAACCCAGGCACAGGGCCTAAGACTGGCTGATGCTTAACCATGCAGGCATTGCTGAAAGTTGAGCATGAAGTATTGAGGTAAATCTGTCCTGGAGTCTTAATTCATCTTCAGCACAAGGAATCATGTGAGTGATTTTCATTCCACAGTACATTATTGGTAACCACAGCAACAATAAAACGTCAATCTGGACCAGGCACTAGAGAGACAAATCCCAGAAAATTTGACTAAAGTAGAGGTATATCCATTTCTAGGTGCAAATACTAATTACCTCTTAGTCTACTGTCCTTCACATGATATTTAGCACACAAACACAATTATACAAAACCAGTGAAAACTGTGATGGACAGGAGACCAACTAATTAAGGAAAGGAGACTCTCAAGTAAACTACTTGTTGAAAGTTTTAGATACGGACTTGAAATAACTCTGATTCATCTCACACACACTACTGTTAGGAGGAATCAATCCTTGAAAAAAGACAATGTACTCGGAAGGGTGGAGGGTCAACAAAAGAAGGGAAGAATTTCAATGAGAATAGTGTATTTATAAAATTAAGGCAAAGAATAAGATACAGACCCATGGGAAGGAAGACCGTGTTATAACAAAAAGATTGAAATGATATATTGGCAAGCCAGGAAACACCAGTGGTTTCTGGTCGTTACTAGAAGTTAAGAAGAAGCAAAAAATGTTTCTTTTCTAAAACCACCACAGAGAATGTGACCATGCTAATAGCTTTACTTTAGACTTCTATTCTTCAGAAGTTAATATAAATTTTGTTTCTCTTTTTTTTTTTTTTAAAAAAAAAGGTCTTTATTATTGTAAGTAAAATATACAGTAAAACATAGTTGGAAGGTGGTGAGGTGTGACCCTCCCTTGCATGGCTAGTCCTAGGGAGCTTCATTTGCCAATCTCATTTTGGAAATAAGGGAAAGGGTGTGGTGTGAAATTCTTAAATTTTTAAGATAGGTGGTATTGAGAAGGGAAGTATCCTTCCTATGCCTGTGAATCTGTCCCAAGTCAATCTCTTAATATTTATTGATGCCAAAGAGACGAACCCCATGGAACTGGGACAGCTTAGGAAGTAGTATGGTGAGCAGTGACACTGTGTTAATGAGGAAGTGAACAGCATCATATTTGTTGTGGAAGCTGGCCAGAAGGTAGAGTACAGTAGCAGAAATGCTGCGGAACTTTCGAGAAGAAGTTAATTGAAGCCCATAGTCCATTTCTCCCCTGTTTGTCAGCAGCCGAGCTTTTCCCTTGGTCAGGGGTCTCAAAGGGAGTTCCTTTCACTCTATGTAGGAAAACATACATCGTCAAGTTGTGGATGACATTGGTCAGGGTCCAGGCAACAGGGATGCTGAAGAAGGGGATGCTGAGTAGGACCACATGCAGCAGTTCTACCAAGATGATACAGGCCAGCCCTATTCCCCAGCTATTCATCACTCAGGTATTGGGGTTTACTTCACTGTGTGCCACCCCAACATTCAACTTTTGTACTCCCTGGACCACAGGGCTAGTTTCTACACCTGTATAAATTTTGTTTCTTTTACACAGAAATTTGTTATAGAAGACCTAGGAGACTGATATAATACTAGACAGAAATACATCTATGAAAAGGTAAAGCTCTTTAGAAATAAAAGGTATGAAATGAAATAAATATAACATTTTTTTGATCTAAATTTAGCTGCTCTAACAATCATCCATTGATGAAGGAAATATTAGCAATATACCATTGTAAGTATCTTCATGTCAGTTAATAATATTCACAAAAATTATGCACATAATAACAGAGCATAAAAATAAATTCTAATAGGGCACATAATTAAAACATGACAAGTGAAAAATGAGATATATATGTGTGTGTGTGTGTGTGTGTGTGTGTGTGTATCTCATCATGCACAGCTTTAAACAATTTTAGGGGAATGGCTGGTTTAGTCTGAACAACTGGATAAGAAAAATAAGCACATTTAGAGACTAAAGATCTTTAAGAACTTCTATTTGAAACTTAGTAACAAAATACTAAGCACATGGTTAATTATTTTATTACTATTCTTGATAGTGAACAAAAAGTTAATTGTCTTAATATGCTACGTGATAGTGAAAATATATCTTTTGGCAATGTCTGTAGTGCTTCCAACCTAAAGTCCATGTATGGTTATTGTTGTTAGGTAGGATTGAGTTCTATGACTCATAGTGGCCTATGAAGAATAGAACTGAACCTTACTCTCCTGCACCAGGCCCGTTAATACCTGTCATGCTCAAGTCCAACGTAGCAGTCACTCCATGGAGAGTTTTCTATTGTTTACTGACCTTCTATTTTTTTTTCGAATGAATATTGTTTTGTTTCATGTCATCTTCATGACAACATGGTCAAAGTGTGTGGGATGAAGATTGACCATTCATGCCCCTAATGATTACTCTGGTTACATTCCCTTAAAGAAAGATTTCCCTGTTCTTTGATAGTGTGTAAAATATTCAACACTCTTGTCCAAAACCACAATTCAAAGGCATCAATTTTTCTGTCATCTGTATTAATTGCCCAACTTTCAAATTCATAGGAATCAAATGAAAATATCATGGCTTGGATATGGTACATATATACATATTAATATATTTGGATCTAGTGTGTATAATGTATATTTTATATAATGTATTTAAATAATATGTCAGTATCTTCTTTAATATGTAAATACCAAAGATGAGAGAGATAGTGATTTTTATTTGGTTGAACAATTTATTGTATTGTTTCTCCAGAAGTGTTCCTTGGAATACCAGGAAAACTGTGAGAAAAAGCCATTAACAAACTCCAGGAAACCGTAAATAATATTTATGTGATAAAATGGTCTTATTATTGAATATTAAAGCTTTTGACAGCTTAAGTAAAAGTATTTATAACATTTCTCATTTCTCAAATCTTTGTACAATAATCTTCAGATATGGCAAATTGTTCTCCTAGAAAGTCATTTTATTCTTTTAATTATCTTTGAGCTTCTAGACAGATTAAGAACACATGGGTCTAAGAGGGTAGATGCATGCACATGAGTGACCTGTTTAGTCTCGGTCTTAACAAAGGAGCAATGCTTTCTCTAAAGCGATCCCAGGGATACATGTCATAGATGGTGGTCACAACTAATGTGTATCTGCATTGCTACCATACCATTCCATCTCTTATTAGCTTTGCCTGATCATGGGTCAATAATTAAACCCATTGTTACATGTAACTAAAACACAAAAGCCAAGAAGTCCATTTCCACAGCTGGTAGTCTGATACATCCACAGTTTAATTGCTAAAATTCTTTCACAGGCCAAATTATTTTTATCCTTTGCCTAGCAATAGCAAATGAATATGTGGGTTGAAATGACAATTAGAGCACAATTAGAATTCTTTTATGATCAGTACTCCCAACTCCCACCCCACATAAATTTTCTGTGTTGTGTTGGCTGAGTTGTTTAATGGAAGTAGATGTGTCGGAGA
>NW_006399757.1:6624351-6627202 GCF_000299155.1 Elephantulus edwardii | reverse complement strand
ATTGGCCCAGGACAGAGCAGAATTTAGGGCTGTTGTACATAGGGTTGCTATGAGTCACAAGTGACTCAACGACACATAACAATAACAACATCCTTCTTATACTCTGTACTTTCATTAAGATCCATCTGACTTCACCAGTGATATTCCCAGTGCCATGACCTCTTCTAGATTATATTGCTGACAGTTTTCTGTTGATGTACTGTCTTAGCAATTTCTTAATAATCTTCGGCTAGATTTTGTTTTCAGTTGCTATTAATGGGCCTTGCCTCATGGCCCTGCCTTTCTAACAGAGGAGTTCCTAACACTTACTTCTGAATCTGGGTTTGTGGAGCTTCTTAATTGTTTACCAATATTACGCAGTAGAAGTGACATTATTTGACTTCAGAATCCTTTTCATAAGAAATCTTTAATCTTCTGTTCTTGGAACTTAAAATCATGATCAGGAAGTTCAAGTCACATATAGAAGTCCTATGTTGATGCTCAGTTTGAAGGTCTTTATTAATTTCCTATGGCTTTTGTAACAAACTACCACAAATTTAAATTAACATAAATGTGTATAAATAAATACTAATATAAAATAACACAAATTTATTTCCTGAAAGTTCTCAAAGTTTTAAATCTATCTAACTTAACTTAAAATCAAAGTATTGACAACATTTAAATCCTTCTCGAAATCCTAGAAAAGAATCAGCAATGGCCATTTGAATCTTTCTCATATTGCATCACTGTGACACTAATTTTTCTGTGTTTGACTTCCACATTTAAGTGCACTTATGATTGGGACCACTGATGCATAATCCAGGAAATTTTCCCTTTATTAAAGTTAGATGATTCTCACAAAAGTCTATATGCTACTTTAATTCCTTTTTGGCATGTTGTTGTTAGGGTTAGATAAGACAATTCAGGTTTATAGAACCCTTTGTACAAAAGACCTAATCTTTTTCCTAATCCTGAGTCATCCACATGGAATTTACACCCATTGTCAAGTCACTGAATCAGTCAATCTCCCCTGTACTTAAACCCATTGTTGTAGTCAATGAATCAATTCATTAAATCCATGGACTTTTTCTTCCCTTATCCTCCTCATTTCAAAGCATAATGGCCTTTAGAGGAACAGATCCCCATTGAATACAGGCCTAAACTATGCAGGAAGAAGTCTTATCATCCTGGGGTCATTTGCAGCACTCTGGCTGCAAATCTTTCATCATTGATGTGTTTGTTCTTTTGACAGTTCATGGTACATTCAATAATCTTTGCCAACAACACAACTTAAATATATCCATTCTTCTTCAGTCTTCTTTATTCATTGTCCAACCCTTACATTCATATGAAACAATTGAGCATGGCATTCAGTCTTTAAACAATCTTTAGCATTTTACAGAGATTCCTCAAAGCAGATTTTTCCAGTGTAAAACAACATTTTTTTCCCTTAACATCTGCTTCAATTGGGGCTGATTATGGATCCAAGTAAAATTGAATCATTAACAATTTCAATTTTTTTTCTGCAGTCCTAGGGATATTATAACTAATGTCGGATCATGTGGCTGAACGCAGAGAGTAACAGAGGAATGTCTGTGTTTCATTGACTATGTAAAGGCATTTACTATGTAGATAACAACGAACTGTAGCTATTTTGGGAAGAATGGGTTTCCCAGAGCACTTGTTTGTGCTTATGCAAAACCTATACTAGGACCAGGAAGCAGTTGTCAGAACAGAGCAAGGAAAAACTGCATGATTCAAAATTGAGAAGGATGTACACTAAAGATATGTCCTATCTCCATATCTTTTCAATCTATGTGCAGAATACGTTATCAGGGAGGCTGGGCTCTATGAGTAGAAATGTGGTATCAGGATTGGAGGTACACTCATCAACAATCTGCATTATGCAGATGACACAACCCTGCTTCCTGAAACTGAGGAGGACCCAAAGCACTTGCTGCAGAAGGTCAAGGACTGCAGCCTTCACTATCCTTTGAGGCTCAATATCAAGAAAACAAAGATTCTTGCCCTTAGGGTGATTAGCAGCATCATGATAGATGGTAAAGAGATTGAGATTGTTAACTTGGCTCTACAATCAACACTCTTGGTACCAGCAGTCATGAAATTAAAAGATGAATTGATTTAGGAAAGTCTGCTGTCAGATCCCTCTCTGAAGTACTGAAGCACAACAATGTGTGCCTGATACTGGCCATAGTCTTTGCAAATACTTCCTATTAATCAGAAAGCTGGACAATGACTAAGGTTGATAGAAGGAGAATTGATGCCTTTGAACTGTGGTGCTGGAGAAGAGTATTGAATATACCATGGACTGCTAGGGGAACAAACAAGTTCATCCTAGAGAGTGTGAAGCCAGGCGGCTCCTGGAGGCAAGGATTCTGAAGCTTTGTCTGGTATACTTTGGACAAGTTGCCAGGCAGTATCAGTCCTTGGAGAGGGATGCTATGCTTTGGAGAATAGAGGGACAGCATAAGAGAGGAAGCCCCTTGATGAGATGGATTGATTCAGTGACTGGGAAAATGGGTGTGTTGGATACAGTGAGCTTGTCACAGGGTTTAGGCTATCTCTATGAGTTGCAGGCAACCGAGAGCACATAACAACAACATCGTCATGATAAGGATTTTTGTTTTCTTGTTGTTGAGTGTAATCCTTATCAAAAGTTTAGTCTTTGATCTTCTTCATTAGGTGCTTTAATTCCTCTTCACTTTCTGCAAACAAGATTCTGATATCTGCAGGTCAGATTGTTGATCAGCCTTCTTCAATCTTGATGTAACATTCTTATTCATTCAGAGTTGTTGTTGTTTGTTGTTGTTATGTGCCATCGAGTAGTTTGTGATTCATAGCGACCCTATGT
>NW_006399757.1:6613160-6623741 GCF_000299155.1 Elephantulus edwardii | reverse complement strand
TGAAGGCTGCAGTCCTTGACCCTCTGCAGTAAGTGCATGAGGTCCTCCTCAGTTTCAGTGAGCAAAGTTGTGTCATCTGCATAACACAGATTGTTGATAGATCGTATACCAATCCTAACACCATTCAGAGTAGCCTCTCAAATTATTTGCTTTGTGTACAAATTGAATAGTTATAACTCAAAAGATACAATTCTGACATACACCTTTCTCATTTTAGACCATGCATTCATTATCTCTTTGTTCAAATAACTGTTTCTGGTTTAACTACTGCAGGAGTAAAATTAACTGTTCTAGAATTTACAATCTTCTCTTAGTTATCCATAACTTGTTATGATACACACAGTCAAATGCCTTTAAAATGTCAATAAAACACAACTAAACACCTTTCATATATTCTCTCTGTTCACCAAAGAGTCATCTGATATCAACAATGATACAACCCATTCCAAATGCTCTTTTGAATCCAGCTTAAAATTCTGTCAGTTCCTATTTATGTACCACTTCAATTGTTTCTTAATAAACTTCATCAAATTTTAATTGTATTTGATACTAATGATATTGTTCAATAATTTCTACATTAAGTTAGATCCTTTTTCTCCCTTCAAAGGGCACAAATGTTATTCTCTTTCATTGGTCTTTGAAATGTCTTTGCATAGGTGAGTGAGTATGCCCAGGGCTGTATAGCTGATAGTCTGTAAATCCCTGGAGTGTTATTTTTTGCCAATTCCTTCAGTGTAACTTTGACTTCTTTCTTCATTAAGACTGAAATTGGTAGTATCCTACTTCTTGAAATGGCTTAGTATCAAAAAATATTTTTCTTACACAGTAATTATGTATTATTTCCATCTTCCTTTGATGTTTTCTGTATCATTCAATATTTTGCCTATAGAAACTTCCAATATTGCAAGGCTTGGATATAATCTTCAGTTAAAGTATTTTGCAAAATCATGAACATGTTTGGTTTTCTAAATCCAAGTCTTCATACATTTTGTTATAATACTTTGTCTTCTGGAACTGCTCTGTGAAATCTTTTGGTCACCTTTCTCTTATCATCATTTCTTCCTTGTGCTTTAGATTCAATCAGAAGATCCTCTTCTAAGGTATGTTAGCAGTCACCCTCTCTGACTCTGCCTTAGGGCCTTAGCCTTTGCCCTGGTCAAGCAAATGTTACAAACTTATTTTAGCAATGTCCATTATATTCCACCTCTACTCCACCAGTAAATACAGTAAGAAGGCTCTTAGATCTAGCACTGTGGGTCAGTAGATCCACCTCAAAGGCACTCACTTTACCAGGAAGCGTTCAGTGTTCTTATTTCATGGACTGAGCTCAAGGCCACTGATCTCAAATCAGCCTCTGGTTCTCTACCCTTCTCCTCTTGTCACTAGTGGTGCTGCCACTACTGCTGCTGTCTTTTGTGTTTTTTTTTTCCTCTCTGTTCAGTGGTTCAGCTCTGGTTTATTTTAGAATTAAAGGTCTAAAGAATATGTCACACTCTCTGGTTCTTTTTTCTGAATTACAACAACATTCTCATCTTTCTCCCAATGAGTGATCACTATTATTAGAGGTCATTAAGTCAAGTATAACTTAGAGTGACCCTGTGAACAGCCGACCTGAAACCTGCCTGTGCCATCCTCATAATCTCTGATGCACTCAAGCAATTGCTGAAGTCATTATGTAAATTCATCTCATAGAGTATCTTCTGCTCCTTTCCTGACCCTCCCTCCATCTTTCTAAGCATGATGTCCATTTCCAAGGAATGGCCTCAGCTAGCTATATGTCCAAAGTATAAAAGATGAAGCCATTAATGGGTTCAAGCTGCTGATCATTTAATTAACAACTGACTGCTTAACCACACGGCACGCCCAGACTCGTTTATCTAGATACTTCTTAGACAATTCTCACAACCCTGCTTGCTGAAACTGAGGAGGACCTGAAGCATTTGCTGCAGAGGGTCAAGGACTGCAGCCTTCAATATGAATTGAGGCTCAATATCAAGAAGACAAAGATTCTCACCACTGGATTAATTGGCAGCATCAGGATTGTTCATCATGATTGAAATTGTTCACAACTTTAGTCTACTTGGCTCCACAGTCAACACTCTTGGCACGAACAGCCACAAAATGAAAAGACATATTGAGATGGGAAAGTCTGCTGTTAGGGACCTCTCCGAAGTACTAAGAGCAATGGTCTGTCTCTGGAGACTAAGGTGTGTCTGATACAAGCCATGGTTTTGCTATCACTTCTTATGCATCAGAGAGTTGGACAATGACTTGGGAGCATAGAAGGAGAATTGATGCCTTTGAGCTGTGGTGCTGGAGAAGAGTATTGAATGTACCCTGGACTGCTAAGAAAACAAGCAGATTCATCCTAGAGAGGGTTAAACTGGGCTACTCCTTGGAGCAAGGATTCTGGGGCTTTGTCTGACATACTTTGGACATGTTGTAAGGAGGGACCAGTCCTTGGAGAGGGACATTATGCTTGGGAGAGTGGAGGGACAGCACAGGAGGGGAAGGCCCTCTATGACGTGAATTGATTCAGTGACTGGGGTAATTGGGATGGGTGTGTCAGAGGCAGTGCGATTGGCACAGGATAGAGTAGGATTTAGAGATGTTGTACATAGGGTCACTATGAGTCACAAGTGACTCAATGGCACATAACAACAACAACAACAATTCATTCTGAACATAAGATGAATATTATATTACATTTTAAAAGCATTTGAGCAATGATAGAAAATCTGGAAAGGAACTACAGTGATAGTGTAACAGGAATAGGATTCAGGAAATTCTCTCATTTAAAGGATGATGTAGATGAGATGAAATTATTTCAAACTTAAAGAAAATAATTAAATTGAAATCAAAAGACTATTATTTTAGGTTTGAATTTATATAGTCAACTTGATGGCATTTGACAATAATAGCATACTGTTAAACTTAGACTGTATTATAGAGTTGAGAAAAAAAATCCTAAAAAAATATTTAAAATATCTGTGATAGTTTTGTGTGCACCAGCTCTCAGGCTAGTGTTCAGAGAGCTTTTCTAGGTTTGAAATTCATCATGTAAAAGGATAGAGAAAACGTAACAATGTTAAAAAAAATGGATTCATTAATTTACTCCCTAGTGATTCCAAAGCAAATACATGACAAATGGATGACTTTACCAAAAAGAAAGGTATTCTTTTCCAGTTTAAGAGTCTAGAACCCCATATTTAGAGCACCATGTTGATAATTGCCATCTTTCTCTGTCTTGATTATGGAGAGAGGTCATTGTTTCCTGCAGCATCTGTGGACGAAGCATTTTGGAGCTCTGTTTACTACTTCTCCTTTTCTGGTTTCAAAGAGCTCGTAGCAAAAATGGCCTGAGTCCAAAAGGATGTAATCCAGCCTTGATGGTTCTTCCTTGATCACACTGATGTATTTCAGCTCCCATTCCTCCCCTTATACTACTGGTGAAATAGAAGTTATTATAGTGTTGCCCTATGGAAACTACCCTCACAACAGATTCCAGCTATAATAGGACTAAGGGGTGTTATATAAACCTTTATAGTTTTTTGAACTTTTTGATTTATCAGAAAATGCAAGATCATTTGCATTACTTTGATATTTTATCTACATACATATAGTTGTGGAGCAGACATTGGTCAACCTATGACAATCCATTTTTGGTCTCTCAAATTTATATTCTTGTCACTACAGCATATTGTTATGTTACTGAATAAAAGGAATTCTCTCTTTAGTCACTTTTCAATAAGACAGACAGATTGCAGTATTTAAAACACTTTCTTGCAGATCTGGGAGGTCAGAGAGATTCTTCTAAAAAACTGCCTCCCCATCTAAGAGGAATTAGGGGCTTTCATACTCCAGTGAGGTGTTACAGTTAAACAAACAGTCTGTGGTATATAGTTCACACCATGACTGAGAAAAACATCTTCAAAGTGATATATGCTGGTTCTATTGTATATACTTGTGAAAAACATCTTCAAAGAGATAAATGATAATTCAATTATATGTGTATACACACATGTATACACACATACACACATATATCTGTGAAATACATCTTCAAAGAGATAAATGCTAATCAATTATATTTAACTGTGAAATACATCTTCAAAGAAAAATACTAATCCGGGAAAGATGCATTTTCTTTCTTGGTAAACAATTTATAGTACTTTATATAACTAAAGAAAGGGGGAAAATAGACTTTTAGGGCAAGCTGGAAGCAACTGATATTATTTTTACAACTATATTATTGTTTGAACAATCCTGAATTTATTAATATCACCCCATTAGTTAGGTGCTACCGATTGTCTATAACTCAAATCAAGACTATGAGCCCTATGAACAATAGGGCAGCTTGAGAAGACAAAGTAAAGTATTATAATGAAATGTACAAAGAGCTGTTGTTGCTGTTGTTTAATGCCGTCGAGTCGTAGATGACTCATAGCGACGGTATGAACGAACAGCCTGAGCACTGTTTGTACATAGAGTTTCCAGAGGCAAGCCATTTTGGAAGTGGATGCCGCTCCAATCAAAAGAGAAGAATATACTCTGCATTGCTCAGGTTGAAAGAAATGAAAAATAAACATTGAGTTGCAATACTAAAGGACTCTGTGGGCAAAATCTTAAATGATGCAAAAAACATCAAAAGAAAACGGAAGAAATACTCAATGTACCAAAAAGAATTGCTCGACATTTTAGCATATCATCTGAAAATTGTTAAATCCACTCCAAGTACAAATGCTTTCCTGGGGCAAAATTTCCTCTTTATCTAGATGTAAGTTATGTGCTTCCAAAGTACAATGTTGACACAGGCACTCAGCAGACTTTTATACTAGAAATGAGAAAAGCGAGAGGCACAAAGCAAGGAAAATAACAAAAACAACAATTATCACTAGTTTTCAAGGCATGAGTACAATCTTCTGTTCTCTGAAAATGTCTAGGGAATGGCTCTGTCCTTCAAGTTCTGGAAGTTGTTGATTTTCTTTGTGCTCAGGGTGTAATATTGATAATGTATCTATCAAACAATATCATTAATATCACATGTGAGCAAAATACTGCTAAAGACCATTCAAAAACAGCTAAAATAATACAAGCAGGACTTAGAAGAGGTGGTGGCACCAAGGATGTCATTGCTGATGATAGATGGATTCTAACTGAAAGCTGAGAATACTAGAAGAATGCTTATTTGTGCTTTATTAACTATGCAAAGACATTTGACTGTGTGGATCATAACAAGTGTGTCTGATATTGAGAAGAATGGGAGTCAAAGAGTACTTACTTGTGCTCATGCAAAACCTATACCTAGGTCAGGAGGCTGTTGTTCTAATAGAGCAGGGCAATATTGTTTGGTTTTAAAATAAAGAAGGAAGAGTGTCAGGGTTGTAATCTTTCATCATACTTAATCTGTAATCTGAGCAAATTATTTGAGAAGTTAGACACTCTGAAGAGGAGTGTGGTATCAGGTTTAGAGGGAGATTCATTAATAACCAGTGCTATGCAGATGACACAAGCTTGCTTGTTGAAAGGGAGAAGGACATGAAGAACTTATTGCAGAAGATCAAGGAATGTAGCCTTTGATATGGATTACCTTTCAATGTCAAGAAGACAAACATTCTTATCACTAGATCTATAGGCAATATCATGATGGTAGGAGAAGAGATTGAAACTGTCAACATCTTCATCTTATTGGATCCACAATTAGCATTCTTAGTACCAGCAGTCAGGAAATGCATTGCACTGAAAAAATCTGCCATTAGAGACTTCAATAAATTAAGAAGTAATTATGTCATTTTGAGGACTATGGTGTGTCTTATTTATACCATAGTCTTTCCAATCACTTACTAGGCTTCTGAGAGCTGGACAATGAATAAGAATGACCTAAGAATGGATGCCTTGAGCTGTGGTATTGGAGAAGAGCACTAAAAGTCCCATAGACTGCCAAAAGAACTAACAATTATGTCTAGGAGAGGATACAGTCAAAGTGTTCTTCAGACACAGGAATGATGAGGCTTCACCTCACATACTTTGGACATGTTGCTTGAAGAGGGACTTGAAGTTTGGATGCATGGAGGGTTGATGAAAGAGAGGTAAATCTTCGACTAGGTGTATTGACAGAGTGACTACACAATGGGCTCTGGTGTGTCAGAAAGTGTGAATGTGGCACAGAGTAGGACAGGGTTCTGATGGCCTCGATAAGTCGTACTCGATTTGACGGCACCTAACAACAACAGGGTGAGTGCTAATCTTTTTGTCTTGGCCTTTAGCTCTGCTTTCAAGGCCATGTGGATGAACAACTCTGTTCCTTCAGTTCTGGGCGGCCTCATTCTACTATTTCAACTGAATCATAGCCCTACCTTTTTGGTCTGAGCAAGACCTGTTCGTCTGCCCTCTCCAACATAACAGCACCACACTCCAAAACCAAGTTGGTGAAGATATGTTTGAAATCTAGAAGATGGTGATCCCATCCTTAGAAATCTCAGAAACCACAGTCTTACAATTTTAGACTCCAGAGGTGTGAGCTTATCATGTGAGCAACTCCTTGTTTTTCTTGAAGAAATTATATAAGCCTCAGTCCTCCTCAAGCAAATGCTGTTTCTACTGAGAAATTCCCAAAGGCATTCTACTCAGGCAGTGACCCAAAGGCACACAGTTTTCTAGCTCCTTGAAAATGGACATCTATGTCCACCAACAAATGCTAAAATTCCTTTCTGTAAGGAAGTCTTCTGTCTGAAGACAATTAGCTCTTATTCAATGGGTGGGTTTTCATGCCTTTCTGTGTTATTCTCTCTGTGCTAATTTCTGTTACTATTGTCATTTCTCTGCTACTGCTTGTCAGTGCACTTATTAGCCTTAAAATTCTTCCATTTTCATTCTAAGTTTTCACAAAAATGTCCTTTGATGTGTGTGATTCCACCAACATGTCCTTCAAGGTTTTCACCATTCTGCATCTCTCACTGTTTTTTGTTTATTTTTCTGCCACCATTACTGTAGAGTGAAAATTGACTCATATCTGTTCCTCTACGGGTTTTCAGAAGCTGTAATCTCATGGAAGGAGATTGCCTATCTCTATTCTATGGAACAACTGGTGGATTCAAACTTGCTGCCTTTGGGTCCTCATCCTCTAGGCTACAAAACCATTGTTGTTTTTATTAATTGCAACAAATCAATTATGACACATAGAGATTCAATGAACAACAAATCTGAATCTTGCCCTATCCTGTGCCATCTCCACAATCTTGGATATGATACACTCAGTCACTGTGCCATTCCATCTTGTTGAAGATCTCTTCTCTCTTTCTCTGACCCATTATGTTTTTATTTAGCACCATTTCCTTCCTAGCCACATGCTTGAATTATGTGAGATTAAGTTTCACCTCTTGGCCCTAAGGAGCGCCATGATCATACTTCCTCCAAGAAAGACTTGTTTGTTATTTTGACAGTTCATGAGATATTCAGTACTATAGTTTTTGTGATTATCTACCACTGAGTTAACTACAACTCTTGGTGACTGTATTAATAGCTCTAAATCTTGCCCTATCCTGTGCCATTCTCATTATCTCTAATGTACTTGAGCCTATTGCTATGGTCATTATATAAATCAATCTTGTTGAAGGTCTTCTCTTAGGCTGAATTTCCACCTTTCTAGGCCTGGTGTCTTTTCCCAAACACTGGCCCCTCCTAAAACCATGCTCCAAATGTGTGAAATGAAGCTTTATCATCCATGCCTCCAAGGAGCACCTTTTTTGCACTTTCTCCAAATATATATGTTCTTTTGGTGACCCATAAAATATTTCTTACTCTTATACAACATCATAATTCAAAGCATTTCTTTTTTTGTCATCCTTAATTATTATCCAATTTTGAGATGCATAGCAAGTAATAGAAACACTTTGGCTTAGATTAGTACTTTTGTTGTTATGTGCTTTTGAGTCAAGTATGCCTCATAGAGACCCTATGAACAAAAGATCTGAACCCTGTCCTATCCTTAAACTTTTTGACACACTTTTAAGCCCATTATGATAGTCATTGTGTAAATTAACCTGGCTGAGGGTTTTCTTCTCCTTCACTGACCCTCCATCTTTCCAAGCATCATGTCCTTCTCCAAGAAATAGCACCTCCTAGCAACATGTCCAAAGGGCTTGAGGGGATGTCTCATCATTCTTACCTCCAACGATCATTCTTGCTGTACCCTCTCTAAGACATAATTGTTTGTTCTTTTGGAAGTCCATGGGATGTTCATTGCTCTTCTCTAATACTGTCATCCTTATTCATTGTTCAGCTCTCAGACGCATACCAAGAGATCAGCAAGACCATGACCTTAATCAGACACACTTTAGTCCTCAAATTGTCATCATTACTCCTCAATAGTTTGTAGAAGTCCCTAACTGCAGATTTTCCCAGTGCTTTGTGTCTGTTATTTCCTGACTGCTAGTACTAAGGGTATTGATTGCTGATCCAAGTGAGTGAACATTGTTGACAGGTTCAGTCTCTTCTCCATCCATCATGATGTTGCATATCAGACTAGTGGTAAAAATCTTTGTCTTCTTGACATTGAGATGCAATCCATACTGAAGGTTACATTCCTTGATCTTCTGCAACAAGTGCTTCAAGGCTTGTTATTTAAGAAGTGGTTGGCCAATCCTACTTTCTAGTTTGTCTTTATCTGGGAGTTTGACAGCAACCTGTCCACCATGATTAACCCTTATAACATTTGACACGTAAGTGGTATAGTTTTTAATATCACAGTAACTGCAAGTTGTCTCAGAACAGCAAACTAGGTATTCCTAGACAGATTAAAATCTCTGTTACTATTCATTATCTGATTACAAAACTGTATCCACATTTGGATTGGATTGACACAATAAATGATACAGAGGTTGTAGGTGAGACATTGGCTCATGTTAGGACAGGGCTCAGAGATATTGTGCATAGGGTTTCTAGGAGTATAAGGTGACTTGATGGCACATAATGTTAACCAAAACTCTTCTCTCACTTTCAGTACTTTTAATCTGTGATTGGCCACTACTTTAATTTTCCAATGATAAGTGTTTTAATGCAAGAGTCACTAGAAAAAGCATGGTGTAAAAACCAACTGAAAAGTTGAACAGTTTAAAAATTCTCACTTTGAGGAAAGAATTAGCGAACTAGGCACTTGTAAAACTTTGAAAACCAGAACCCAAGTGTTGTGAGTCAACCAGCCTATTCTATGCATGCAGTCATTTATTTTAGAAAACTTCACTTTGAGATAATTACCTATTCATATAAACAGACTTGACTCTAGCTACTACTGAATCAACGTAAGTAAATGTAGTAGATATTTTTCTTTTTTAGTTATTTTTCTTCTAAAACATTGAGAGATAATGAATGATATGAGATGAAATCAAAGACACATATGTAAGGTGAAAGACTCTTTCAAATTAAATGTCCAGTAAATAATGAAAGACAAAAAATATTTAGCACAGTATTAATCTCAAACACAAAATTTAGAAATATATCTGAGGTATGAATAGAACCATGAATGTATCTAGTTTCTAATGTAGAGTCAGAAACTTCAAACTAGGAAAATCTCAGCCTCAGTAAATATGCAACTATGCATTTCCTTTCTTTAGTTCTGAGTGTTTAGTTTTTCAATCTGAGAAGTAAGATTTTTGTGTCATTCAAAAAGTCATGATATCAAACTCCCTAAATTAAAAGACATTAGAAACTCTGGAAAAGTCATAGGCATTAGACTACTAGAAATCAAGGTGAGAAAAGATACATTTTCAGTCAGAATCTATCCTTAACATTACTGTTAAAGTTTATAATTATTCACTTAATGTTCATCACAAAAAAATGAATATTACTATGCTCAAACATAAAATCCATTTGAGCATAGTGATATTATGATTAAAACATTATCTGTCAATCTTGGTAATATAAAGCAATGGGAAGAATAATGAGGAGTTAATTCCCCAAAGAATACATTTAAAGGAAAACTTCACAATTTACATATAAACAGCACTTAAATTTGTGTCAATATCCGAGTAATTCATTTCAGCAATAAATTATTTACTCCAATCATTGTTGATAGAATTGCTTTGATACATGACTTTGCAAACAAATAAGAAATCCACATAAAACACGTCAATCACCACAAATTCAGTTTCTTTGTGAAACACGAAGCATCCATGTATATGAAATAAAAAAAGTGAAAGAATCATAAATAAAAAATTACTTACTGTTGATAGGCATAAGCCTTTGTCACTGTGGAAAATATATCTCAATGATAATCAATAATTTAATTTAATTTCAAAATTACTTGGTACTTGCACATTTAAAATACAAATGGAATATTGAATACAGTCTTTGGCTTACAATTAATCTAAATTGTCAAGATTAATCTACTGTGCATTAAGCAATAAGAATGTTTTCTATAACTTGATGTGTTTTCAGAAAGTTCAATATAGCAACATATCTGTCTCGAATTGGCCCAAGTGTCAGAAATGTAATTTTTGTGTTCCTCATTGAAAGTGGAAAGTGTGCTATTAGGGACCTCTCTAAAATACTCAAGAGCAACGGTGTCTCTTTGGAGACAAAGGT
>NW_006399757.1:6595025-6612915 GCF_000299155.1 Elephantulus edwardii | reverse complement strand
GAGGGACCTCATGCTGGGTAGAGTAGAGGGACAGCGCAGGAGAGGAAGACCCTCTATGAGGTGGATTGATTCAGTGACTGGGATAATCGGGATGGGTGTGTCAGAGGCAATGCGATTGGCACAGAATAGAGCAGGGTTTAGGGCTGTTGTACATAGGGTCGCTATGAGTCGCAAACGACTCGATGGCACATAACAACAACATCAACATTGAAAGTGTTATTATGGTTCTCTTTATTGGTGTTCAGTTTTATTCAAACTATTGGCAACACTATGCATGCATGGTAAAACTGTTCCATTGTATTTTAACTGAAGGCTGTAGCCTTTCAGAAGATGATCGATCACTAGGACTGTCTTCTGTGTTGTTTCTGGAAAGATATGAGCTACAAACTTGCAACTAATAGTACAGCATTAACTATTTCTGTAGTCAAGAGATAAAACCTTTTTGTTGTTGTTGGTAGGCGTCATCAAGTCCAGTGCAGCTCATAGTGACCCTATGAACAACAGATTGAACCTTGCCATCATCATTATCTCTGACACATTGACACTCATATCCACAGTCACTGTGGCAATCCATCTCATTTCCTTTCCTTCACTGACTGTCTGCCTTTCCATGCATGATATCCGCTTCTGAGAAATGACCTCTCCCAGCAATATGCCCAAAGTATGTAACATGAAGCTTTACCATCTGCCTTTAAGTTGCTTTCTAACTGCATTTCCCCCCCCAAAACATATCTGTTCTTTTGACAGTCATGGGATATTCAGTATCCTTCTCCAATAGCACAAGTCAAAGTAAATGAGTCTTCTCTTATCATCCTTATTCTTTTTCCGAATTTCAGATGCACAGCAAGTGACTGAAAAGACCATGACCTCAATCAGATGTACCTTAGTCTTCAAACTAACATCATTGCTCCACAGTAATTTAGAGAGGACTCAAATATGAACTTTGATAAATGTTGATAATTATAGAAAGGCCTCTGGCCTTTTGTTCATAGTGTCACTATGAGTTATGCTTGACTTGACAGCAAACAACAACTAATTGCAGACTTGCCCAATACAGATATTCTGACTGCTAGTACAGAGGGTGGTGATTACAGATGAAATTAAGATGAAGTCTTTAGCAATTTCAATCTTTTCTCCAGCTAACATGAGTTTATTTATCAATTTGTTGGTGAAGATTTTTGTCTTCTTGATGTTTAAATGCAATCCATATTTAAGACTGTAGTCTTTCATCTTGAATCTGTGGCCTTCAGACCTGGTTTTCACTGTTTTGGTCAAACATTCTTCTAAGTGGTATAGCACTGGTCTGTCAATTTGCTGTACAGAAGTAAATCATGGTTACTGTGATGCTAAACACTGTGACACTGATGTCAAATGTGATAATGGTTACTCATCATGGACAGTGTTTGGTGGAGCTCCCAAATTATAATAGGTTTGGATGTAGGAGTGGCATCCACTTCTAAAATAGCTTGCCTCTGGAAACCCTATGAACTTGGGTTAATGAAGAAATTTATACAAGTGTTTAGGTATTTAGTTCATAGGGTCGCTATGAGTTGCCTATAACTCACTGGCATTTAACAACAACAGCATTGTTGTATTCTATTGGCCAGGATTTTTGCATCTACGCTTATGAGAGATATTGGCTTATAGTTTTCTATTTTGGTGGTGTCTTTACATGACTTTGGTATCAAGGATACGTTTGCTTCATAGAATGAATCTGGGAGAATCCCCTCTTTTTCTCTTTTCTGAAATACATAAAAATACTTAATTCTACATAAAATTCTTTATCTGGTCCAGAACTTTTTTAGGTTGTAAGATGTTTTATTATCTTTCAATTTCTTCTTTTGTAATGAGTCTGTTATGGTGTTTGATTTTGGCTTGTGTCAGCTTTGGTAGGTTGTGAGTTCCAAACATTTGTCCATTTCCTCTAGATTATCAAATTTTTATGAGTATAATTTTTCATAATATTCTATTGTTAACCTTTTTTATTTTAGTTGGTTCTGTTGTGGCATTGCTTCTTGTATCTCTTTTTTGGATTCTTTGTGTCAATTTTTTCCTTTGTTAGTTATGCTAATGGTTTGTCTTTATTATTGACCTTTTTGAAGAACCAACTCCTTGTTTTGTTGATGGTTTCAATTGTTTTTCTATTTTCTATTTAATTTATTTCTGCTTAATTTCTATAATTTCGGGGTTTTTTAGAGGGTGTTGTGCTTTCCTACTGTTGTTTCTCAATTTGTTGGAGATATTGTGCTAGAAAGTCTATTATCATTTTTTCTTGTCTTTTGAAGTGTTTATTTATTGCTATAAATTGACTTCTAATTTCTGCTTTGGCTGTTTCCCAGTGGTCCGGGTAAGTTGTGTTTTCCTTGTTATTTGTTTCAAGTAGGATTTAATTTGTATTTCTTCTATTACCCACTTACCTTACTTATTTTCAAGCAATATATTGTTCAGTTTCTTAGTGCATGTTTTTTTCTTCTTTACTCTCTTGTTATTAATTTCTAATTTTGTAGCATTGTGGTATGAGAAAATGTTTTGTATTATTTATATGTTTTTTTTAAATTTATTAATGCTTGCCTTACAACCTAAAATGTAATCTATTTTGGAGAATGTTTCATGCACATTGGAGAAGAAGGTATACTGCTTATTTTTTTTCTTTTTTTCTTTTTTTTTGGTTCATTAGCTTTTATATATCTATGAGAGTTAGTTAGTTTATTGTGTGGTTTAATTCCTCAGCAGTATCTTTGTTCTTTCTTTCTGGTAGTTCTATTCTTTCCTAAGAGTGGTGTATTGAAATCTACTAATATAGTGGTGTCTATTTCTTTTTTCAATTTTGTTAATACTTGCTTTGTTTTTGCATATTTTGCAGCTCTATCATTTGGTGCATAGATATTTATTATTGCTATGTCTTCTTGTTCTATTGACCCTTTAAGCATTATATAGTGACCTTCCTTGTCCTTTGTGTTGATTTTTACATTGAAATCTATTTTATCTGATATTAATATTGCTATTCATGCTTTTTTTTCTGATTGCCATTTGCTTGGTATAGTTTTCTTTTTCTATCTTTTTATTTTTAGTCTTTCTTTATCTTTACTTTTCAGGTGTATCTCTTATAAAGATAGCATATTGATGAAAATTGATTCTTTAGCCTATCTGCTACTCTTTTTTCTTCAGTGGTGCATTTAAACCATTCACATTTAGTGTAATTAT
The DNA here is from genome assembly GCF_000299155.1 of Elephantulus edwardii. Classification (NCBI taxonomy): domain Eukaryota; kingdom Metazoa; phylum Chordata; class Mammalia; order Macroscelidea; family Macroscelididae; genus Elephantulus; species Elephantulus edwardii. The sequence goes on along the minus strand of NW_006399757.1, from coordinate 6,609,711 downwards.
TGAGAGAGAAGGTTTTATTGCTATCATTTTGTTTATTTTTTAAATGCTGTTGCTGGTTACTTTGGTCTATCCTGCTCTCTGTGACACCTCTATAAGAAGGATATCTGTCAGTATTTTCTGCAATGCTAGTCTTGTTTTTACATACTCCCTTCGGTTCTGCTTTTTCTGAGAATATCTTGATCTCACCTTCATATTTGATGGATAATTTTGCTGTGTCCAGTATTCTTGGTTGATAGTTGTGTTCTTTCTTTGATATATCTCATTACTCTGTCTTCTTGCTAATATGGTTTCTGCCAAGAAATCGGCACTTTATCTTATTTGTTCTCCCTCATAGATTACACTTTGTTTCTCCCTAGCTGCTTTCAGAATTATTTCCTTATCTTTGGTTCTGGCAAATTTAACTATGATATGCCTTGGTGTTTTTCTTTTGGTATCTGTTCTATATGGTGTTCACTCAGCTTCTTGAATACATATTCTCTCATTTTTCATTATGCTTGGAAAGCTTTCTTCCAGTTATTTTTCCACAACTTTCTTGATGTCCTTACTTGCTTCTTATTCTTCTGGGATTCTGATTATGTGCATGTTATTCCTCTTGATTATGTCCCACATTATTCTTAGGCTTTGTTCTTTTTTCTTTCTTTTTAAATTTGCTTTTCCATTCTAGCAGGTAAATAGTGACAATTCTATCTTTTCTTTCACTGGTTCTGCATTCTATCTCTTCAACTCTATTCATATGTCCCTCCTACATGCTGACAGTATCTGAAACATTGGTCCTCATATTCTGGATAGTGCTTTCTTGTTTTTTCCCAGAGGTTCTAATGTTTTGTTGTATTTATCTGCATTGTCTTGGTTTTTGTTTGTTCATTTCTTTTGTTTTTAAGTTCCTTTTGATTTTTGCTTGCATAGTCCTATAATGTTCTCTCTGACAACCAGGTTACAGCAACCCTGGGGGGAGCAAACTCGGGAGAACATGGCCACCTTCTCGCCACTCTTCCCTTAGGACTTAAAGCCCCCTCCTGCCTTAAACCCTAGGGAAAGCCTGACTTGCCTGGCTCCTGGAGGCAGAGTAGTCCTTCACATCAAACTAACTGCTGTTCCATGGTAGAAAGGACAATTTCTTTCCATCCATTTAATCTGATGGACAGTCAGCTCTGGTTCAGTTCCAATTCAGTAGTGCTCTGCAACAACAGTGTGCCAGAAAGAGCTAAAGTGATCTAGTGGTAAGTAGTTGCAATGGCAACTCAAATGCAGACAATTTGAGTCCACATGCTGCTCTGTGGGAGAAAGATGGATTATCTCTTTTCCTGTGATTTATAGCCTCTGAAGAATCAGCTATGAGTTGGTCCCAACTCGACAGTAAAAGAACAGGAGCATATGCCAGAAAAGGAAATTTGAACTTTATATAGGAAAATAACCATATTACACATCTGTTGAGATTTTAGATAATTATATTAAATTGCTTTAAAATGTTAAGTTAAAAATTTGGATTTGGTTAATATATGTATCAAAAGAAAATCTGCTGTCAGATTATTGAACAGCAGTGTAGTCAGTCTAGAGACTGAGGTATGCCTGATTCAGGCCATGGTCTCTGCAATAACTTTCTATATACATCAGAGAGATGGACAGTAACTAAAGCCTGAAGCTGACATGTCTGGCATGTTTGGGCATATTGCAAGAAGGGATTAGTCCCTGGAGATGAATGCCATGCTTGGAAGAGGGGAGGGACAGTGCAAGAGAGGAAGACTCTTGATGAGGTGTATTGCTTCAGTGACTGGGGAATGGGAATAGGTGTGTTAGAAACAATGGAGTTAGCTCAAGACAGAGTAGGTTTCAGAACGGTCATACATAGGATCACTATGAGGCAGAATAGACTCGATAGCACGTAACAACAACACAACAACAATTCCTCCTTTCCATTATAGTTGCTCTTATCTGAGTGCATTTGTGTGTTCAGGTCTACATTAAGCTGCAGAATATATATATACTTTGTTATCTTTCTCAATGATCTTGTCTCTGAACTATGTTATACCTGCTTGCTGACCCAGCACTGCAAATATTCAAATGCATGTTCATTTGTAATGAGCTTTATTTCTGAAGAATTTATCATGTGTAGATTATCTCTTGATAGAATGGAAAGAAATTTAATTTCTTTTAATTCTTTTAATTTAAACCAAGTAGTTTTCTCTTAATGGATTTTCATGAGTTGGGTATTTTGTAAAGATACACAAGAATTATTGGTATGTTTGTTATCTATTGGTTATTTCAGATACAACAGAATGTCTTTTTTTTTTTAATAATATGAAACCCTAAGCTCATTAGAGGTTTGAGGATATCCACTATCTACCAGTTAATTACTCCTCACATTAAATGGATGCTCTTTCTGAGATGCTTAATCAAATGGAACCAAATCCCATGGGGTTTCTCATTTATAATCTTAAAATCACACAAAGCTGAATGACTGGGATAAGGTACTTTTCAAACAGATCTGATTACTATGAATGGCACTTTATGGAAAAATTGTCGACAGTTGATGACTTCTGACTAATGAAAGATGGATTAAGATTTCTAGAAAACATGTAAATTTTTGCCTTAAGTTTCCCTAAAATGTATATTTATAGAGGAAATTTATCATTATATTATCTAATAGGTTAGATAAAAAAGAAAATACAAAAGTTATTACTCAACAAATTTCAATCTAAAATACTTCTTTCATATGTAGTGTGTTCTTTTTGTGTTATATAATTAATTGTTGATTGGAAGGTACAATGATTAATAGAGAAATAGTAAGCCAGTTCGTTGCCACTGAGTCAGCAATGACTCAGAGCTGACCCTTCCACTTGTCAGAGGTTGCAAATCTCACTGAAGAAGATTTCAGATATTTCTCTTGCAATCTCTGGTCGATTTGAACCACTTGCCTTTGGTTTGACAGTGCAATGCTTTACCTACTAGGTTACCAGAGCTCTTTGATCAATAAGGTAGGAGTAAATTTTGAACCAAAATAAATCATATGAAAATGAACTTGTAATATAGTGGCTGTATTATTTTCTCAGATTAATAGCAAATGTTGGTAGTTTGGGGGAAAATTCGTGAGACAACAATAAAATCATCTTATTAGTTTTGGATTATTCATTCATTTAATAAGCAGCTATTTCGAATTATAAAGTAATGTTATGTTAGAAATTGACAGTCCCTTGAGATGTTACAAGTATTCTTCCTTCAATGGTATTTACTATCTAGTGGTGGTGCCCTAGTGATGAGAAGCTATGCTGCTATCCCAAAGGCTTGTGGTTGCAATCCACCATCTATTCTATGGGAGAAAGATGGACAGTTTCCTCCTATGCAATTTACTGCCTCTGAAAACTCACTGGAGGGTCATTTATGGATCGGCATCAAATCAACAGCACATAACAACACAACAGGAGCCATTGTAATGCAGTGGTTAAATACTGAGCTGCTAACTGAAGCATAAACAATTAAAATCTGTTCGCCACTGCACAGAAGAAAAAAAAGTGACAGATTTCTCCCATTAAGGTTGTATCCTTGGAAGTGCAATTATACGCTTCCACTTCGTCCTAAAGGGTCACTAGGATTTGATTTGATAGCAGTAGGTTTTATGGTTTACCTGATGAGTGCAAAGAAGAGAAAACAAAAAAAAAATTTTTTTTAACAAAGAGTAGTACATTGCCTCTTCCAGAAGTGTATTTCTTCCCTTGACAGAAATGGCCAAATCACTACTTACAAGCTGAATCAATGGCAGGTCATTTCCAGGGAAGAATAGTCTCAACTTGAAGTTAAAATAGATTTTTAAGTCATTAACACTGGAAACTGTTAGTTAATTGAAAGGATGCCATGACTGCTTCAACCAAAGTTGCTTACAAAAATTGAGAGCTAGTTCAAAGTCAAGTGGAATGAAAACCCAAAAGTATTGTTTCAATTTGGCTAAGTTGAGTGATTTTTTTGTTGTTGTTGGTTTAGATAAAAATTAGTTAAATTGCTATTTGTGGATATGGACAAAAATAAAATGAGAAAGATACAAATAGATTGACAAGTTATGAGAAGTAAGGATATAATTTGGAACTAGTATATTGCAAAATAGGAAAACCAAACAAAAAGTCAATAGCAATTAAACTGGATTGTTAATTTTGTAGACATTCTTATTAATTTTTAAAATCCACTTATTTGACTTTACTAGGATAAAATGTAGAGCATACGTGGATACCAATGGAACTAACTAAGCAAAGTGAATAATAAGGTAAGAATTAAGAGAAATAATCAGATTTATGCAGGTGTATGATTTATATATCCTCAATTACCTATGGTAGAGAAGAGTTAACTGAAAAGTTGGAAAAGAATGGAAAAGAAATAGTTTTATCTTTACATAAAGTGTTAGATCAAATACAAAAGAAATGAAAAGTTGAGTTTTTAAGGCAATGTGACCTTATAAAAACTCTGATCATAACCTGGAACAAAGCTCTTGCCAGTGGTTCAACTTTCAGGTAAATGATAATAGATGATTTTAGAAGGCAAAAGGCATAAGTTAGAAAGATGAAAGAAAATTAGAGTCACAAGGAGGAAGAGGAAGAATGCGGTTACTTTGTATATACTGTAAATTTTAACTTAAATTACAATAAAAAGCAAACATTGTGATTATAAGTAACATATGAGTGAGATATTTCAAAGCGGTCAAGATAGACGCTAAAAGCAGCTAGAAAATTGCAAGGGCACATTGTAATGATGGACAGTAGAAAATACTATTTTTACAGAGTCAGATACTTGTATTTGTAAATGAACTGAAACCAGTTATATAGAAACATGAAATGATTGATGTGGAAGGTGAAATAAATGGAAGAGTGACTTCAGAGGTGGTTCACATTCTAGTGTAAATTTTAATATTTATGGCTGAGATGGTGTGAAGGAAAACATCATTAATAGTAAGTTGTTGTTGTTGTTGTTGTTGTTGTTGATTGCCATTGAGTCGAGCATGACCCATAGCAACGCTATGGACAAAAGGCCTGAAGCCTTTCTGTAACTATTGCCATTTATCAAACTTCATAGGCTGTTTCCAGAAGTATGTTGTTTAGGAAGTGCAGAACAAGTGGGTGACCTGTGAAGAAAATAGGAGCAGACACTAAAACAAAAACTATTATCCAATAGATAACTGAATAAAATCCAGAGTTAGAAGCTTATTTACTGCCAGAAGAGGCAAATGATGTCACATACCCTTTGAGGAGCAAAATGGTTTTATTTCCTCTCTCGTCCTCACCAAGGAAAGAGGTGAAGAAATTGAATGCGAAGTGTAACAAGGAACAGAAGATAGTCAACTTTGTCATAGTTACCTGTTATTGAGTCCATGAGTGTAATAATAAGAGGGAAAACCATAAAAAAATAATGTATTTTGTCCCTTATGTTTTGTATTAAAAGGGGAAGTATAGAATTTTATTTTAACAATGAATAAAAGATGCCACAGTTATTTATATTTGTTTATAGGGTGACCACTCGATGACACTTAACGACAGCAACAGCAACATATAAAGCCCGGCCCTAATCTCCATTTTGGAGTTAGGTGAAGTGGTGGACTCTGTACGATGGTGCTCTTGTTATGGTTGAGGATCTGTGTGGATTGTGTGGGTTGTGTTTTTTTTCTTCTTTTCTATTTTTTCTCTATATGCTCTACAGATATAACATAGAGCTGCTGTGAAGATGGACAACAGGGCCATACGTGTGTCAAACACCATAAGTGGTTACCCATCGTGAGCAGTTTTTGTTGGAGCTCCCACATTGATACAGGTTTGGAAGCAGGAAAGGCATATGTAAAGTCCAAAAGCTTGAAGAAATGATGGTAGTTATAGAAAGGCTTCAGGACTTGGTTCGTTTTTCTGTTTATATATGTATCTTTCCCTCATGTGTACTCAGTTTGTATGGTGGACAAATCTTTAAAGAAGTAAGAGTCTATGAAGAAACATGTGGCATCAGAATAAGAAAAGATTGAAGAAGTAGCAGAATGCTCCAGATGAGTGCTTTGGGGTGGGAGAGCCAATGAGAATGCACGATTATGGAGGAATTTAGAATGAAGGAGCTCATGGAGTTTGAACCATGCTCTGGTTCTTAAGTTGATAGGGCCCTAGGGCCATAAGCCTTCTGTCCTGTTTTAATCATTTTTGGTCAAACATTCTTCTAGGTCATATAGCCCTGGTCTGTCCACTTGCTGTATAGAGATAACTCGTGGTTGCTGTGATGCTGAACACTGCGACACTGAAGTGTTAACTGTGATAATGGTCCACCCATGGTGGACAGTGTTTGGTGGAGCTCCCGATTAAAACAAGCTTAGATGCAGGAGTGACATCCACTTACAAAATAGCTTGCCCCTGGAAATTCTACGAACCTGGAGAAAGGATGAACGTTACACAAGTGTTCAGGACTTTTGTTCATAGGGTCACTATGAGTTGCCTATGACTCGATGATGACACTTAACAACAACAATAATATGGTTATTTAACTTACACACAATTTCACAAGGTCTATATAAATTAAGTTATTTTCTCAAGTACTCACAACCTATCACTAGAGAAATCTGAAGCAAGCATAGGTTTTTAAATCACAGTCTATGATCTTCCCCTAACTCCCCTCACAAGAACAAAGTAGTTGCCATTGAGTTTGATTTTGACTCATGACAACCCTTGTGTTTGAGAGTAGCACTGTGCACACCACAGGATTTTCATGGTTATGGACGTTTTAGAAGTAGGTCTCCAGGCCTTTCTGCTGAGAGACCTCTTGATTAATTTTAATCACCAGTTTTTGAGATAGCATACTACCACTAAACCATTTATGCCAACCTGAGATCCATTCTTCCTCCATTTGTTACTGTTAATTGCTGATGGAGTTGACATGGTAACTCTTAAAACACAGAATAGAACTGCTCCACAGGGTGTTTAAAACTGTGATTTTCTGGATGAAGTTTTCCAGGCCTGTATTCTGAGTGCCTCTCAGGAGACTTCTAGTCATCAGTCTTTCAGCTAGTAATTGAGCAAATTTGTAGTACCTGGGACACCTATTCTTCCTCATAGTGGGTGTTGGAGACAGTAAATATACTGAATATATATTTTTTTAATTTTACTATAACAAAACAGTAAAGTGCTTGAGATATATATATATAAAACAATAAGCACTGTTGTTTTGATACCAAGAACTATCCTCTAGGATCCTGGAATTTGAAGAAATACTGACACCTCTAGAATGCAGCTTTTCATTAGAACAAACTCAAAATTCTTTAAATTACAGAATTCCAAGACATTGACACAGTCTGACATTAGTAACATTACAGCATCTCTGAAATTTCATTTACATAATATCTAAGAGGATTATAACTAATCAGCTTTATTTCTACCTGAAAAACCCTTTCTTTGTCTTGATGAAGGTAACTGGAAAGAAAACACAATGATCTTCTTATTTATGGTTTAGGGACTGATCACAGCATTGTTACCATCCATAAATAAGCTTCTATGAGAGTCCCAGAAGAGCTGTCACAAGTCCACTGTCACAGTTTATTGGCTAATCAGCAAAGGATTGGAATCTTGATTGGCTTTATTTGTTGCCTGATTGAAACACTGAGATAGGAAGTAGTGGACAGATTAATTAATTTGTGCTAGGGAATCCAAAGTTAATCTAAAGAACTCTGTCACTTTGATTGATTGCTGTGTGAGAGAAGAAGTCTCTAAAAACCACCATGAATCGTCGCTCAGTGGGCACATAAATACAAGGTTTTATCTATTTAACTGATTGAATTCGGCTGAATGATACTGAATACTAATGTTTCTGTGCGTATACAAATTACTCACATGTGTCAAAGGTAGGCTGAAAAGGACAGAGGAGAATAATAGATAAAGAATATTAGCAAAAGTAACCACCAAGTCCTTGAACATTATCATGTTCAAGAAATGTGGATTTCATTTTATTGCCATTCTCTCTCTCTCTCTCTCTCTGTATATATGTATATATATATATATGATATTTTTATTTTATGCTGGCTTATTTGCAAAGTTTGAATACATTGTTTTTCACACCAGATCTACCACATTATTTTAGTACTCTCATTTGCAAGTAAGATAATCTGGTTATCAAAATAAATAATTTTGAAACTTATCTTCTATAGTACATGATTGTACATAGTAAATCCTACCTATAGTAAGTATCCAGTTTCATAATTATCTTCAGCATGACATTACTTGTGTGGGATACTCATGATAATATTGGTTACATTTTACATTCTACAGGATTACTTTCAGAGTAGACACAAATATATTTCTCTTCCATTCAGATGGCCAGGTAGCTTTTTCCTAAATTTCTTAGCATAGACAACACTGCATCTCTTTGTTGAAACATCTTGACTGGTATTTTATCAATTCCTGGACTTTTCTTTTTAGTCAATGTCTTTAGTGCACATTTTGGTATAGAAATCCCTCCCCCCCTAAAATCTTTTACTGTTTCCTGGGTGTTTCAATATTTAGCCCATAGAATCCTACAATATTGTAACTCAACTTTTTTTGGTTTTGCTTTTTTTCCTCTCTCTTCTTCTTCTTTAGTAATTTTAGATGAGAAATCTCACATGTGTTCTTTCCTTTTGGTTTTTAACTCTAGGACTTGGAACATTAGAATCCTTTGCCTTCTACAGTAGTGCTTTGAAATCTTCTGTTTAGCTCTCTTTTTTTCTTCATTGTTTCCTCATTCTTTATTTAGGTTTTCTGTACTCTAGAGCTAGTTTCAGTGTATCTTGTAACATATGTTTCATTGTTTTCTTTCTTCCTTCCCTGTCTTTATAATAACCTTTAGATTCTTTCATGTCATGTTGGTCACGATGCCCTCTTACAATTTACCTTTCCTTGGTCATTAGGATTTAATTCACCAAGACTATTCTTAAAATAGTCTGTACGCTCAAGTGGGATAGATTAAAGTTATGTTTTGGTTTTTATTTTCTTCAGCTTTTCTTTTAACTTGCATAAAATTTTTTGTCTGTTCTACATCTAGTCCCTGCCTCTATTCTGACTGATGATACTGAGTTTCTGCACAGTCTCTTGCCAGACATGTCTTCAATTTTATTCCAGTGCTATATATCCAGCAAGGTTAAGGTATATAGTCACATGTTTTGTTGTTGTTGTGTGTCTGTTTTGTTAATGGTATTTGATATAAATATGGCACTGGTCCTACATAAGTCTATTATGTGATCTCTTCCTTCATTTCTAACACCACAGCCATGTATCTCAATGATTGAGTATTCCTTGTTTTCAACCTTTGTATTCCAAGCACCAGTAATTAGCAATGCATCTGGACTGTATATTTGTTCAATTTCAGACTGCAGAAATTTTCAATTTATTAATTTATGTCTATAGTTATTTGTGTAATTTGAATAATTGTCATATTAAGAAGACTTCTTTGTAAGTGTATACTGGTGTTATGTGCCATCAAGTCACCTGTGACTTGTAGGACCCTATGCTCCATTGCTCTGTAGCCTGTTCTATCCTTAGCCATTTTCACTGTCTCTGATATACCTAACTCATTACCCTAGTTACTGTGTCAATTCATCTCATCCATGGTCTTCTTGTCTTGCACTGTCCCTCTACCCATCTAAGCATAATGTCCTTCTTTAAGAACTCGTTCCTGCTAGCAACATGTCCAAAGTGTGTGTGATGATACTTTAAAATTCTTTCTTCCAAGAAGCAATGTGGTTTCACCCTCTCCAGGACAGACCTGTTTGTTCTCTTGGCAATCCATAAAATGTTCAACACTCTTCTCCAGCACCAAAACTCAAAGGCATTGATCATTCTTCTTCATCCTTAGTCATTGTCCTGCTCTCTGATGCATAGCAAATTATTGAGAAGGCCTGGATTTAGGTGAACCTTAGTCTCCATAGTGACATCACTGTTTTTTAGCACTCTGGAGAGGTCTCTGACAGCAGATTTTCCCAATGCAATTCATCTTTTGATTTCCTGACTGATGGTGCCAAAAGAATTGTGGATTGTAGACCCAAGCAGGCTGAAATTGTTAACAATCAATCAATCAATCAATGTCTTCACCATCTATCATGGTGCTTTTAGTTGGCCCAGTGGTGAGAATTTCTGATTTCTTGATGTTGAGTTTTGGTCAATATTGAAGACTTCATTCCTTGATCTTCTATTGCAAATGCTTCAGGAGTTCCTCATTTTTGAGTAAGCAAGGTTATGTCATCTGTATGCCACTAATACGCTTAAAAAAGCTAAGCATCCCAAATGATTAAAAAGGTATGCACTCCTTTCTCGATATTGAACCATGCAGAGTTTTCTTTGCTGTGTTCTGATGATTGCTTCCTTACTCAAATATAGATTTCACATGAGCAAAATCAGGTGTTCTGGACTTTTTAGTCTTCTAGAGGTTAGCCACAATTTGTCAAAGCCTTTGCATAGTCAATGAAACACAGACATTCTTCTGGTATTCTCTACTATCAGCCAAGATCCGTCTGACATTGGCTATGATGCCCACCAGTGATTCTACAGGAAAAGTGATTCTACAGGCAATTTCCTCCTCTGAGATTTACAGTCTCTGAGAATTCACTAAAAGATCAGCTATGAGGAGGTTGACTCAAGAGCAATGAAATGAAGTTTTTTAATCTTCCAGTTAACTAATGTATTTTAGTTTTCAGTTATAGAAGATTGTTTATTTTAGCCTTTAAAAATCTGCTTATCCCATTGATAATATGAAATTGTTGTTGCTATGTGCTGTAGAGTCACGTGTGATTCATAGAGACCCTATGTACAACAGCTCTAAACCCTGCTTTATCCTGTGCCAATTTCATTGTCTCCAACACATGTATCCCCATTACCCCAGTCACTGATTCAATCCATCTCATTGAGAGTCTTCCTTTCTTGCACTATCCCTCCACCCTCCGAAGCATGAAGTCCCTTTCTAAGGACTGGTCCCTCTTGCAACATGTCCAAAGTATGTCAGACGAAGCTTCAGAATCCTTGACTCCAGAAAGCAGCTTGGTTTTACCCTCGCTGGGACAAAATTGCTTGTTCTCTTAGCAGTCCATGGTATATTCAATACTCTTCTCCAGCATCACAGTTCAAAGACATCAATTCTCTTTCTATCATCCTTAAGCATTGTCCAGCTCTCTGATGTATAGCAAGCGATTGCAAAGACCATGGCCTGTATCAAGCGCACCTTCAGTCTCCAGGCTGGCATTGTTGCTCTTTAGTACTTTGGAGAGGTCTCTGACGGCAGACTTTCTCAATACGATTTTAATTTCTTAGCTGTGGATGCCTAGAGTATTGTGAAGATTGTGAAGCCAAGAAAACTAAAGCTGTTTATTGTCTTAATCTCTTCACCATCTATCATGATGCTGCCTATTGGCCCAGCGTTGAGAATCTATTGGCCCAGTGTTGAGAATCTTTGTTTTCTTGTTATTGAGCTTCAATCCATATTTAAGGCTGCAGTCCTTGACCTTCTACAGCAAGCACTTCCGGTCCTCCTCACTTTCAGCAAGCAGGTTTGTGTCATTAACATAATACAGATTGTTAATGATTCTTCCCCCAACTCTGATGCAACATTTAGGTTATAATAATGCTTTAATGTACTATTATTTTTTAATACCGACATAGGTGACAGTTTGGATACATATCAAATGATTCATATTTTTTCTTAATTGTATATTTTTCTGCTTCTTCAATGCCTGGCAATCTGTGGAAGTAAGGTATTGTGAATTTTCTTTCTCATCATAGTGACATAATTTATCTGGCTTCTCACAGAAAGGTTAGCAGTTTAAATCAACTAGCCAGTCAGTTAGAGAAAGATAGGCAGGTGATGGGGGTTTTTTTCTCCTTAAAGATTTACAGCCTTGGAAACCTCACGTTGCTTTGTATTAGAATCAATTCAGTGGTAGTGAGTTTAGATATAATTTAAAAGATTAAATATTTGCTTATTCATTTTCTTATGTTGTGAGATAACTGAATTTACTTGTAAAATATTTGATCTTTCCAGTTCTTGTATTCACGATTTATTAGGAAGGACTAAAGGAGCATATATTCTAGGTCTAATTGCCTAGTGGTTAGAATTTGTGCTCCTATTCTGAAGGTACGTGTTCAAATCCACTAGCTTCTTTTTGGAAAAAGGAGGGGCAACCTCCTCCTATGCAATTACTGCCTCTGGAAACTTTCTGGAAGGTCAGCTATGGGTTGGTCTGACTCAATGATACACAACAATAACAACTGCTTCTTGCTGTTGAGGCTTGGGAGAACGATGTGACAAAGAGCTTCTGTAAGCATTACAACTTTGAGAAGTCTATGGAGCAATAATACTCTATTCTATAGGATTTATAGTAATCAACTCAAGGTCAATCAGTTATTGAAGCAAGATCCTTATTAGTAACATAATTTATTTTCTTCACATTTTTACATATTTTAGTTTGACTACACTGCATGCTAAATAATTCATATGAGAAACTGAATTCTATGAAGAAAACTGTGGCATTAAAATAGAAGGAAGACTCATAAACAACATGCATTATGCAGATGATTCAACCTTGTTTGCTAAAACTGAGGAGGACATGAAATGCTTACTGCCAAAGATCAAAGACTATAGTCTCCCAAATATATTGTATCTCAATATCAAGAAGATAAAAATCTGCACCTCTCAACTGATAAGCAACATAATAATAGGTGGGGAAAAGATTGAAACTGTCAACAATTTCATCTACCTGGATCCATACTCCACACCTTTGGTGACAGCACTATGGAGATCAGGAGACATATTGCATTGGGCAAGTCTTCTCTCCGGGATTTCTCCACATTACTTAGGAACAATGAAGCCAATTTGAACATTAAGGTGCACTTGAATCAAACCATGGTCTTTTGAATCACTTGTGCATTTAAAAGCTGGACAATGAATAAGGATGAGAGGAGAATGGATACCTTCGAGTTATGGTATTGGAGGAAAACACTGAATGCATTATAGACTGCCAGAAGACATATGTCATGGGTAAAAGTGCAGCCAGGATATTTCTTTGAGGCGAGGATTGGGAAGCTTCATCACACATATTTTGGCATGTTGCTAGGAAAGGGTTTTCCTTGGAAAGAAACATCATGTTTGGAAAGATGGAAGGTCAGCGAAGGAGAGGGAAACTCTATACGAGATAGTTTGAAACAGTAACTGTAGCAATGGGCTCAAGAGAGAATGAGGATGGCATAGGAATAGACAGGGTTCAAATTTGTTGTTCATAAGATCACTTTGAATTATACTCAACTCGACAGCACCTAACAGCAGCAATGATTTGACTGCTAAGAAATAATTATTAACCCCATCCTTACGTGAGTGCCAGAAACTCTTAGAATTATTGCAGGTGATTCGTTTCATATCTTCAGTTTCTTTCCATATATCCCTATATTCCATATGTAACTACTACACTTAAGATTAGAACAACTCCTCTTAGCAGTAAAACTGCCCTCTCTTTACTACTTCGTCTTACAAATTCATATCCATTATGATCCTTTTTATTCTTTTTGAACTGATTCTCTTCTCTTTTTTTATTGCTGAAACCCAGTCATAGCTGACCATCCAGGGAGTCTTCAAAGGCTGTAAATCACTTGGGAAGAGATTGCCCATCTTTTTCTCACTTAACAGTTGCCAACAGAACACCTAGGTCACAAGAACTCTCTTCAGGACTCTTATCTTTGTTGTCTGATGTTTAGTGTTCTTTATGTCTTTCCTTTGTTTATTTATGATAAAAATAAACTTGCTTGTTTCTGATAAGAAGTTAAATCTGGTCTCCTTGTCTCATCTTGACACAAATTATAAATCCCTACTCTAGCTTTTAAATGTGTCTAAAGATGGATTTTCATTTTTACTTCCAACCAGTGAAGAAAATAATTATATAAATATGATTACATAATGATGTTGTGAAGACAGTGAGTATATGTTAGGGAATAAAGCAAAGCGATATATCAGTGTAAAATGTCTTGGTTCTATAAAAACGTTTCAAATATAGCCATCCCATAAATGTGTAAAGAAAAATTTGAAATGTTTCAATATTCAAAGAAAAATTTTATTAGATCTGGCCTATCAGTTGACAAGCATTGTTTGTTCTTTGGAATAATTTTTTGCTATTTTTTCTCTTATGATCTTTATGGTTTTGGGGTTTGCCATTAGGTCTCTGTTCCACCTTAAGTTGTTGATTTTTGTGTATGTGGGATGTAGATTCTGTTTCAGTTTGCTGAAGGTAGATATCCAGTTTGCTAGCACTATTTGTTGAAGAGGTTGTTGTTTCCCTATTGAATAGATTGTTACCTTGTCAAATAGTTGACTGTAGTTTGGTGAGTTTCTTTCTGAATTCTTAATCTTATTCACCTGATCTATGTGTTTGTCTTTGTACTAATACCATGCTGTTCGGTATGAATACTATGAAATTACAATCTAAAGACTGAAAGTTTTGTTTTTTATATTGATTTCAAAGCTGTGGACCCTCCCTCCACTATATCAAGCATTTTATTAAAGATAAGTACCTACACAAATGTATCTGGTAAATAAAAATAGATTAATTTTCATCTTACTATTCTCTCCAATTTTAATTAAAATCTGGATACTGATTGTTAACATCAATAAAAACACGAATTATTACTACAATTTTTAAAGTTTCTTTACCTCTTTTTATCATTGGAGTGGGAAA
>NW_006399757.1:6590416-6591421 GCF_000299155.1 Elephantulus edwardii | reverse complement strand
GAAGAAGAATCAGTAGTTGGAAAACATGGACTTGGTGGCAGAAATGAAGCTGGAGATAGAATGATTGAATTTTTCACAATCAATGACTTATTCATTGCAAATAAGTTTTTAAGAGACATAAATGCAGGTTATACACACGGATTTTACCTGATGGTATGCGTAGGAATCAGATCGATTACATCTGTGGAAAAAACCGCTGGAGAAGCTCAATATCAGCTGTGAAAACTAGGCGAGGAGCTCATTGTGGAACAGACCACTCATATGCAAGTTCAAGCTGAAGCTGAGGAAAGTTAAACCGAATCCACAGGGGCCAAAATATTACTTTAATTTCATACCACCTGAATTTCAGAATCATCTCAGGAACAGGTTCGAGGCCTTGAACACTAATGAACGAAGACCAGATGAGTTGTGGGAGGATGTAAAATGTATCATCCAGGAAGAGTGCAAGCGGTCATTACAAAGATGGAAGAGGAAGAAAAGACCAAAATGGATGTCAGAAGAGACTCTGAAGATTGCACTAGAATTTAGAGAAGCCAAAGCACAAGGAAGAATTCAAGACACTAAGGAGCTGAACAGAAGATTCCAAAAGGCAGCATGGAATGACAAAGCAAAATATTACAATGAAATGTGCGAGGAGCTAGAGTCAGAAAATCGAAAGGGCAGAACTCGTTCAGCGTTTCTTAAGCTTGAGGAACTGAAGAACAAATTCAAACTTCGAGTTGCTATAATCAAGGATGCTTTAGGCAGAATGTTAAATGATCCAGGAGGTATCAGAAGAAGATGGAAGGAATATACTGAGTCATTGTATTGAAAGGAATTGGCAGATACAGAAGAATTTAATGAAATAACATTAGAGTCTATGATGATAAAGGAAGAAGTTCAAGGTGCTTTGAAGGAAATAGCAAAAAATAAGGTCCCCGGGATAGATGGTATACCAATAGACCTATTTCAGCTAACAGATGTTGCCCTGGATGTGCTCACCAAGTTGTGCCAAGAAATCTGGAG
>NW_006399757.1:6580405-6590316 GCF_000299155.1 Elephantulus edwardii | reverse complement strand
TACACTGTTGGTTTTCAGAAGGGAAATAATATTATTTTTTTTTAATTTTTTTTTTCTAGAATTATATTTTATTAATTATTTAACTTATTTCTTTCATGTGGAGTCTTGGTAGGGTTAAGGAAGAAATGTATCTCTGAGAGCCCTTTGTTGTAAAATCAGCCTTTGAATTATATCAGTCTGCATATCTATTATATTCTTTTAAAACAGATTTAGTTTTATCAGTACCAATTTCCAGTCTCAAATCTGTTGCTGAATTTAAAGAGCACAGAGAAGATATATCTTTTACCAAGGAGCCACTGTGAATTAATCCAGTCTTGAAATGCTTTGCCTCACAATCTATGAGACACATAACTTTTCAGTTTGTAATGACTATGAACAAATCACATAAATAGAAAAACACTGATTTATTTATTTATTGTTCCTTTGACATCGATGACTCTAAAGTAATTTGACAATAATTTATTGTGTTCATTACAACATAATGCATGAAAACGGAATACGTATACAATAAAATAGAACGTATTTCATTTACAAGATGTTTCACAGTTTATAAATAAGACTGTTATGATAAAATAAAGTCTTAATGTTTCAACTGAGAGAAACTGTGTTTTCTTTTTAACCAATATTCACTTATGTTAGTTCTGGAAGTTATCCATTTAAAACAAATATAAAGCAGTATGATTCAGGTATTGGTTAAAAAAAAATCTACTTCAATTGAAGAGTTAGCACTTGACTACAAAGGTAATTTAACTGATATGCCATGAAAGTATGGAAATGTCCAGATAACTTGGGCAGGAAAAATTTAATTTTTCATAGAGATGTATCTATAATACATGCAGCAGATCATCCACATAGATTTTTTTTTAGAATACTAAAGACATCCATTTAAATATTATGTTTGCACTCTTTTTCTCTGAGCTACTATTTTTCTCCCTAATAATAAATTGATGTTAACTTTAGTAAGTAGAAAAGAAAAGAATGAAGGGAACAAATTGAGCATTCCTGTCCTTATTTTTAAGTTGTATACAATGAGGGGCAAGAGTCAAGGATTTGTATAGGTGCAGTGGTTCCTTTTTCTTATTTTCTACCTTTTGTTTGATCATTGAGTAAAAGCTGAGTTTGTCGTGTAAAAATAGTAAGCATTACTTATGTCTTAATTTCATAGTAAATTTTAATAGTGTTGCTTAAATTAATGAATTAAAATTGTACAACACCAATTCTTTAAAAAGTTTCCTCTCAAAAATTGAGCATTTTTTCCTTCCAAATTAAGACTACATTGAAAAGATACCGTAACTTCCTTCTTTTCTCATTTTTTTGCTTTTCTTCCTCCTCTCTGTGCCTTCCTCTCTCTCT
Source organism: Elephantulus edwardii (assembly GCF_000299155.1). NCBI lineage: Eukaryota > Metazoa > Chordata > Mammalia > Macroscelidea > Macroscelididae > Elephantulus > Elephantulus edwardii. Next base: position 6,588,963 of record NW_006399757.1, on the reverse strand, counting down.
TTTCTCTACAACTTGCTTTAGAAAAAGTAAATGACTGTATTGTAAAAGTACACAGACAATCTTATGAAAACAATAAACCAGAACCCTTCTCCCAAACTGTTCTCTAATTCCTGACTTGTCCAAATTTGTAAGACAATTTATGTTTATAGTTCTATATCACTGAATAATTTACTGCATGGTAAATGATAATTTAAACATATACCTCATTATGAAAACAAACTTTTTTTATTCATTAGACATTTCTTTTTTAATTCAAATGTTAGTTCGCAAATCATATTGGTTTTTTTCTAATTCATGTCTTTTTAAATAACAGATTTTTAAAAATTATTATTTCTTTATTATTGTTGATAATATGCACATCAAGACATGTACTGATTCAAATTACATCTACCATTTATCAGGAGAGCTCATTGGTTACATTTTTTGAGTTGCATGACCATTTTACAATCCTTTAAAAGTGTCCCTGAAAGGTTAACATAAATTAAATTTTTCTTAATGTGCCTATGTTGTTGTACAGTAGAGTTGAAACCAACACATAACTGACCATTCAGCGGGTTAATCACATGGGAGGAGTTTGCTCATACTTCTCTTTCAGAACAGCTGGTGTATCAAACTGCATGCGTTTGGGACTACAGCACAGCTTCTTGCCACTAGGCCGCCAGAGCTGCTTGTGTACCAATATAATTTTATAAATTAGTTTGATTTAATATAAACAGTTGTTTGTCAGTTGGTTTATTTGTTAGGACATATTTTAACCAGATAAGTAACTTGTTAAACTGAACCACTTTGATTTTTTTTAACTTCCAGGAATATTTTAAAATTGTGGTTTAAAGATTATCTCAGGCAATAGTTTCCGGGAGCATCTAACTTTCATGTCTAGAGTCCATAAGATTTCAAAATTCTGTTTTTTATTTTTCCTATTTTTATCAGGCATCTTCTATGGAATCTTTGACCAAACGTTCAAAAATAGTAGCCAGAAACCAGTTCTGGTCTTTAGGAAAGTCGGTGGAGGGCATTAGCCACAAGTTTCATTTCTTCTTTCTACTCCTTTCTCTCCTTTTTCTTCTGTTTTGTCTTTGTAAAGATAGACAGGTTTTGTTCCCAGAATTACAACTTGTAAGGCTTTAAGACTCCAAGCACTGCATTTCAAACTGTAATATAGAACAAAGATATGAACTATGTTTTTAATCCAATTAACTGGAGTATTCCATGCAGCCATAGTCTAAATCTTCCAACAAAGGAATCTCAAAACTACTATTCTTGGGTTTTTAATAATTTTCACAGTACTTGTATTTCATTAGCATCTACTAGATACAATCGTATCTCTTTGGGTCATTATGAATTACTCAATGGTTCCTCACAACAACAACAATAACGACATTTATTAATTGATATTAAAAAGGCTTTATCATGTTTAGCTTCAAACTCATTAAATTAAAAGAAAATGGGAACATATTTTTTTACATTATGAGAAGTACAGTATATCAGTGGAATTATGTGGCATAATGAGTCTCTTATTTAAGATGAGTTTCCTAGGACATTTTCCTTGACCTTGCCACATGGCTGAGTGGAAACAGGCAAATAAAGTGTGTTTGTCTATCTTTTGGCTGCCAGTCTGGGGCTATTTCCAGGCTGGGAAGATGAGTGGAATGGCCTGGTACTGCGAAGGTTTGTTTTTTGGTTTGGGTTGAAACTAAGGTGTGGCTGTTGTTTGCAACATGGTGTGAGCTGATTGGATTTAGCTTCATATTTAAAAAGGTTTTTGGGCCCACTGGGCCTGATTTTTGTGGATTTCCTGAATAAAATAAGCTTGGAAGCAGAAGTGGCATTCAATTTCAAAAAAAAGCTTGCCTCTGGAAACTCTATGAACCTAGGAAAAAGATGAAAGTTTCATGATCAAGACTTTTGTTCATAGGGTCTCTATGAGTCCTCTGCAACTCTATGACACTTAACAACACTACAACAACAGTCAGTCCACAGAGGGATTGACTAAATTCACCATTCTACCAGTTTCTAATTGAGCAGATTCAGTGGGAGAAAGTATTTCATTATTAGCAAGCAAGAATAAGCAGATAATGCAACACATGTCATCTGTGTCCAGAAATTCCAGTGGCAGTTAGACCTACAGAAAAGCACCAACAGCCAGGGCAGAGAAACAGAGATCCAATGTGAGAAAGAGCTAACCAGGACTGCTGCCCAATTAGAGCCATAGTCAGGGGTCTTTACCTAAGCTTGCTAGAGTCCTAGGTGTGAAATGTCTTAACTGACAAGAATGAAAGTGTTGTGCAACACTGATCTAAAGCTGCAAGGCTGAAGGGTTGAAGGATTTGTGGGCATGCTTCAGAAGCAATCCTGATTGAGGAGGTACATCCTGTTGTCAACCTAATTTGTAACATTTTAATATTTTAAATAAGCCTCTGTGAGGTCTGTGTAGCTATTGCATTGTATTTTGGACCTAGGAGAGCAGAAGGATTGGCAGTTGGAATTAGTTAAAATAGATATGGGTATATGTGGAGTCTATCAGACTTCATTGTCATTGGTTTTGTGTTGTGGATGGGGACAATTTCCCCTAGGGGAGATAGTAGAAGTCAGACTTGACTGTCCTTAAGAAGTCTTTGCTCTTTTTAAAAATATATAACAAAATAATAAGAAGAGTACCTTAAAGGAGAAAATTGAGGGAGCTAAGAACTGTGATGAGAAGAACTAAAAATAATTCTTTGACTTGGTAATATTGACTTGAATTTTAAATGTCAAGGAGATTCAGTGTTTCTCTTTTGGAGCTAATGAAGTTAGACAAAACTACCCACTGTTTTTACAGATAGCCTAACACTTACTGGCTAATTCTTCATCTTGGCATAGAGAGTTTCTGACCCTGTCCTCTGTCCCTAAGGTCAATCTAATAATTTACTTTCCCTTATTTTACACTTTGTGTTCATCTACTTGGAGCTGCTTGAAGTACAAATTACAACTAGAACTTTGTTTTCAACTTTTTGAATTTTGCCATTGATTTTCTTCATTGGTGGCAATAGGCAACAGTCCCCATCCATAGTATACACAGCATAAAACTGATTCCTATAGAGTCAGACTTGTCTTAATGCTCTCCTACAATTTCTTCTACTAATTCTAACATCAACCAGCTCTCCCAGGGATCTCATGCTCTACTACTAGTTCCAGTCATCCCTTGTAATTGCCACACAGAACTCAAAATACTTAACTCATTGTTTAAGAAGTTAACAAGTTATACTTCAGAACGGAAACAGCATACAATTCTTTAATCATTATAATTTCTCAATATGCTCATAGGCCCTTTGAATTTCAGACTTGAGGCTTTACTAAGTCAATGTGTCAAAATTGTCCTGATGTGTTGTTAAGTAACATTCAGTCGGAACCAACCCATAGCTGACCCTCTAGTGGATTTTCAGAGGCGATAAATTGCATGGGAGGAGATTGCCGATCTTTATCTTATGGAGCAGCTGGTTGATTTGAACCACTAGCATTTGGGTAGGCAGTACAATTCCTTAGTCCTTCTAAGTATGGCATCTTCCCCTCAGTACTCCAGAAATATTGGATGAAGGGACCTGGATCTGATTCCATCGTATGGCAATCCCAGGTCATCCCTAACTCACATCAGTTTCTGCTTCTACATTGCTGTTGTGCTGTCATAATCCTGGTCTGTTTTCACCTAGCACAGGAAATCTCTGTGACCCAAAAGGATGTGTGCTGCATTCTGTGCTTCTTTCTTGCTTATAGTAAGATTCCAGTTATTTACCTCTGTTGTTATTGTTGTGTACTGGAGAGTTGGAACTTATTCATAGCTGACCTTTCAGTGGGTTTTCAGAGGCACTAAATCACACAACTTGATTTTCCATCTTCCTCACACAGAACAGATTGTGAATTTGAGCCACATACCTTTGGGTTGGTAGCACAATTCCTAGCACGTTGCCTCACACTTTTAAATTGATGACCGTGCTTAGAAACACATTTTGCCGTCATTTGCGACAACTTGTTAACACTAAGCCACTAGTGCTCCTTATTCTTCCTCTGAACCAGCTCAATTTAAGTCTTGAGGAATGACAACAGTAACCAAAATGATCATAGGCAATTTATACACCTTGTTTTTGTGTTGCTGCAATCATGATCACATGGCAAAATATTTTTTTTAAAATCAGCCTACACAAGTTCCCAGTAAAGTATCACTGTGGTTTTGTTTGTTTATATTTGAATGCTTTATACAAAAATAATTGATGGGCAAATATGAAATATATATATCTAGACAGTGAATAAAGAAACTAAAAGAAGAATTGATGTCTCTGAATTATAGTGTTGGTTAAGAGTATTAATGGTCCTACGGATTGGTCCTACGGAAGAAGAAATAAATCTGCCTTGAAGGAAGTACAAACAGGAAGCTCCTTAGAGGCAAGGATAGTGAGACTTCATTTCACATTTTATATATTTTTCAGAAGGCATCAGTGCTTGGAAAAAGACATCATGCTTGGAAAAGTATAACAGCAAGATCTTTAAGGAGCTGGATTGACACAGTGACTGCAACAATAAACGTGAGTATGGCAGAGATTGAGAGGATGAGACAAGGTACGGAAAGATTTTTTTTATCTGCCTTTCCTTGGGTTGTTAGGAGTAGGAGTTGACGCTACAAAACCTAACAACAGCAACACATATGTCTCAATAAGTTTTTACAAAGTAGCAAGCATATATGCCTCTCAATAGTTCAAGAACAGAAAACATAACTTTTGTTGTTGTTAAGTGCCGTCAGGTCTAAGATAACTCATAGCAACCCTATGAGTGAAAAACCTAACACTTGTATAACTTTGATTGTTTCTCTAAGTTCATAGAATTTTCTGGAGGCAAGCTATTTTGGAAGTGGATGCCACTCCTGCTTTCAAGCTTGTTTTAATCTAGGAGTTCTATCAAACACTGTTCACTAGGGCCCAGAATAGTCATGTTTCACATCCCAGCTATTAATAGTGCAGCCACCTTCCAGTGTTCTAAGAAAGTTCCCAAGGGAAACATTTTGGTCTAGAGATTTGGTATATTGAAACAAATACTTATTTCCTTTATGTCATTTTTTAACAAACAGGAAAAAAGGAACACCACTGAAGTAGAAAAAAATTCTTTTGACATAGTGAATGAGTAGGAACTCTGAGAAAATTCAAATTTATATAATTGTGCTACTCTAGATTATTTCATGCAAAAGGTTTCAATCCAGTCCTCAAAGAGTGAAAAAAAAATAAATAGCAAAAACAAGGAGGGTAATAAAGATTTCTTACATTATTGTGCTATAAATACTGAAAATATGTTTCCAAATGTGACAAGAAATATTACGAGCAATTGCAGATGCATAAATGGAGCAAGTGTTATATTCTTTCCTCAAAGGCACCGATAAAAAAAAGACTATTATAAAGCACTACAAAATAATTTCTTTATCCAAAAGCTCTGAAGCAGTTATTAAACCAGCTGTTTTCAAAAGTACACAAATCTGCTAAGTTGCAGTTGGGTAACTGTTAAATGTTAAAGCAGTGAATGATCAGCATGGAGCAGATGGTCTGGGAATGGGTGAGAAAATGGCAATGTTAATACCACCAGACTGAGATGTTCATTTGTGCTGTGGTATGCGCAGACTGGGTGAATAATGAAGGTTCTGTAATAATTGTGTAAATCCCAACATTATTAAATCGATTCAGCTGGGGTTTCTTAATATATGTGAAGCACTTGATGTACTTGGAGAAATACCTCCTCTTTGGCTAAAGCTGTTCTCATTAACTCATACCGCTTTATTTGCTGTGACCTCAGTGTTCTCGTTAAGTAATGAGTGGAATAAGAATTAGAAATCCACTTTCAATCTAAGTATTAGAAGGGAGGGAGAATACTAAGAAAAGTATCAAAGCATGAGCATTTCATGAGATTGGCCCATGGCATTAATTTACCTATCAAGTTCGGTTAGCGTTTGTTTTAGACTATTTAAGAGAGTATAATTAGACTTACACTTTAGGGGTTTCAAAAAGTTGCCTTTTCCAAGTCAATGTTTATTTTACCTGAAAGGAAAGAAAGATGTATTAACACATCTTCTAGGTTTTAGGTGTCATTATATTTTTTATTAAAACATTGTTTCAGAGTTTTCTTGAGTAGGATCCTTAGAATTCCCAACCATCTGGAATAGCTTTTCCTCAGGCGGCTGTATTATTGTTGCATGGAACTGCAATTCGTGTCGTGGGTGTTTAGCAACATCTGTAAATTTGACTTCCTTTGGAAAAGAGGATAAAACTTTTATCATCTCACATAATTTTTATCATCTCACATACTTTGGGCATGTTGCTCAGAGAGTCTACCCTTGGGAAATCATGCTTGGGAAGGTGAACATTTAAAGAGAAGGCACTCAACAAGGTGGATTGACCCGGTGACTGCAGCAATGGGCTCAACTGTGTCAGAGATTGTGAGGATGACATAGGATAGGACACGGTCTGATCTCCTAGGAATTGCTAGGAATCCTACTTGACTCGACAACCGCTACAACAGTAACAACATACCAGCAACATCTTCTCAACTGTTAAATTATACAAACCAAAATTGTCCCCAAAAATGCCAAATGTTCAAAGAATCTCTCTCTCTCTTCCTTCCACCTTTCCTTCCCCCTCCCACTCTGTGTGTGTGAGAGAGAGCATCATGTTGAACTGACTCAAAGCTGATCCTCCAGAAGTTTTTCAGACAGTGTAAATTGCAAAGGAGGAGACTGATCATTTTTCTCCCATAGAACAGCTGATGAATTCAAGCTGCCTGCCTTTGACTTGGCATCTTAAGCCCCTACACACTAGGTAACCAGACCAGTCTGTGGGAAAGAAAGAAAAATGTTACTAATTAAGATTATGGGGGGAGAAGAAAAGAAAGAAAATTCCATGAGAATGTCAACAAAGAGTTGGAATTTTTAGATGAACTTAACTTTAATGAACATGCCAGCACAAAGAGTTTCATAATATTATGTAATATGTTAAGCATAATATTCAATTATACTGGTATTGAAAATGTGGTGTTCTCAACTGTTGGAAGAGAGATGAGATTAATAAATAGGCAAGAATAAGCATATACTAGTAAGGCTTTTCAAAATGTACTTTGGTCAGCAATTTACCAAAATGTTAGGAAAAATAAAGGATCTGAAGTTAAATAGATTTGAAGCCATAGGAGAGTTTATCTATGTTGAAGAAAGTTCTTTTACAAAGAAACATATTAGTTCTGAAATATTTTTTGGCTTAAAATAACTCCAATATTTTCCCATGGAGGACATTCAGATGCATGTTTCAGTGTTATTGTAGATTCTTACAGAACTCGTGTTTTCTACATTAAATTTAAATGGTCAATGGGAAGGAAAAAAATGTATAGGATCTGTACCCTGAAGGTCATGTAACTTACAAAATAATTCATTAAATATTTGGCCAAGAATCATCTTCTGGATTTTTTTTGGGAGAGGTTAATTTTTATATATTTTTAGGAAAGCTAGAAAGTAGAAGGAACATATTTGCCAGAGCAGAGACAGTGTCAGGGAAAAGGCACCCAGGGAGCCTGGAAGCTGCGCGGAAGTTGAGGCCAGGCAACACAGAGGCGACTCCGGCAATAGCTTCTGATACGCTTACAGGTACGAAGCCCCAAGGTAGAGTCTAAAACGGTTAGGAGGAGTAAAGGGGAGACTGAGGGACACGCCACTGGCAGAACCGGGAGCCTGGAAGCCGCACGGGCAGAAGTTGAGGCCAGGCAAAACAGAGGCGACACCGGCAACAGCTTCTGACATGCCTACAGGTACGAAGCCCCAAGGCGGAGCCTAAAACGGTTGGGTCCTCAGGACTGAGGCCCCCAGGCCAAGAAGAAAAATACGACCTATACAGGAGTTCTACAAGACACATCACCTTCCTTTCAGAGACAGTACAACTAAACTTAAGAGACACTGGACACAGAAAAAAAAAATTGTCAGCAGTTGACGTGTTTGGAATCACAGGAGCCAAGAAAGCTTCAGAAACAAACTGTCAGGTCATGGGTCAGACAAGAGGAGATTAATTCTGAAGGAATTTGGTAGAAGTGAAGGCGTATCCTGGTGGAGGGTGGAGCTGGGAAATATGTGGGTCAAGGCACTGGGCTAAGGGCAGGGACTACACTGTAACTAATGGTTAACTCCACAATGAGGGATTTCTCTTTCACTGTTCCACAAATTACTGTATGTCAGATACTCCTAAACATTCAGATTAAGACAGACTAGGAAAAAGGATTGGCCATCGACTTCTGAAATAGCAGGCCTCTGAAAACTCTATGTACAACACAACACACATAGACGAACAGAAAGGGCAACCTAGGTAGAACTGTCAAGCATGGAAATACAAAGGAAGAGGAACAGTTGTAAGCAGACACTAGTAACTGGAACACGGAATGTGAGAACCATGAATGTAGGAAAATTAGAAATTGTTAAGAAAGAAATGGAACACATAATTTTGACATATTAGGCATTGGAGAGAGGAGATGGACTGGCATGGGGCATTTTGAGTCAGATGATCATGTTGTTG
>NW_006399757.1:6563570-6575061 GCF_000299155.1 Elephantulus edwardii | reverse complement strand
TCGCTAGGAGTTGCAAATGACTCAACAGCACATAACAAGAACAACAACACTTTAGTCAGTGGCATAGGCAATAGCAAAAATGGAAATATGAAAAACCAATTCTAACAGGGAAATCCAAACAGCTCTAAACAAACAAACAAACTGAAGTACAAAACCTGTTGTTGCCAACTTAATTCCAAGTCATAGTGATACTGTTTGTTGCAGAGTATAACTTTTCTTGGATATTATATTTTTCCTTTTTATTGTGAAAGATTTATTTTGTGTTTTTACATTTTCTTCCCTCTTTCTCCCTTTCTCCTCCCCTAGTTCACTTTGCTATTTCACTTTGTTTAGTATTCATTCATTGTTACACAACTTCCTCCTTCCTCCCCAACCCCAGTCATCTTTGAAACATACCTCTTACTCTGGATTTGAAACAATTTTTTCATTCATCGGTTCCAGTACATCAGATGTAATCTTTAAGGAAGAGTCCTAGCATTACAGTAGCTAAGTTCTCAGCCACTCTCCAAAAGGTCAAGCTTTCAATCCTATCATCTGGTGTATGGGAGAAAAACGTGGCTGTCTGTCTTGCAAAAAAATAAAAATTTTCACATTGTGGTTCTGAAGAAGAGTTGAATATCCCATGCAATACAAAAAGAACAAGCATCTCTTGGAAAAAGTACAGCCAGATGACTCCTCGGAGGCAAAGATAGCAAAGCTTTGTCTTTCATTCTTTAGACATGTTGCTCGGATAGACTATTTCTGGGAAGGGGATATTATGCTTGGGAAAATGGAGGGTGAGTGAAGGAGTGGAAGACCATCAATAGATGGCTTGATCTGCTCAGCAATGGGCTTTCCTGTGTCAGAGATGTTGAAAATGGCACAAGATAAGGCTGTGAGTAGGTAAGTTTTCAAAGAATCACTATGAGTCATACTTGACTCAGTGTCACCTAACAACAAAAACCATGTAAAGCTCTCTGCTATGTGGGTTGACTTTGACTTGATAGCAATGAGTTAAAAGTTAATTCTTATGGACGAGTACTTGAATGGTAACAAATAGTTACAAGCCGGCTGAAACTCACCCAGAAGTGCCTCAGACAACAGGCAAACAGTCTTTTTCCTAAAGCTTTGAAAATTCTTTGGAGCACAGTTCTACTCTGAGACATGCAGGTGGCCAGATTCAGGATTGACTGGATGGCCAATAGAAACAACCACCTTGAGGAAGCCAACACTCAAGCTTTTGTTAAGCAGATTCACTGAACGAGGTTGATCAGCCAATCGGTGATCCAATAATTAAAATAAAATAATTTGTACTATTCAGGGAACTATTCCAATATGAAACACAAAATTTGTAGTAGTTGATCATTGTTATGTGTTGTAAGTCACCTCCAACTGGTAGCTGCTCTGAAGCCTGTGCTGTCCTGAGTCAGTCTCACTGATTCTGACACTCCTACCCCATTGCCCCAGTTACTGTATCAATCCATCTCATCCAGGACCTTCCTTTCCTGCACTGTCCCTCCACCCTTCCAAGCGTGATGTCTTTCTCCAAGGACAGGTCCCTCCTGGCCACATGTCCAAATACATGAGTCAGAGCTTCAAAATGCTAGCCCACAAGGAAAATAGATACAACCAGGATATCCTAACAATTAAACAATTATCCTAACAATTAAAGTCTCTTGAATGTCAGTAACTGTCGAGATGTTGTTGTTGTTATGTGCTGTCAATCACCTGAGAGTCATAGCAACTCCATGTACAGCAGCGCTAAATCCTGCTCTATCCTGTGACAATCTTATCATCTCTGACACACCTACCCCCATTACCCAGTCACTTAATCAATCCATCTCATCAAGGGTCTTCCTCTCCTGTACTGCTCAACCCTCCACCCTTTCAAGCATGAAGTCCCTCTCCAAGCACTGGTCCCATTTTGCAAGATGTCCAAAGTATGTAAGGTGAAGCTTCAGAATCCTTGCCTTCAAGGAGCAGCCTGGTCTCACCTCTCTAGGATGAGCTTGGTGGTTTTTTGTTTTTGTTTTCTCCTAGCATTCCATGATATATTCAATACTCTTCTCCAACACCACAGCTCAAAGGCATCTATTTTCCTTCTATCATCCCTAGTCATTGTCCAGTTTTCTGATGCTTAGCAAATAATTGCAAAGATCATAGCTTGGATCAGATGAACCTTAGTCTCCAGACTGACATTGCTGGTCTTCAGTACTTTGGAAAGGTCTCTGACAGCAGACTTCCCCAATGTAATTCTTCTTTTACTTTCCTGGCTGCTGGTACCAAGAGTGTTGATTGTGGATCCAAGCACACTAAAGCTGTCAACAATCTTGATCTCTTCACTATCTATCAAAATGCTGGCAATCAGCCCAGTGGTGAGAATCTTTATTTTACTGATGTTGAGCTTCAATCCATATTGAAAGCGGCAGTTCTTGACCTTCTGCAGCAAGCACTTCAGGTCCTCCTCAGTTTCAGCAAGCAGGGTTGTGTTGTCTGCATGTTCACGAGTCTACATCCAATCCTGATGCCACATTTCTCCTCATAGAGCCCAGTCTCTTAGATAATCTGTTCCACATATACATTAAAAAAAAATCCACACTGAAAAAAACGATACAAGTATATATTATGAATCTGAAGAGTCCTTGTGAAGCAATAGTTAAGCAACTAGATAATATTTAAACGCTACCTAGTTGCCTCTGATGATGAAAGGCTTGGGATTTGCCATCAGTAAAGATAATTGTATTGTTGATATGTACCATCCAAGTGGAACCATTTCATAACTATCACCCTTAGATTTTTCAGATACTATAACTCGCACAGGAGGTGTCTGACTATCTTTCACCTGCAGAGTAGCTGGTGGATGAACTGTGTGGTGTGGAATTGGAAGCACAACTCCTTAATGTTAAGTCACCAGAGCTTCCTATCAGTAAAGACTATAGCTTAGGGAATTGCTAATTTTGAGGCTCAGTTCTACATTGTTAATGTAGAACTAAGATTGTATATCACTGATTATACATCATTATTTTCGTTTTATTACAATGGATATTTTGTTTATAATAATGTTTATTGGTTGTTGTTTTTGTTATTGATAAGTGCCATCAATTAGGAGACAGCTCATAGTGACCCTATGAATGAAAAACCTGAACACTCATATAACTTTCATCATATCTCCACGTTCATAGAGTTTCTGGAGGCAAGCCATTTTGGAAGTGGATTCCACTCCTGCTTCTAACCTCATTTTAATTGGGGAGCTCCACCAAACACTGTCGACCATGGATAACCATTGTCGCATTTGACACATCAGTGTCACAGTGTTTAGCATCACAGCAACCACGAGTTACCTCTGTACAGAAAATGGACAGACCAGTGCTATACCACTTAGAATAATGTTTGACCAAAAAGAATTAAAACCAGGTCTGAAGACCTCAGATTAAAATCACCCACCTTTGGCTTGGTAGCATGACTTTCTATTCACTAGACCAACAGAGCTCTCTCTCTGTTGCTGTTGTTATTGTTGCTAAGTGCCATTGACCAGTACCAGCAAACAAGCCTCTGTAGATCCAGCTCCTACAGATGACTTCCAAACTGGATTCCAGCCCCATATAGGTATCCCAAAAAGTTAAGTTTATTAAAAACTAAATTTCATATGGTGAACTATGGTGGTGTAGTGAGTTACATGTTGAATTCTTAACCAAAAAAAATCAATGGTATGAGTCCACTAAATGCACTGAGAAAAAAAAAAGATGTGAAATTTCCTTTCATGAAGAATTACAGCTATGAGTCAAAATCTATTTGATCACAGTGGAACAAATTTCATTTGCACATCATATTGTTTTTTAGTTCATATTTTAATTTTTATAAGGAATATCTTGAACTCTTTCCAGAAATAAGAAAAATGTTCTTTTCAAAAGATCTTGATAATGTTTATTTTTAATATTTTACGAGTTAGAAATTAGTCATCTGGATACATTCTTATCTCATTCTCTCATGTCAGATTAGTTATAAATATTTGTATTATATGAACAATGCTGTTTTCATATTGTGTATCATTTAGATTATGTCAAATAGACAACATGAGGAAAACAACTAATCATTATCCCAATATTCAGATACCATATCATTATTCTTTCTAAATTTCCATGCGGATTTTTAATTAACGCTTTATCAGATATATGATCCCATGAAATTGAAAATAAGTTTTTAATAATTTCAATGTCACTATGTCACTGATGCATGTAGCACACTTTATCAAAATGTTGTTTTCTCTTTGGATACTTAAGTTATTTAAACTTTTACAAAACAAAAGAAGTTGATTTTTTTCTGATGTACATATCTCAACCTTTCTTTTTCTCTCTTTACACACACACACACACACACACACACACCACCCCCCTATATATATAGAAAGGATGAAAGTCACGAGTATGGAGGACTTTAGTTCATAGGGTCACTATGAGTTGTCTATGACTCAACGGCACTTAACAACAATAACACCAACATAGAGAGAGATCAGTTGTCCTAGTGGAGAGAAAGTTATGCTACCAAGCCAAATGTGGGTGATTTTTAATCTGTGGCCCTCAGGACTGTTTTTCATTGTTTTTGTTCAAACATTCTTCTAGGTCATATAGCCCTGGTGCGTCCACTTGCTATACAGATGTAACTTGTGGTTGCTGTGAAGCTGAACACTGAGACACTGATGTGTCAAAATGTGTTAATGGTTACTCATGGCTGACAGTGTTTGATGGCACTCCCTGATAAAAACAAGCTTGGAAGCAGGGGCAGCATTCACTTCTGTACTAGCTTGCCTCCAGAAACCCTATGAACCTGGAGAAAGGATGAAAGTCACACAAGTGTTGAGGACTTTTGTTCATAGGGCCGGTCGCTATGAGTTGCCTACAATTAGACCGCACTTAACAACAACATAAACGTGTGTGTGTGTGTGTGTGTGTGTGTGTATGGATATATGTGTGTACATATATGGATATGTGTGTATGTATGGATAATGGATACACACACACACACACACACACACACTTCAAGGTTAACCACAATTTGTTGTGATCCACACAGTCAAATGCCTTTGCATAGTCAATGAAACACAGATAGACATCCTTCTGGTACTCTCTACTTTCTACCAAGATTTATCTGACACTCGATTGTGCTTATGCGAAACCAAGGAGCAGTCTTAGAGCAGAGCAAAAAACACTGCATGATTCAAAATCATGAAAGGAGTGCATCAGGGATACATCTTGTCTCCATACCTTTTCAATCTGTTTGCAGAACAGATCATTCAGGAAGCAGGGCTTTATGAGGAGGAGTGTGGCATGAAGACAAGAGGAAGACTCATCAATAACCTACGATATACAGATGACACAACCTTGCTTGTTGAAACTGAAGAAGACCTGAAGCACTTGCTGCAGAAGGTCAAGGTCTGTAGTATTCAATATGGATTAAAGCTCAACATCAAAAAGCAAAGATTGCCACCATCATAGATGGAGAAAAGATTGAGGTTGTTAGCAATTACAGCCTGCTTGGCTCCATAATCAACACTCTTAACTCCAGCAGTTAGGAAATCAAAAGACAAATTACAGTCAAGAAATTTTCTGTCATGGACCTCTCCAGAGTGCTGAAAAGCAATGATGTCAGTCTAGAGACAAAAGTGTGCCTAATCCAGGCCATAGTCTTCTCAATTACTTGTTATACTTCAGTAGCTGGACAATGACTATGGATGACAGAAGAATAGATGCTTTCAAGTTATAGTGCTGGAGAAGAGTCTTGAACATATCATGGACTGCTAAGAAAACAAATAGGTCTGTCTTGGAGAGGGTGAAACCAAGTTTTTCCTCGGAGGCTAGGATTTTGAAGCTCTATCTCACGTACATTGGGCACAAGACCAGGAGAGACTGGTCCCTGGAGAAGAACATCATACTCAGAAGGGTGGAGAGACAGCCCAGGAGAGGAAGCCATGAATGAGATGGATTAATACAGTATCTGGGGCAATGTAGGATGGTGTGTGGGAATTATTGAGACTGGCTCAGGACAGCTAAGGGTTCAGAGCTGTTGTAAATAGGGTTGCTATATGTCGCAGGTGACTCAATGGCACATAACAACAACATACTACATTGTTTGTGTATTGCTGTTTGTTTTCTTATTTTATTTAAGCCTCTGTTTAGAGTCAACAAGACCTCGAAGAGTCTTTGCATTGAAAAGTAGGTTGTTATTATATTTTGGAGGAACATTTTTGTAAGTGGTACAGCACTTTTCTGTCAATATGCTGTACTGCTGTAACCTAAGGTTACTGAGTTGCTGAACCTTGGGATGTCAAATGCCACAATGGTTACCAATGGTGGACAGTGTTTTGTGAAGTTCCCAGTTTAAGACAGGATTGGAAGCAGGACTGGCATCCACTTCCTAAAAAACATGCTTCTGGAAATTCTGAACTTTGATAAATGGTGATAGTTGTCAAAAGGCTTCAGGTCTTTTGTTCATAGTGTCTCTATTAGTTGTACTCAACTCAATGGCAATCAACGACAACAATATATATAAATGTGTATGTATCATCAAGTTGACCCTCCAGTTGGGTTTTTGAAGGCAATTGATCATATAGGAGTAGATTGCCATCTTTCTCCCATGGAACAATTGGTGATTTTGAACTGCATGTGTTTGGGATTGCAGCTCAGCTTCTTATCACAAGGCCATCAGAACTCCATATCAGTAAAGTGTATAGCTTAGGAAAAACCATATTTTGAGATTTTGAGGTCTGATGGTCTAGTGGGTAAGGAGTTGTGCTGCCAACCCAAAGGCACATGGTTCAAAAAACACCAGTTTCACCATGGGATAAAGATGAACAATCTCCTCCTGTACAATATACAGTTTTTGAAAACCCACTGGAGGGTCAGTCAGCTATGAATCAATTCCATATTAATGGCAAATAACAATAATAACAAAATATATGTAATAATCTATAACAACATGTGTGTGTGTGTGTGTGTGTGTGTGTTTGTTTACAAAACTAGGAAGTTAAGTAGCAGGGTTATAAGAATAATATGAAGAAAAATTTAAAATTCTATTGATAGAAACACCTGAAATTTTAATTAAATGAAAGTATGCTACAAATTCTCCCTCCATACTTAAAAAAATAAAGTCAATATTGTTTCTCTCTGAATACGCCTAAAGCTCTAAGAAGGCACATATAAACCGCCAAGGATAAAGAAAGGAACAGTTCCCAACAATAGATTTTACAAAATAAAAAAGTGAAAGAAGAGAGGAGAATGTCAAAGACTTACTGCTAGCATAAATTATTTGTGTCTATATGCATGAGCAAGATTGGAGATTGAAAGGACATTTAGAAAGGAACTATAATAAAAGTTCTGGAATTTAAGATGCCAGGCACATTTGAAGGAAGAGTGATTGATAAAATTAATACAAATGGACTGGTGTAAAGTCTTTCTAAAGAGGTAAAAGAACTTAGCTGTTGTGATCCCCTTCAATGTTGATATTTAGATCCCTAAATAAGAAAGATTTGTGTAGAATAGTAAATGACCCAGCAGCATTAAAAGATGATGGACGAAAGATTTTAAAAAAAGAAGATGGAAAGAATATAGAGAGTCACTGTAACAAGAAGAATTGGCTGACACAGAAGAATTTTATGAAACAACATATGAGCAAGAGCTGTGGTGACGAAGAAAGAAGTTCAAAGTGCTCTGAAGACATTGGCAAAAACCAAGGCCCCAGGAATTGGCAGCATACAAATTAACATATTTCAACAACAGACGCTGCCCTGGATGTACTCACCAAGTTGTGCCAAGAAATCTAGAGGACAACCACCTGGTCAACTAACTGGAAGAGATCATTATTTGTTGCCATTCCAAAGAAAGGTGACCTGACAAAGTGCAGAAATTATCAAACAATATCTTTAATATCACACGCAAGCAGGATTCTGCTGAAAAGTATCAAAAAATGACTTGCACATCATCAGAGAACTGCTAGATGTGAAGTCTGGGTTTGGAAGAGACGTGGTACTAGGGATATTATAGCTAATGTTAGATGGATCTTGAGTATTGCAACTCGAGGCTTGAATTTGTTCTTCAGTTTCTTCAGCTTAAGAAATGCTGAGTGAGTTTGGCCCTTGGGAATCTCAGAACACTTGATTGTGCTTATGTTTAACCTATACTTGGACCAAGAGGCAATCATAAAAAACAGAGCAAGGAATTACTGCATGGTTCAAAATTGTGAAAGATGTGTACCAAGTATGTGTCCTATTGCCATAGCTTGAGAGGGTGGTGGAACAGCATAGGAAAGGAAGACCCTGGATGAGAAGATTGATTGACTCAGTGACTGGGCAATGGAGATAGGTATGTCAGAGACAGTAAGGTTGGCTCTGGATAGAGCAGGGTTCAGAGCTGTTGTACATAGGGTCACCATGTGCTGAAGGTGACTTGACGGCACACAACATCACCAACAACAAATTCTACAGTAGTTTTGAAATTTCAACAATTGATCAAGTTTATCCTGAAAGCTATGGATTTATATAAATGAGAAACAGGTCAAGAAAATGGCAGGAACTTAACTGCAAATAAAGTGTATTTTGTACTCCTAGTCATTAACACCATGATATTAAAACATTTTAGTAACTTTCTAGTGTATTGCTATTAATTTGCAAAAAGAAAAAGTAATGTCTTTGAAAAGTTATTAGTGAAGAATCTTGGATATACTATGGACTACCAAAAGAATACACAAATCTGCTCAGGAAAAAATGCTGTCAAGGTGCTTTTTAGAGGTAAGGATGAAACTTCATCACACTTATTTTGAGAGTATTGTTATGTGCCGTTAAATTACCTGTGATTCATAGTGACCCTATGTACAACAGCCCTAAACTCTGCTCTATCCTGTGCCAATCTTATCATCTCTGACATATCTACCCTCATTAATTCAGTCACTGAATCAATCTATCTCAAGGGTTTTCCTCTCTTGCGTTGTCACTCCATCCTCCCAAGCATGATGTCCCTCTACAAGGACTAATTCCCACTTTGCAACATGACCATAGTATGTCAGATGAAGCTTCAGAATCCTTGTATCCAAGGAACAGCCTGGTCTTACCTCTCTAGGACAAACGTGTTTGTTCTCCTAGAAGTGCATGGTATATTATTCATTACTTTTCTCTAGAACCACAGCTCAAAGGCATCAATTCTCCTTCTATCATCCCTAGTCAATGTCCAGCTTTCTGATGCATAGCAAGTAATTGCATAGACTTTGGCCTAAATCAGATGTACCTTAATCTCAAAATTGACATCATTGATCTTCAATAAATAGGCATTTGAATAAAAGACATGCTAGGAAATAAAAGAGAGTGACCAAAAAGAGAGGAAATTTGTGATGATCAAGGAAATAGAATGACACAATAGCAGAAACAATGGATTTGAACATGCCAGAGTGTGAAGATGGCAGAAGATAAGGCAAAATGTCAATCTGTTAGGGCTGTTCTTAGGGTTGCTATGAGTCACAGAAAGGCTCAAAGAACCTAACAGCACCAACCTTAATATGAATGGACATTCAAGGAACATCAGATATTTGAGAAAATTTTTGACATAACGTAGAAACAAAAACTAATAGATGAAGGTTCTAATTAACAAACAGAAGAAACATACTTATACTTTCTTTTCAGAGCTAATGAAAGGTATTAAATACTACTAAGATGTTATTATTGTTGTTGATTGACTTTCAATCAAGCACAACTCATAGCAAACCTATGAACAAAAGGCATGAAGCCTCTCTACAATTATCAAAATTTATCAATATTCATAGACTTTCCAGAGCCATGTTGTTTAGGAAGTGGATGCCACTCCTGTTTCCAAATTAGTAAGGTAGAAATATTCAAGTATTATGGATCAATGCATTTCTCCCAGAAAAATAAAATGCATATTATTTAAATATTAAAAAAATCCATAGTTTATGTTTGAAGACATGACACAGAAAATAAAATTACACAGACAATAAATGTAGAGAATGTCTTGACAAATTTATTATCACTAATCACCTCATCCCTAAAAACAGATATTAGTAAAAGAACTAGCAACAAAATAACATCAGAAAATGTATTAGAAAAGTATTACCTTATAGAATGAAAAGACTTTCTAAAATAATGCATAATATTAGTTCACAAAGATATTTTAACATTACATTAAAATTGCTAGAATATGGAAACTATGCTAAGAATTCATAACAAGGTGAGAGAGATAGTGATATAAATGGTTAAGATTTAGGGTAGACTCATTCATAATAACATTATTTATCAGAAAAAAATGGTTAGCTGTTCAGAACTTAAGAATTAATCAGATGATGACTCCAATGAATGGTCAAAATACAGACATTTTCGAACAGCCAAATTAAAGTAATTGATTTTTCACAGACTATTTTCCCTATTACTCCTATAAATATTTATAGTAAAACAAACTCTAAAATAAGTTCAAAAATTCTAAGTGGTAAAAGAAATTCCCAGAATATGATTAAAGGAAGTTAAAGGATTCCAGATACATCATGAAATCATAGATAGACAAATCATAGAATGTATTTGTTGACCTGGGAGACCAAAATTCTGTGTTAATCATTAAGGATAAGGTTGCAGGTATAAGGGTGGCAAGATAACATAAATAACGAAGCAATAAAAATAACTGACAGAACATAGATTTGTTTAGTCACTGTAGAGAGTTTTAAAACTGTTTTAAGTTTACTCTGGAACAGACAAAATACAGGAAAGAAAGGAAAAAACCCCACAAATATAAATGAGATCAAAAGGATAAATACTGCACAAACCACTGTTATAGAGAGCAAGATTGGCATGTTGGTTTGGGGGAAACTAGGAAAACAGTGTATAGATAATGAACACTGCATTCTCAGAGATGAAAGAAAGAACTGTTGAAAGGAACATATGATTAAGCATTATATGTATGACAACAGTCCAGTATAAAAGGCACATTGCAATGTGTATTGGGGGAGAGGAAAGGGAAATAGGAGAAAATTGTACCACAATTTAATATTTTTTTAAAAAGTGATCTGGAGAAGGCAGAAGTGATGGGGAGTGATTAAAATGTACAACTTTTCTGTAAACTTTCATTAAAATCACAATTTAAAAAGGGGGAAGAAAAAATAAGAAAAACAATTTTTATAAGAAAAGAAATATGACCCAATCATATATGAGAGTTATATAGTAAAAATGATGTTGTCAAACAAATATTTCTGAGAAAAATAATTTAGTACAGAGTTTTGAAAATAATATATCAGTTTATTAAAGAATTATAAAATATTAATGGTTTTTATAGTCAATATGTGTATATAGATTTTTAAGTATCTGATCCAAAAATGACTGGAACAGTACATCAGCAGAGAACTGCCAGAAGTCCAGGCTGGGTTTAGAAGGAGTCGTTGTACTAGGGATATTGTAGCTGATGTTAGATGGATCTTAGCTGAAAGCAGAGAATACCAGAAGAATGTCTATCTGTGTTTCATTGATTAT